>NC_142011.1:72325876-72655876 GCF_049901735.1 Notechis scutatus
AGTAACGCAACTTAAAAGGTGAACCTAATATATGAGATAGACTCATTATATGCAAAGCAAGATAGTTCAAGCCATGATGTGTCATAATTGTGATGATTATGGTTTACAGCTCATGAAAACCCCAAATCTACAATCTCAGAAAATTAGAATATTGTGAAAAGGTTCAATATTCTAGGCTCAAAGTGTAACACTCTAATCAGCTAATTAAGCCATAACACCTGCAAAGGGTTCCTGAGCCTTTAAATAGTCTCTCAGTCTGGTTCAGTAGGAATCACAATCATGGGAAAGACTGCTGACCTGACAGTTGTGCAGAAAACCATCATTGATACCCTCCATAAGGAGGGAAAGCCTGAAAAGGTAATTGCAAAAGAAGTTGGATGTTCCCAAAGTGCTGTATCAAAGCACATTAATAGAAAGTTATGTGGAAGGGAAAAGTGTGGAAGAAAAAGGTGCACAAGCAGAAGGGATGACCGCAGCCTGGAGAGGATTGTCAGGAAAAGGCCATTCAAAAGTGTTGGGGACTTTCACAAGGAGTGGACTGAGGCTGGAGTCAGTGCATCAAGAGCCACCACACACAGACGGATCCTGGACATGGGCTTCAAATGTTGTATTCCTCTTGTCAAGCTACTCCTGAACAACAAACAACATCAGAAGCGTCTTACCTGGGCTAAAGAAAAGAGCCCTAGTCTGTTGCTCAGTGGTCCCAAGTCCTCTTTTCTGATGATAGCAAATTTTGCATCTCATTTGGAAACCAAGGACTCAGAGTCTGGAGGAAGAATGGAGAGGCACACACTGCAAAATGCTTGAAGTCCAGTGTGAAATTTCCACAGTCTGTGTTGATTTGGGGAGCCATGTCATCTGCTGGTGTTGGTCCACTGTGCTTCATTAAGTCCAGGGTCAACGCAGCCATCTACCAGGAGATTTTGGAGCACTTCATGCTTCCTTCCACAGACAAGCTTTATGGGGATGCTGATTTCATTTTCTAGCAGGACTTGGTACCTGCCCACACTGCCAAAAGCACCAAAACCTGATTCAATGACTGTGGGATTACTGTGCTTGATTGGCCAGCAAACTCACCTGACCTGAACCCCATAGAGAATCTATGGGGCATTGCCAAGAGAAAGATTAGAGACATGAGACCGAACAATGCAGAAGAGCTGAAGGCCGCTCTTGAAGCATCCTGGTCTTCCATAACACCTCAGCAGTGCCACAGGCTAATAGCTTCCATGCCATGCCACACTGAGGCAGTAATTGCTGCAAAAGGGGACCAAACCAAGTACTGAGTACATATGCATGCTTATACTTTTCAGAGGTCTAATATTGTTCTATGTACAATCCTTGTTTTATTGATTGCATATAATAGTCTAATTTTCTGAGATTGTGGATTTGGGGTTTTCATGAGCTGTAAGCCATAATCATCACAATTACGACAAATCACGGCTTGAACTATCTTGCTTTGCATGTAATGAGTTTGTCTCATATATTAGTTTCACCTTTTAAGTTGCATTACTGAAATAAATGAACTTTTGCAAGATATTCTAATTTTTTGATTTTCACCTGTGTAACTAACTTTGAAGGCTTTTCAACCTGAAGGTTAGAGTAGCTTCTGCATTGTTTTCCGTAAAAATCACAGCCACTAGTTGTATGTAAAATTGGGGTAATTTCACTAATCCTCACATTCTGGCTTCATTCTGTTTATTTCTACTCCCAATGCTATGATATTAATAAGCTTTTGCCCCCTGCGGATGCTCTGTTTAGTAGTTCTCACTGCAGTTTTAACTGAATCTACGATCCATTGCCACATTGCTTGAGAGGATGATTATTTATAGCTTACAAATCAGTTTATAAAACACTTGGGGCCCCATTGTGATGAAATATACTAGCCAAATGTAATTTGTTATCATTAGAACACAGCAAATTGTGCTGTGTGAATTATATTAGCAGTTTAAATCTAAGAACAATATTGGAGCCATGACTTATATTTTCTATCTCACTTTATTCCCAATTCTGCTATCCAACTCTGACTTTCAAAAAAGCATCCATCAGTTGACATTCAGAAGTGCTAACTATCTAAGCAGGGGAAGGAAAAACAAAATTATCATGTCCTCTCTTCCCAGCAGCCCCCATTATCCCTCTCCTAAAGCATTCATGGTAGAAATCCCAAAACTGCAGATCTTCTTGGAAAATATATTTTTATTTCTCATTATGGTGAAGATTCAGTCTGGAAGAGACTTCCACTGCTAAGCATGTCTACATTTCAGCCCTGAATTTACACTGAAGACGCACAAATTCTTCCTTCACGTTAGCACTTCAAACATATTCAGTCATTTGGATTCACATATACTTGTGTCCCAATAGCAATAAAGGAGAATTTCCTATTTGTAGCTGAGGGTTGAAATGAGGGGTCCTTGTTGCTCTCTGAGTTTGGTTATTTTCTAGCATTGATGATATTACTACTTTTGGTAATGAAACATCTGCAAGAAAACAACCAAGCTCAGAGAGAACCAAGGACACCTCAAGTGTCCCCATTACTCTATTGTCCCTTTTGGATATATTTCCTGTACCTTTCTGCCAAAATAAGATGATAGATAGCTAGATAAATAGCCAGATGTTCCCAATTAATCCTACCACCAGGATTGGTTTAGTAACAAGCAGAAAAAGCTAATGGTCCTAAGAAATCACATGTCTTGCACTAAAAAATGGATTGAGTGACATCCAAAATATGAAAACAGTAGATGAAGATACTGGATAAAATGGCCTTATACATGACACCCTACCTTAGAGAGACATCAAGCATCATTTTTCCTCATGCAGTCAAAGTTGCAAACTTATGTCGGGGACTTCCAGTTTGTCGGCTTCGCAAGCGGCAGGGATTCGCGATACTGCGCGATCCCTGCTGCGCTAGCCGTTTTTGGTGCTCCGATCTGGACGGGTTCAGAGCTAAGGCTGCCCTGCAGGGGTGGCTGAAGACAGGGGGGATCCGGAGAGGGGTTTGGGGGTGTTGCAGACCCCCTTCCCGGCTGGCAGAACCCCCTTTTCCCAAGATGGTGCAGCGGCGGTCTGCAATGGCCGCCACAAAGAAGCTGGCAGCCGGGTAAGAATGCGCAGGAGGAAGAGGAGAAAGCCTTTGAAAAGAGAATTTTTTTCTTGGTTCTAAGACATATTTAACAAAATTCCTGGAAATTATGGCTTCTTGAATGATACCTTCCAGAAGAGAAAATAAGCGGCAATTTGGAGGTGCTGAAAGGAAAGTTTACTCTCCTTCTCTACTGAATTAACAAGTGGATATTAAGAAACCTATCTTTTTCAGGTAAAAACTGGCTTTAAGTGATAAGTGGGAAGGGAGAGGACTAAAAAAATAATTATATGCTAAGATTTTGTTGGAGGAGATGCCTTAAGGATTTGAAGATTGAAATATATTGCAATAAGGCTTTAGGATACAGATTTGGACTTTCTTTTTTGTTGATTGATACTACCCCAGGAAGAGAAAGTGAGACCTTTGCCTTGGCTTGGATTGATTGATGACTTTGGGACTGTTCTATTTTTTTTTAAATATCTTGGTTGTTGCAAGAAGAAAGAAGGGGGGGAAAAAAAAGAAAAGAAAAGATTTATAATGGCTTTTTCTGTTGAGGAACTGAGAAAAGAATATGAGCAAACAAAGAAAAATGGCAAAGATAGTGTGAAAGAAGCTTTCCTTTTTTTTTAGAAATGGCGCTTGCTAACTATCAACAAACATTACAACAGATGGAGACAGCAGAAGAAGAAGGAGAGGAAGAAGCCATCTTTAATGAATTTCAGAATTTAACTAAGAAAGAAGGAAGAGGGAAAGGAAGGAAAATGAAGGACTTAAGATTTAAAAAAAACACTTAAGAAAGGGAAAAATAAGGTGCAAAATCAATATAATGATAATAAACAAAAGGAAAAAGGAACACAACAGAGAAGGGAAGTCAGTAAAGCAGAGGTAGAAAGGTCTGGTGGGGGAAGAAAGGAAGGAAAAAGGTGGAGAAAAGCCACAAAGTTTTGAAACTAGATGGGAAAAAAGGAATCTTTTTTAGGGACAAAGGGTAAAGTATAATTTCTTTAAAAAAGATTTTGCAAGGTACATAAGATGATATTGTAGCATTGTATTAGAAATAGAAAACTAAAATGGTTTAAGAGTTAATAAGAGATTAAAAGGCTGAAATGTTTAGTAATGATTGATTTTAAAATTTAATAACATTAAAGGGAAGGTTTAGAATATTGAGTTTTAATTAAAGAGTTTAATAAGATTATGGTATTGATGTTATTATAAATTTTTTATTGTAGCATTTGTTTTTGGAAAAGGCAATGGGAATGTTATAAGATTCAATATTTAGATCTACTGCTTAACTATGTATTTAATCATTTTGGATTTATTATTTTTTGTTCATTTTAGAAAAAAAAAATTAGTAGATAGAATGTACCAAGCAGAATCGGATTGGGTATTGGGTGTTATTTTAAATGTTAATTTGATTAATTTAGGGGGGAGATAGAAAGGCATCATACTCTGATTAGTGATTTCAGGAGAAATTCTTTTTTTTATTATTATAAGGAACGAGACAAAGGGACAATAAAGAATGGACAAAAGATACAAATATAATGACTCAAATTAAGATTAATTAAGATAGAATTAAGAAGAGTGAAATGTGTGGAAAAGCTAATATAGAAGACTTAGAATGGTAAATAAAATAAGTAATGACATGTAAGATGAGCATGAATATAATTGAAGTCCATGAAGAGAGAGATACCTGGGGCCAAGTTACTTTCCTAAAAGATTTTTTTTTATGTTTTGTGTGTTGTGTGTTTATGTTTCTGGGAGAATTAATAAAACCTTGCAGAAATATAGAATGAGAATAATGGTAACCAAGTCAGAAAGAAATAGATGAAATAATAATAATGAAATTGAATAAGAGTAAAGAGAAGTAAAGAGAAACTGGATAAGAGGTATTTGTATGCTCATATGGAAATGGTTTAAAAGAATTATATTGTACAAAATAAGGTTTTATTTGACTTGTTAAATTTATAATGGAAAAAGGTTTAAGTATGTAATGGTTAATGATGATTTGTTTGTTTTTAAAAATTAATAAAACTTGTTTTTAAAAAAAAAAGTTGCAAACTTATGTCCTTCTGTTATGGTCACATTAAAGCCATTTAAAGCCCAAATGGCTTAGGACTGGGCTAGCTACAGTAAGTGACCATCTTTTCCCAATAGTTTTTATCCATCAATCAATTCAATTTGATCCAGCACATTGGACTGACAGGGACCAAGAGATGTGCCTTTTTCATTGTAGAACCTGTCCTCTGGAGATAAGGATGGATAGGATTTATATATATTTATTTGGTTTTATCAACAAGAATAAAATGCAAAACAGAAAAACAGAAAAACATACATCCAACACTAACAACAAAACAAAAAAGGAAAAAATGTGTACAAAAAATATAACTCAATGTTTATATGTTTAATGTTATTTGATATTTTTGGGAAAAGCTTTGAGGGGAAGAGTTAAATGCTGTCTTTCACAACATTGGAAATCTATTGTAATTTATCTCCTCTTCTGTAAATGTTTAGTATTTTTAATTAAGAATGTTCAATCATAGACCTCTTGTTTGATTTCCAAACTAACAATGGGAGCTACATTTTATTGTCAGATAATTTCTTCACGTTGTTCAAGATTATGGGTAACAATTTTACTGATTGTCAGGCATATGCCTGGCATTCTTCCCTGGAATATTCTGTATTTATATAATATGCTTTCATCACTGAGTTATGACCAACTCCCTAAAAGCAATATCTTCATTGCTTGTATTGATCTTAAATAAGGCTACAATTTTTCAGTGAACTTTGTTTTAATGTAACCATTCATTTATTTAGGAAAAAAGCCCTGGGTTAATCTTTCTAATACTGTTTATATACAGAGATATTAAAACTGGATATATTAAATGCATGTGGTGCCTTTTGTAAACTGATAATAATTAAAAATAGCATTGAAAATTGTTCTGAAAACTTCATTTGCTCTGAAATATAGGCTGATGGCAAAGGCAAATGCTGTTTTAGCTATCAAGTAAACTACTGTCTGTAGCAAAACTTCATACAATATTATTGACTTCTGTCCTCATTATGTCATAATAGTAACCTCATTTAATTTGGATGAAATCCAAATATATTGTATTTTTTTTCTAATATCTATTAAACCTTTATTCCTTGTTATCCTTTAATCTGACAATTGAAATTTTATCTTTAATTCTGTTTTCTTAAGTTGTTTCGAAAACATTAAAATAAGCCTTACACCACTATCTACTTAAATGAAACATTCCTTGCTTGTTTTATCTTTGCTTATTTATTATAAAGAAATATATTTGTTGGTGAGTTATTTTTCAGCCCCTAAAGAGCCCCTGAGATGACTTCAAAGAAATTTTTAAAAAAGTATATTCAGCAAAACATGTAAGCAATTATTTTAAAAAATGAACACATTGACTGGAGTTCTTGCATTTAAAATAGTTTGAAAGTCATGCATAATTAATAGCTCACTTAAAACTGAAAGGAAATGCTAGTCTAATTCTGTGATCAGAAAGGTCCACAACTGGATTGCCACCATCTGCTATGGGTTCACAATAATCTTGACCATCTTGGTGAGAAGTATAAAAATATATCCCATCCCCAAATGATTCTGTATTTTATAACTGTTGAACCTTGGATCAACCTAAGATAGTACAAGATCCATACAATATAATCAATAATGGACTAATTTGAATGTATTCTTGACATTTCAGGTTTTTTTTTTTTGTATTGAACAAGTTTCTACTCTTCAAAGCCTTGGCTACATAAATATTGTTGCATGAACCTTGCTTCTTCAGAACTAGAGGTTCCTTCCCATACATCCTCCCCATTATCTTAAACTAGCTGATAACCTGGCATTGCCCCAGTATTTATTTATCCCAATCCTGTATTAGACAGGAAAATGCTGTAGTCAGGACACACGCTATTGTATTGTCTCTTGTGCAGCGTCGTTATTTCTTCTATTCCTTTCCTCATTTTTGTAGCATTTGATTGCACTTGGCCAATCACCTGCCATTTCCTTGGAAGGCTGAGAGGGAGCCGCCCTGTGGAGTACTATGAAGCCATTACCATGGCAAGTCCACTGTGCTGTACAGTAGAAGCCATTTTAAGGCACACACCCTTGAGGGGTGTTAGGGGTGTCTTACCCCAACAGTATTTGTTTCCAGAGCGTAAGTGATCTGTCTACCACATTTGGTTGAAATTGCTCAAGGCGTTCCAGAGTTATGCTGGAACAGACACACACACACACACACACACACACACACTTATATATATACAAAACCAGCAGATATGAGTCTTGTTTATGGGCAATGTTTGTATTACAATGCAAATATTGTATTGTATTGTTTATAAGTCTTGCTTGCTTGACTAGTTTGAAACAAAACCAGTTTTCAATTCTGTACTCATTCACTAAGAAAGGAAATTCCTGGAAATGGATCTTCCAGATTAGAGGCAACAACATAGTGTATCCAGAGATGGCATTCAGCAGGTTCTGACCAGTTCTGGAGAACCAATAGCAGAAATTTTGAGTAGTTCAGAGAACTGGCAAATACCTCCTCTGACTGGAGATTTTATAGTATCCTTCTTCTGCCACGCCCACCAAGCCACATCCATAGAACCAGTAGTAAAAAAAATTGAATCCCACCACTGAGCCTATCTCAGAAATCAAATATTTGGTAATGGTTAGTTTTAAATTACACGAGATTCAAGATGAAAGAGTAATTCTCAATTTTTGTTTGATGTAAAGCACTATATCCAGATGGCTGAGTAAAAATACAGTAATCATGTCACTGCAATCCTTAAGAAGTGTTGTCTACTTAACTCCAACAATAATAAAGTTGCGTTAGTTCTTCCAAGTGAGAATGATCAGAGGTTAATAAACCAACATGTTTTACTAAAATGTATTATTATTTCAATGAAGAATTGTTTTTTTTATCACAATAATGCCAGACTTTCTGAAACTGTAAGGTGCCATGAACAACTAACATTTGTTCATATCTCTCAGTATGACCGATTGAGGAATCACCTCTAAATAAAGCAGTTTAATTAAACTTAATTTGAAAAAAAAAAAAGTAATGCAGGGATTTTACAACATAAAATGGGGAAAAAGTACTTCCCTAAAATGCAAGATAGTGGAAGAAAGTGTTCCATATTAAGTATTTGAATTTCTTGAAAATAAAAGTCTGGTTGCTTTACTCAAAGAACTGAAGACATAAGGAACTGGATGTCTCACTTCAATGTGGACAGTAAAAGGATGAGTGCTTACACAGATTTTTTCCCCCTTGCTAAACTTCTATTTTTAATATTGCTATAGTACACAATTATGTTTTTAGGCTTTACCAATTAAGAGGCATCAGCTGTAAACTCAATGATTATGTTTATGCTCAGAATCAAGTTTTGTGCCCAGAGCCATACTAACTAGCCAGGTATATATGTTCATGTAAATATTTGGGATTTATTTTCATTCATGAACCCTTGTTATGCATTTCAGTCATAAACCACAGTGAAAAGAGAGTCAGCAGAAACAAATACACTAAGTGTTTAAGTTCCATTATTTTCAATACAGCTAGAGCTAAAATATTTAATTTAAGAAATATATATATATATTTCTTACTCTGCTCAGAGAACCTGTTTGTCTAGAAAACCTAGAGGAGCAGTTTTATGAGGACTTTGATCTTGTGTGCAAATTCCTAAGACATCTTCTCAAGAAGACCAGAAAAAATGTGAAGTTTTGAATTAACTGTAATATGCATAGCAATTTAACAACAGGCTTCTATAAATAAGTCTATATTGTCTAGGTATAAGTCCCCTATATCATTTTATCTGTTGGACATAATGCATATCTTTCACAGGTTGAAGAGTTATTGAAAGTGGAGGCAGAATTTTATTGTCCAAATTTGCTTGTCAACCCTTTCTTCAGTTAATCTAGAACAGGGGTGTCAAACTCACGTTTTCACGGCAGCATCATGTAGTGTATCGGAACTTTCCTGCCCTTTGCTAAACTGGGTGTGGGCGTGGCCAGCACATGACACATCCGGCCCATGGGCCGGGAGTTTGACAGCCCTGATCTAGAACTTTAGGTACAGAATGATAAAAACACTACTAAAAATATTATATACAGAAAGTGATTAACTGACCTTAATTCGAAACTTCATTCAAGCCTAAGATTATTTGAATGGGTTTTATCCTTTTGAGTTTTCAAATGCCACCTTGCCCAATTACTTCAGTTAGTTTAAATCCTGTGATAGCTATGAAAATAGTTGCCATGATATCAAGGGGGAAAAATAGAAACATAATATTGCAATAATTGCTCAGTGACTGTTAAAAAGCATTGTCCACCTTTAGATATATTAGAATCAGAAGGAATTCTGGTAGCCTATTTTCTCATTAACAAATGTTACTAAAAGAAATAATATTTTGTTAGCTGCAACGTACTTCAATAGATGCTTGGAATAGAAGTTATAGAAATTGTGATGGAGTTTTATGAAAGATTCATTTCCATGGTTCAAGTGATGAAAATGATATCAATTATAGTATTCTTTATGGCTTAACCTCCATGTTTGTAAGATAGCTTGGTATATAATGTCTCAACATCCCTGGCAGTTAAAATGGTATCAGGGAGCTTGCTTATGGCATCCAGTTTTCATAGGAATTCTGTCATGCCCCTGTTGGAGTGAATCCGAGGAGGAAGATGAACAGCTGACAGGGAGTGGGAGTGTGGCTCTGTTGGCTATGGAGGAAACTGGGGAAGGGCAAAGTCTGACTGGGCAGAGCAGGGAAGAGGTAGAACAAGGGAGAGGGAGGTCAGAGGAAGACCCAGGCCTGTCCCCTTTTCATCCTAGGGCACGCAGAGACGAACAGAGAAGAGAACAACATGAATTGTGTGGTTTACAGGGGAGGAAAGGGCCCTGATTCCCTTCATTAGCCACACCAGGGAAGAGAGTTTAAAAGAGATGCATGCTGAGTGTGGCATCTTCTGGGAATAAACGTGAGTTTATCTTGTATTGACTTTGGTTATCTGCATTCTTGGCATCCTCCCAACTGTGTTGAATTACTGCTGTTCCTTCACATCTGGAATTCCTTCTCTTGCCCAGCTGGACTAATTAGTTCATCTTGCCTTGATTGGATTTATAGTTACAGTTTTTGTTGACCACATTTTGGACTTGATTCTCTGCAGCCAATGGCTGTTCCTAGGAGGGTTTTTCTCCAGCCCAGAAGGTAACCATGACATTGGGGGCAAAGTTGGAGCTAATAAAGGGACTCCTACTTAATATTTGACTATGTTGCCCCTGTGCCATGCCCCAGGTCATCACATGTCTATGGTTTGCTTCTATAGTTGGAAGTGCAGAAGATTTTTTAAAACAGCAATGCACACATTATTACAAGCTAATCCATTGTCATTACTTTCCTCTTCCAGCAAATAAGGATAAATCCTTTCTACACAGGAAGAATTGTGCTTACTTAAAAGAGCTACACTATGTACAGATCACAAATGCAGTTTGATCCCCATTTCTTAATTCAATTTCTTGCAGTATAATTGTGCAATGTGCATTGATTACTTGTTGACTACGTGGCCCTATCCTTTTCTTTCCTCTCATTCTCTGGTTTTGCATCGATCTGATTAGATTCTTAACAGCATTTTGACACAAGATCATTGAAAGGTTTCTACCTATTGCTTACTGAATACCACTTATACACTGTTGGAAGAAAAGCTCAGCCCTTGGTTAGTACATAGTGGGTGCATTAAAAAGAAAAATGACTGTATTTTCATTCATCACTTACTTCCAATTTATTGCAGAGGGAAAAAAAAGATTCTTCTAAGCGCCACTCCTGTTTTGGGATTTGGCTTAACCTGAACAATCACAGTCCTCCCTTGCCACTGGAATTAAAGATAGCATTTTGATGATCTAGTTTAACAAGTCTAGGTATTTTAACTGAAAATTTACTGCTCCGGTAATATAATTATTTACCACTGATGGATTCCTTGCAGTCTGATTTCAGTTTCAGCTTTAAAGCAAAGAAAAAATGTTGTTGCAGAGAAGAAAATCTATATGATACTATATGAAAATAAGTGTAGTGAGAGGACCACAACAATATGGCATAGGTGACCCCAATAAAGGCTTTGACCCTTAACAAATAGTGGTAATTAAAAGCTTACCATAAAATGAATCCAAGAAAAAAATACATCTTAATTACTGAAGATAAGGTGGGTGGGTTTCTGGCTGTCACCTACATTATTGCTTCAAAACAAAGATGGATCATTAATACTTGAAAGCAGTGCTAAACATGGGAGGTAACTCATAATGGCCTTTATTCATCCTGGATAATTAGTTAAAGTAGATATTCAGAACAATACACTCTCTCTCCCTTGCTCAATTAACTTATGACATATAATAACACAAAGTAGTACATCAATGCTAAGGAATTTTGTATTTTAACTGCTGTTATTAATTAATAACTGGACCAACTGAAAATTGTTATTCTAAAGGAACTCCAGTGATACTTAAGGTATTATTCAAAGGTTAAGAAAGGAGAGAAAGGTGTGGCAGATAGGCACATGATTGCTATCAGGCAAAATGTTTGGCCTTTATATATGGATTTTATTTTAGGCATAATGAAAACTTGAACTCTGTTAAGGAATATTCTTAACTTCAAGACAGTCCTTTCATGTTTCACTGATTCTGAAAGTTTCCTTGAATTTGAAAGAAATTTTCAGAAATTCTCCCATAGAATTCAATGCACAACCAGTTTTAATTATGCAGATACTCTGCCAATCTGTTTGATGACCAATTTATACTTCGGTACAAATTTGTTTATGATCACAAAAAAACCAAAACAATAAACAACGCAAGTGCACAGGGCCAAGTCCTTGTTTAGAAAAGAATTTGACAAAAATCAAATCCCTTTAAGGTACCTACCCTTTTTTAAAAATGATTTCCCTAAGCAGCTGGCAATAGTGCTAGCAACAACAAAAAACAAAGATGGCTGGGAACTGCCATTTAATTTCCCACTCTGTTCTGGAATGTGTAATATATTATCACTTTAGAATATTACAAACACACATAAACAGAGGCATGCCAGCAAATGTAAATGGGATTGTAGCCCAGGAACTCCAGACCTCTTTGCCAAGTTGTGTAAGTAAGTTCAGATTCCATCTGGGTGAATGCAAGTTAAAGTTAAAAAATATATACACTATTCTGCAGAATAGATTTAATTTATTATAATTTAAGCATTTCCTTACATTAACTATCCACCTAATTTTTAGATGTGATACCCACAGTTGAGAATGTTGCTGTGGAATCTTGGAAATGCTAAACAATATTGGGTAAACCTCAAATGTAATTCAGGAGAAACAGCTTTTATTAGATCCATTATTTTATTTTCTATGGGTTACTCCAGTCTGAATCACTACTCTTGAATTCCAGTTTATCTTGGATAATTTCTTAAAATAACATCATATCACATTATAGCTTGCTATCAATTTACTTACTATATTCTACATTTCAGAAATATTGACCTATGCATTCCTTTATTATTATGTGAAAACAAATACAGAGTGATGCTGGAGGAGAAAAATCTGATGGCAGAGATTGTTCTGTCCATGGAGATGCCTGACATGACCTAGAATCCTGCACAAACAGGCTTTTAAATTATCTGGGAGCTTCGTCACTTTAGACATTAGCTTCCTTCAAGGAACAGGGACAGAAGATGCCCTGGCCATAGTATGGCTTATTAGGTGATTGTTGTATTGGTCTGGACGGACACACCAGGCAGACACAGGAGCTGAAGAATAACGTTTCTTTATTTGAAGCAGTAACAGATTAACGTGGCTGCCCAGCTGGGCTGGCAGCCGGCTGGCTGGAGCCGGAGCCCCAACTGCTCAGTTGATGCCGTTTGACAGCTCCTTATATAGTCTGCTGTCAAACGGCACCAACCAATGGGAACAGTCAGATGGTCCCGCTCAAAATGCGGACCAGGTTGAAGACTTAGCTAGTCAGGGACACAACACCCTTTCCCTAGCTAAGGGCATGCGCTGCCCAGCCTTTTGGGAATACCATGGTATAAACAAGGAAATTGAACTAGTGAGGAAATTGAACTAGTGGCCAGGGAGGAGCACCTGGCCTGGGAAGGAGACCCTGACAAGCGTGGCAAGCAACCCTGCCCAGGTGACCTCCCGCCTGTGGCGGAGTAGGGGCCCCACATCCCAAGGGTTGTGGGTCAAATACTGACAGCTGCCTGCCTTGGAAGCAACGCTGCAGAGATGGCAGGTCTAGCTGTGGCTTGCGTGAAGGTATGTGGGGACCACTGAGTTAGGGAGCTGACTATGATGGTCAAGGCCTAAGGCTGAAAAGGGGAGCAGGCCTTCGTGCTCTCCTGCCCCCTAGGGTAGTGACAATCCAACCTCCCACCCACCTAGCTTGAGACCCCCTGGGGACATATAGACAATCTAACATATAGCTACTACCAAGAATTGCAAGACCAGGTGGAAGGACCTAATGGTGGGGTGCATGGAAGGACTCTAATGGTGGGTGCGCTGTCGTTCAGCCTCTGCCACCCACCACCCCTAAATACGGGATCCATCCCCAGAGTCATTGGGAAGGGCGGCGGCAGCGGAGGCCGCAGTGGCGGCAGAAGACGGAGGCGCGGCGGCGGCGGCAGCGGAGGCGCGGCGGGAAGAAGCGGAGGCTACGGTGGCGGCAGCGGAGGCCGCGGGGCGGCGGCAGCGGAGGCCGCAGCGGCGGCAGAAGACGGAGGCTGCGGCGGCTGAAGAAGCGGAGGCCGCGGCGGCAGCGGCGAGGCCGCGGCGGCAGAAGAGCGGAAGGCGCGGCGGCGGCAGCGGAGGCCGCGCGGGCGGCAGCAGAGGCGCGGCGGCAGCGGAGGCGCGCGGCGGCAGCAGCGAGGCCGCAGCGGCTGAAGAGCGGAGGCCGCAGCGGCGGCAGCGGAGGCGCCCTCGGCGGGAGCGGTTGCAGCGGAGGCGCTCAGCGCCCTTGGCGGGAACGGCTGGCGGCGCGGCGAAGCGGGAGGAGGCAGAGGCGACAGCTCGGGAAACCGCGGCAGCGGCAGCGACGGTAACGGCGGCCGGGTCGGTGGGGGGTGGAAGCGTGAGTCTCGCCGGCCTTCACGGCCTTGAGGCGAAGTCTGGACCTCTGCTAGAGGCTGTAGGCTTTTTGCGCTCTTGTAGCGCTCACGCGGGGGTGCCCTTGGCACAGGAGGCGGCTCTATGCCAGCTCTGGGGGTTTTCGCCGGCCTTCACGGGCCTTGAGGCGACGTCTGTTCCTCGGCTGGGAGGCTTTTCAGACTTCTGCGCTTTTGGTAGCGCCAACGGGGTGCCTTTCGCACGGGAGGCTAGAGTGCCTGTCAGGCAGTGACTTTCTCCTCAGCTCAGGAGACTTTCTTCTCAGCTCAGGGAGACTTTCTTTTCCTCAGCTCAGGAGACTTTCTTTTCCTCAGCTCAGGGAGACTTTCTCCTCAGCTCAGGAGACTTTCTTTCCTCAGCTGAGGAGGCTCTTTAAATTTGGCGCAGCAGAGACTGTCTGCGGCTCCAGACATGCTGTGGCTTCAGCTCTATCTTCAGTGACTTAGCTTCTTGCCTGGGTGTCTCTTCTGACATCCCACCCTCGTCGCCAGTGTTGTATTGGTCTGGACGGACACACCAGGCAGACACAGGAGCTGAAGAATAACGTTTTTTATTTGAAGCAGTAACAGATTAACGTGGCTGCCCAGCTGGGCTGGCAAGCCGGCTGGCTGGAGCCGGAGCCCCAAAAGCCCAGCTGATGCCGTTTGACAGATCCTTATATAGTCTGCTGTCAAACGGCACCAACCAATGGGAACAGTCAGATGGTCCCGCTCAAAATGCGGACCAGGTTGAAGACTTAGCTAGTCAGGGACACAACAGTGACCATGCCTCAGGTTACTTTCCCATTGGAGATATTGGCTAACTAAACCTATGCCAGGACTGAAGATATGCCAATATTGAAACTCTAACATTAAATAAGAAGAATATTTTTGCTTCTCAAAAGTTGGGTGACCCGATGAATCTGCCTTGGCAAAACAAATTTGGGGGCGGGGGTTGGTTAGAAGAGGGGCACTCAGTAAATCAAAGAATCTTCCTTTTTCAACAAAAGTTATTTTGTCATGCGACAATTTTCCTGTCAATGAAGAAGGAGAAAGACTCTCTGGAGATAATCATTCTTCAATTTTTGGTGCCATGAATTCCCTTTATTTTTTGTGACTCAAACTATTCTCTTGGTGAATTCACCTAAGAAAGAGAGAGGCCTGGCACTTGTTCATCTAGACCTTTCATCTCTCTCTAACCTTTTTTCATCACTGTGCCCAATTTATCACTCAGAAAACAGAGCTGGAGAAGATAGGGAACTGTAGATACTGAGCTTTGGATATATATTTGTCACCTGTGTCTTGATAGTTATAAGAGAAAAGAAAAGAAGGAAAATAAGGTTGTCATTTCTTCTGATTTGTTATCCAAAGTTTGGATTCACAGAGTTTTTAAAAAAGGCCTAAAATAGATAAAATGATATAATACTTGTAAATCCAAACTCCAGTCTACCCTTTCAAGATTCCTGCTTCCATTAAGGTTATAAATAAAAACAATGAAAAAAAATGACATCACAAGAATTAACGGAAATAAAAGAAAAATTAACCTGATGGAATAAACAAGCTTTTATTTCAAAAACATTAACAAAAGTTTTGATTACTTTTAAATCCCTATAATGCTTGGCTTTGACCTCTTGCTGCAAGAATATGTGAAGTTATCTAGGAGTGTTTACCTATGGGTTTTATGGCCTATCTGACAGAGACCATGAGTTAAGTATATGCTCTACTGGATATCAAATATACTCATTGTCAGGTTCAGAAAAATAATCTCTGTTAAAGGGTCCAGGATAATTTTTGATCATTTAGGATTTAAGTCAATATTAATTTTAATTGATGTTTTAATTGTTTTAATAAATTTTAGATTTATATTTTTTTCCTGTAAACTACCAGTTCACTACATCATTATATCTTTATTTTGGGGGACACATTATGTGAAGACCCAGAGAAGTGTATAGTGCTGGGAAAGGTGGAAGGATAGAGGGAGATCTGACATATCAGTTGGGTCAGCAAAAATCTTTCTGATTGTTAAGAGTTAACATCGAATTAAAGATATATCAATCAATCAATGGAATGAATTTTCTGAATCTATTAACTACAAATTTCCTTGAATTCTGAAATACTTCTTTGTTACAAATATCATGATTTATTTCCACTAGTGTATATGCTTTTAGTGATTTCTAAAGCACTGTTGGTGTGCCTGCAGTATATTGGTGTGCCGTCAGTATGATTGGCAACAGAGGTGGGTATTCAGCAGGTTCTGACCAGGTCTGGAGAAACGATAGTGGAAATTTTGAGTAGTTCAGAGAACTGGCAAATACCACCTCTGACTGGAGATTTTACAGTATCCTTCCCCTGTCACTCCCACCAAGCCACGCCCACAGAACCAATAGTAAAAACAATTGAATCCAACCACTGATTTGCAAGAATAGACACCACTGTACATGTGTTCATTCCTCTCAAGCAAAATGTTGGAAAGAAATTTGGCAGAAGTGAGACACATACACTATCATTAAATTTTATAAAACCATTTTAAAAATATAAATAAATAAAGGTGGTGTAAGTCAATTACAACACTATTGTTATAGTGTTAGTAGTCTACACGTGGGATGAAGATCTTAAAAATTCTTTGAATGGAAAACTACATTTTTGCTTTAAAGAAAATCTAAACATTATTTTGGAATTGAGAATACGGTGAAGATTACCATAGGAATTTTAGGGGTGACAATTTATAATGAAGGGAGTTCTACACTATAAGTATGTATAAAAGAGTGTGTATGGAAAAATGGAAGAATATTGTCTACATACTATCTTTAATAACTTCACATCATTAGATATGAATCTTCTTTAACTGGCACAAATATGCTTCTGATTTTCACTCTGGAGCATAAGAGGGTATTTTCTTTTAAATTTTCTTTGGCTTCTATTCTTTTCTAAATCCCATGAAGTCCTGGGTTTGCTTTAAAACCAACTTCACATTAAAATGATTTGCTGTACAAGGTACCTGTCAGATCCCTTATGTATTATTTATTGTGGCATGAAGGGAAAAAAAGAATAACAGCACCATCACTTCTTTGAGCGTAAATGTAATGTTACTGTTTAATATGCCTTATTATCTGTTGCAAAAAAGAAGCATTGCCATTGTATAAGACTTCAAATTATTGAAAGGTCTGATTGCTTTTCACTGCAAGATTTGCAAGTTGAAGGGTTAAAGAGATATCTATAATTAGAATGAAACCAAAGAGTTCTGACTTTGGAGTAGGAAATATAATTGTTCCTTATCCTGATCCCTGTTAAAGTATTCTTAATCCTTCCTCCTCTCTCTGATGTTGAAACTTCAACCCAATTGAGAGAAAATGGAGACTGGCTATGTGCGTGGAATACAGTAGACAGAAAAGAGGCTGAAGAACAAATCTTGTTCTCCCCAGCTTTCTATCACACTTCCAAGAAAATATTGAAATATTCTTGGCATTGGCCAGAGTGGAGAGGGCTAAGTCTTTCCACATTGCCACTTTTGCTCTGAGATACTGTTGTAGACAGGACATCCAAAATGTCAGATCCTCTAGTGTCAGAACATTCTGGGAATACAGAACAAACCTGAACAAGAAAGTTAATGAAAATATTATGTAGCCCTGTGTAAATAGAAATGGTTGTTATATGTGGTAAATATTTCTAAAATGTTTCATTTGTACCTAATGGAACTTTAAACCTTTTTCATTCTCAACTGGGAATATGTCTAAATGTTGCAATGGAAACTGTAACTGTGAATGAAAAAATATTCATTTGCACTTCATTTTCATGGATAATTTGGAAGGCCGCGGGGTTTGTTAAAAATAATTGATATGCTGTGAAATTTGGATGCAAAACATCTCATTCTATAGTCCTGTTTTCCAGGTTTTGAAGTTTACCAACATCTTTGGTTGCAAAGCAGCCAGGGAGTATGGATGCTTGAAAATGGAGCCCTCCTCATTTCTATGAAGTACCAGGAAGCCAGCTTATACCTTGGCCCATGATGCTCACTTTTATTTATTAATGGCAGGAGTTCTCTATCATTTTTTCAAAAGCTCTTTGGCAATGCCAGGGATTTAAACCAAGTACATTCTGCAAACAAAACCCCTTGACCTGCAACTTTTGTTGCTTCCTAGGTTTGGATTATGTGACAGAGGGATATCCCTTTTCTAAACTGCACAGTTGCTTTTATATTCTTAGTGAAAGCACAGAGTTAGCTTATTTTTCTATTGCTATTAACATATTTTTTATTTCAAGCAACAACCAGAGGAATCTCTTATCCTTGCCTAGATTCTGATAGAAATCTTGGTAGATCCTTTTTTAAAAAAAAAAAAAAAACTCTTCATGGAATTGCTAGAGATTGAATCCTAAACTTGCTGTTCCATTTTTAAGTGTTTAAAACTGTGCACATTACAGGAAGTAACAATGACATCATGTGGCTTCACTATTTCCAAAATCCAAGAAAAAAACATTTCAGTTTCATAGTTAAGGATCTCTAATAGAAATTTAAAGTTGCCTGCAGTAAAATTAATGCATTTTGGTTCTATTGCTATATGTTATATATGTTCTTGGAGGCAGCAATCTTTGGACTGTTACAACAAACAGGTTAAAAGCTTCAGCAAATTTGATTACATCCCCATTAATTATCAGGCCAATACATCAATCATATAGTAAGCATTCTAGTTCACTCATCCTACTCTGCTGGTGTTTTTGATTTCCACTTTTTTAATTTTTTTAAATGAACAATGTATTTTCCCTACAATAACTACGAGAAGATTTGTGTATGTGCAAATATGTTATTTAGAATATTCTTAAATAATCTTCTTACACTTAATAATCTATCAATGGTGATATAACTTAGATCTGCATTAGTCCCATTTTATAGATAGATTGAATAAGTCAAACAAGCATGGATGGTCATGGCCATTCTTTGGAGAATATGTATGTGGTGCCAATTTAGCCTGTATGGTTAATAAACAATAGACTAGGTATTGTGAAATCACCAGCTGAAGGAGAAGAGACTTTGATAGGGAAGGTTAAAAGACATTCTAGCTTAGAGTATGCTCAGAGAAGGAAACATCTCAAGTCAAACCCTAAAGTTTACATTTTCCATTTTCCAAAGGAAAGCAGACAGTATGGCAAACTGGTGATCAACATTAAAGAAATCCATTTGACCCAATCTCAAAGCTGTTTTGGTTTCTTTTATCTGACAGGTACTGTGCAAAGCCAATCAACTGCAGCAATTAAGTAAATGCTATTTAGGCAAAATATGGCTTTGTGTGATATACACATTGAATAATAATGATTTGCCCAAGGCAATGTCATCCAGGCTGGGGCCTTCTGAGTGTGTGAACAAAATTTTCACGGGATGGTGTTAGGATAGGGAATGTTCCTCATAGAATAGCTAGCAGTTTCCCAGAGGTGATATTTAAAATAGAAATGTTCAAAAATTCAGTGTTTGGCTTAACTTGAAGATCAGCCTTTCTGCTACACCTACATTTGACACCTTTTGTTTTTCTCCAAAAAAGGGACAAATGCATATACATAACACATGCAGAGCCAAATAATACTTTATCAACTGTTATTCCTAGAGCCAAAATATTTGAGTTGTGAACAAACAGTACTAAATTTTATATTAGATTCTATAATTTAATTAAGAAAGGAATGCCTGCCCACTGGAGACCAATTTTCTATGTATGAGACAGTATTCTTAGGGCTAAAACTGCAATAATATTGGAACTTCTCTTTGGGTGAAAAAAAAAGAGAGAGATAATTACGCATCAAAAAATCAGCCTGGCTATGAAATCAGCAAAGGGAAAAAAATTAAATCCCTTTTTCTGAATGCTTTTCATATGATCTGCTGGCTAGCATCAACTGGAGAGGCTGAAGTTGTGAAGGTTGGCTAGGTGCATGTTAAAGCTGCCAACTGGAACTGGAGAGGGAAAAAAGTCCCAAATTAGGCAAGATTCCACCTTTTTGGTTAGTTGATTTTCCTGCTAGAAGGGAGTTAATCTCTTTTCCCCTCATTTTAATGCTCTTAACGAGTCATGCTCTTAAGAGCATATTTTCTTTTGTTGGAAAGCACACATTTGACACAAAACTCTTGCTTGTCAAGGTCAAAGTAAGGAAGCACTGGGGCAACAAAAGGGGAATTGCAGAGTGCCAGATTCTACACTCAGTATTGCTATTGTTAGAATGGGTCAAGATGACTCAAAACAAGTGAAAAAAATATATACTCAAGAGATCAGCGCAAAATAAAATGAATGAAGCCAAATCAAAAGATCACAATGGAGATTCATTATAGCTAAAAGCAATGCATGTCCAGTGCTTAGCATTCACAGTGCAGTTTTCATTCTACTAAAGTTGGTATTTTTGGGGAGACTTAGCTTACATGGCCAATTGCAAGAGATGTGTCCAAAAGAATCTGGAGGGAATATTATCTGCCATTGATTGATTGATTAATTGAAAAAAAAAGTGCATAATGTTATAAATCAGCTGGAACCTAACACCTTATAGAACAGTGTTAAAACTAAGATATACATTTTTAAAAAATGAAATTATGATTACAAGCTAAAAAATATAACATGAAGACATGACATCATATTATGTCCAATTAGAATGACCCTACAAAACAGCCATATTTTCATTAGCTTCCAGGGGGGGGGGGGGCATGAAATTGGGGTCCATGCGTATTTCACACAGAAGCAAACTGTTCCAGAGAGAATGTCTGCTACATAGAATGCCCTCTCACATGATATCTTTTGGTAAATGGGAACACATAACAGAACTCTGTAAATTTCCAGGCAAGACAAGCAGAAACTATTGGAGAAAGGTTGTATTTTAACTATAAAGGTCTTAGCCATATTCTGTAGGTAGCAACAGGCACACTGAATGACATTTGGAAAATTACTGGAAGCAAAGCTGGCTGAGGAATTCTGGGAGTTGAAGTCCACAAGTCTTAAAGTTGCCAAGGTTGGACACCCCTGTTCTAGAGCATGGCATTTCTGTGACCAACTATTAGCACATGTGTCACTGAGAAGGCAAGTAATTTGATTTTTCCAAGGACCAAAAACAGCAACCATGGAAGAGCCAGAACAGCTACAATATGACATGATTGTGTTTGTCTCTTTCCCACACATACAAAAATATCCCACTAGACAATAAAACCCCATAGATTTTTCTTTTAGTTTCACAGACATGAACAAAGATGTTCCAATATTGTAGAGTGGAGTTGATGCATACAAGCAGAAAAGCAATGTTGTTGGTTTGGTTGTGAATGAAATGGATAAAATGTATTCTAGAAACTAATATTTATCTATGTTGTTGTGGATATGTGTATAATAGGAGAACATAATTTGAGGATCGTGTATACTATAATCTCACGCGTGGTGATAATGGAAAAAAACAGACATGAATTTGAAGATAAAACATAATGTTATATTCCTGACTGAAAACATTCCAAGAGAGAGAAAAAAACCTACCCTATTGGGTGACATTAATGGATATTCACCACATGATGACATAGGATAGGAAAAGTGATGGGGTCACTCAGAAATGCAAGAATAAGAGTGAGAATATTGACTGGAGAGTATCTAGTTAGTTAGAAAAAGGGGTTACTTCAAATATCTTAATAACTGCATCTGTGGATGTGCCCTAACTTGTGGCCGTGGCTTGGTCATGTGACCAGGTGGTCATGGCTTGCTGGCTGGGCGTGGCTTGGTGGTCATGTGACTGGGGGGGCATGGCCAGGTGGCCATGTGATTGGCAAACCAAATACAAGTGGTTCTCGCTTAATGGCTGGTTGCTTAGCAAGTGTTCTAATTCATTACTGACCTCCCCAGAGCTACTTGACTGTTTTGGGGGTTTTGACAGCCATGCACACATACTTTTATACTTACTTTCTCTCTCTCTCTCTCTCTCTCTCTCTCTCTCCCTCCCTCCCTCCCTCCCTCCCTCCCTCCCTTCTGGAGCAGGGGGTTGGGCTAGAAGATGACCTCCAAGATCCCTTCCAAGCCAGCCCTAGATTGCTGTGCTGTTTCAAGGAGTCTTCTGAAGCCAGGGTTTGTGGCCTTCCTTTCTCTCCTTTTTTTCTCTCTCCCTCCCTACCTCCTTCCATGTATCTATCTATCCATCCATCCATATATGTCATTCACTTTCTCCTCCCTCCCTCTCTTTCTTTCTTTTTCTTTCTTTTTCTGTCCCTTCCTTCCATCCCTTCCTCTTTCTTTGTCTATCCCTTTTCTTCATTTCTCTTTGTTTCTCTTCCTCTCTCTCTCCCTTTTTCTTTTTCTCCCTTTTATCTTTCTTTTTTCTTGTCTCTTCCTTCTCTCTCTTTCTCTCTTTCCCTCTCTCTCCATCCATATATCCCATTCACTTTCTCCCCCTCCCTCCTTTCTTTCTTTCTTTCTTTCTTTCTTTCTTTCTTTCTTTCTTTCTTTCTTTCTTTCTTTCTTTCTTTCTTTCTTTCTTTCTTTCTTTCTTTCTGTCCCTTCCTTCCATCCCCCCTCTTTCTTTGTCTATCCCCTTTCTTCCTTTCTCTTCCATTCTCTCTCCCTTTTATCTTTCTTTCCCTTTTCTTTATTTACTTTCTTGTCTCTTCCTTCTCTCTCTTTCCCTCTCTCTATCTTTATTTCCCTCTCTTTTTCTCTCACTCACTTTCTCTCTCTCTTCCTGTCTCTCTCTTTTTCTTTCTTTCTTTCTCTCTCTCTCTCTCTCTCTCTCTCTCTCTCTCTCTCTTCCTTCCCCATCCCTAAGCAAGACAGGCAAGCGGGTGGGAAAGCTTGCTAGGCCATGAGTGCCGCATGGAGACATGGCGCTGGTGGCTAAGCAAGCCAGGCAAGTGGGGTGGGTGGGGAAAGTTTGCTAGGCTGTGAGCACTGAGGGCGGCGGTGGCATGGTGATGGACTCAACCATCAGTACTCAACCGGGGCTTGTGGCGGCGGTGGCGGCAAGGGTAAGGTGGCGCGGCGATGGTGGCCTAGGCCAGCCCAGGAGTTGGGATTCAACTGGGGCCGGCAGCAGCAGTGGCATGTAGGTAACCGAGGCTTGCAGAGCATCACTCACCTATGGAGATCAGATGGTGGAAAGCCTAACTGGTTTGAACTAGTAGAATCCCACCCCTGGTTACTTGTTTTGAATATGAGTTTAAACTTAAGTCTATGATACCTACAATAGTAAAAGAATGAATGTGAATGTGAAAAGGAAGTTTAATGTATCTTTACTGGTTAAGAAAAAAAATGTATGGTAAATTCAATAACCTTGAATTATGGAATAATATCTTTGTGAAGTTGATTATTCGCTGCTGAATGTGATAAGAGTATCATACAATAGAAATAAAGCATATGTGTGAATAAATGGAATGCTTAGCAAATAATCAGAGCACAGAAAATGCATGAGTCAAGGATATATGATGTTCATTTGATTATTAAATACATGGCCAAATATGTGAGGTATGCTTGTGATGGTATATTTATTTGTTCAGTTTATGTGCCACCTAAGTCATATCCAGTGATAGTGACTGATAGGCAGAACAAGAAGCAACAGTGCAACACAGAGATGTTAGAACATGTGTTGGCATAAAACAAGTGTACCTATATTTTCTTTTCCTATGGTTTGCCTTCAATTTAGTCTTTACTTCTTTTCTGCTCTTTGCATAATGTTATTTACTCCAAGGTAAATGAGTAGGATGGGCATTTGTGTATGCATACACAGAAAGGTATCACAGAATATCTGCCATAATAACACATATTGCTGCATCCTTTGATTGGTAGAAAATACCAAATATTACTTTGAAGCTTGCCTCAGGGAATGTCAGGGGAAAGTGCTGTTTACTTCTTTCCTCTCCCTTGTAGCTTGCTCTCCAAAAACCTCCTGTCCAGTTTCTTTTAAAATTCCCTCCAGCTGCTTTACTCACATTTCCATATATTTTCTTGAAGGACCTCTGGGGAGGAAAAGCTAGAAAGCCTGGGGTTTATTTACTATGTCTTCCTTTTATTCTTTTTGTGCTGTACACTTATCTTGGGACCTTTGCATAAAAATATCACAAGGAAAAAACTATAAGAAGTTTCAGTCTATTTTATGTTTTAAACTTTTTTAAAATTAAAACAAGAGATCATCTTCTTTTAATGATCCCATAATCCCTTGCAGAGTGGAGTTGGACCGACTGAATGGAGCTGAGTGTTTACTGGCCAGGTGCCTTTCCTGTTGCCAATGTGGAATTATATTCAAGAGATGATTCCAAGGAAATAGAAAAAGGAAGAGAAGACAATGAAATCAAAGGTTCAATTTCTAGGTTTGTCTGAGATTGTAGGGGAGAAGTATTTATGAGCAAACTTGAGTTAACTTCATCAGTATTTTTTAAAGTATATAAAGAAGGAGTGTACATTTTATATGGTCCAAATGGTAACAAAATTGAAGAGATCGTTGCTTCTTTGAATGGGTAAATACAAGGTGGCCAGACCAAATGTAACATATAAGAAACAAATTTGTTAGAAAAGTGTGCTGGAAACTATTATTCCAGCAATGCTTTATGCTTTCTCCAACATTAAATGCATTAGTGTCTTTTAGCCAAAAGGTCACTGTGAATCACTCTATATTATTTAGCATTTTAGCAGCACATATAAATTTTTGTCCTCTGTAAAATTCAACAAAAGTTCATCTGAGATTTTGAGTCTTTTTTTAAAAGATGTAGAGGCTTTTAAATTACTTCATAAAACAAAATGATGATAATTATTATTAAGGGATTGGCTAATAAGGAATAAATCAAATCTGAAGTTCTTTATTAAGTATTACAAGGATGGTTAATGTTCAAAATGGCTGCTTAGTCAATATTGACTCCCAGTGATGAATATTCAAAAAAAAATCTAATTATAGTTTCAACTGTTAGCTAATCATTTTGCTCTGATATTGAATTTGGAAGCATTGCATGGGATTCTTAGCCTAGTTAATAGTTTGACATTTCCCCATCAAGAAAAAAAGCACACATATAATTCACCCATATCTCAATACAGGGAAAGTGTTTTCAGGGATAATTTGGCCAATTATATTTTAAGTTTTCGTTACTACTGCTCATTTACCTTCCTCCCTGAAATGTAGCAGAATCCCAACCCACCTTTCTGGATTCTGTGTCTGAACTAGCAATGGAGCTCTCCTGGCTTATGGTT
Organism: Notechis scutatus; assembly: GCF_049901735.1. Taxonomy (NCBI): domain Eukaryota; kingdom Metazoa; phylum Chordata; class Lepidosauria; order Squamata; family Elapidae; genus Notechis; species Notechis scutatus. The sequence goes on from NC_142011.1 coordinate 72,351,233, forward strand.
CTGGGCAACTTCAATCTTCCTTCTCTGAGACTGAGATAGCGCGGAGGTTCATGGCTGCTGTGGTAGACATGGACATGGTCCAACTTATTTATGGACCATTTATTCTACTCACAGGGGTGTATGTCACACATTAGATCAGGCTTTTGCCTTTGGTCAGTAGTTTTGGTAGCTGGATTTGGAGAACATTAACATTAGTCTCCTGCCATGGACAGACTGTGGTATCTTGGCCCTAGAGTTCTCCACAGCTACTCCTACTAAGGGGAGATGGAGCCTATTCAATCACACACACATATGATGGGCTTGGTGCAAAAGTCTGCAGTGTTTCCTGAAACTGCTACATAGTTTGGCAGAAGCTCTTAGCAAAACTTGGAATGAGCAGGTGATAGAAGCCAAGGATCAAATCGCACCTATATGAACTTTCTGCGTGCATGGATTTCATATAGGTTTACTGAGTTGTTCAGACAGATGAAATCTTAATCAAATAAATAGGGTGGTCAAAATATTGCAAAATATCAGAAAAAAATACTAATTCAGAGTAATGGTTTTGAGCTGTTGTGGTTTTGCTACTCTATGGCTAGTTCTAGTAGGTGTTGGTGGGATTGGAGAGATCAGGTTGGAGGTTCCTGCAATGAGGGCTTGAGCCTGTATTCTGTGATCATGTTTTAGGATGTTTTGCAAAACCCACTGTTCACTTTTGAGTTTCATCAAAAATGCCCCACAGCAACCAATGGGATCACTTAACAATGTGATGTTTGCTTAAACATGGTGGCCACTTTACAACTGCAGCATCCACTTAATGACCACTGCAAAAAAATGTTGTAAAATTGGGTTGGTATCATGAGAAACCTGCTTACAATAATCACAACTTATGAACGTAACAGGCAGGCTCTATTATGGTCATAAGTCAAGGACTACCTGTAAACCATGTAACAGATGTCCATGCTTCCTGAAGAAGGATCTTTGTTCCCTCCTTATTTTTTCTCGTCCTTAAATCAGTCTTGACATTTGGTGGCAGATTTCTTGGTGATACTTTTGGAAGAGATTTCCCATTGCCTTCTTCCTAGGGTTAGGATTGACTGATTCAAGGTCACCCAGCTGGCTTTGTAGCCAAGATATGGCTAAGCTACAATTCACATTCTCCTGATTTGTAACGTGGCGCCTTCATCCACTATCTAAGACTGACAGTTTTCCCCTCATGTCTGACACAAAATACTTTTTTTTACTGAATTGTTGACTAAAGCTCGTCAACCTGGAGTGATATATTTAGTAACTTCCACTTTCAAATTTAAATGTGATTTTGACCCCAAAATCACATTTGATTTGGAACATAAGAGGCTGCTAAAATTCCATTGATTTTTTTTTATAGTATCCAAACAGCCTCGCTCTATTGCAGATTACAAATTATATGGAGGAAATGTATGGTATGTATAATCAGCAGCCTTTCAAAAGTTGATTTTTGTCATAAAATACACATCAAAATTGCTTTATAACAACAACAACAATTTCTCAAGGCTGTACTTAAAGGCTTGCATTAGCATTTCTGAAAATCATATCAGACATAGATTCATAGTCATTAAATATATTAAAATAATCTTCCCGCACCCATATATACATTTTAATAGACTGCTGTTCTGCATGTTGATTTTCTTAAGAGTAATTTGTGATAGCATTCATAAATTATTCCATATTCCTAAACTGAAACATTTCTTTCCGACTGTTATGTGCCTAATAACAGAAACTTTCAAATATGCCAAAAACAAACAAATCCCAAGTTTATGGGGCATACATTAAATTAAAATTAAAAGCCAAAAGGTCCCCCCTCCTCTATTTATATCATTATAACACTATGGATATGAATACAATGTGGCAGTTGAAAGGATGCAATCATATCATGGAAATCTCCAATTCTAGTATAGAGCTTATTATCATATCATTTCCATATTTATATATAAAAGGAACTACTGTATATACCAACCCTGAGTTTATCAAGAGAATAGGTTTTGACTGGCTGTTTTTCTTTGCATTAATCATGCCCAGCGGTACAGTTCTGTGATGTTCAGTAACACCCATCTGCCCCATTTCATTCAATAAAAACCTGTCAGCATCTGGTATAGGATTGAATCCTTAGTCTTTAGCACTAGTACTGACTTCTGAGCAAAAGCAAATGTGGATGGACTGTGAATGTTAGTTAATGTATGTTGTGAATACAGGGTTTTTCCTCGACCTGCTCTGACATCTCTGAAAAACACAATAAGGTCTGCAGAAAAATTCCTTGCCCTCCCTTCAGGCAGAGGATGTTTCATTCTTAGTAATTAATTAGTAATTAATTAGTTAGTAGCAACAGCAACAATAAGAAAAATACTTCCCTCCCTGATAGATCTATAGGCTTCGATACTTTAAATTGCCATCTACAGTAGTATACTTAAAAAATTAATTGAATGTAATCTTTCTAAATTGATGGGATATTAGCCTCTTTTTCTTTTAAGGGCTGCTTTCTTTTAAGGGCTGCTCTCATTACAACTTTTTCATAAATATCCTCCTCAGGATCATTAATACAGAGGCCTGTAGGGGGCGTGCATAAGCGGACCAACCGTCCCTGTCCTATTGTCTCTTTTTATTTTTCTTATATGTATTCATAGCTACCTGTTATCTTATAATCGCTTGACAAAATAAATAATATAAATAAATAAATGTAGCAGACCTCAATAACTTTGAATCTTGCTACAAATGAAGAAGCATCATACCGAAAAAAAGTTTGTAAGAATCCAAGGTTTGACTCTTAAGCAAGTGAAGCAGGGAGTTGAACTCTTGAAAACTTCAAGAGAACACACTAGACCAGAGCTCTCCAACCTTGGCAACTTTAAACCTGGAGGACTTCAACTCCTAGAATTCCCCAGCCAGGATTAAGGTTGCAAAGATTGGAGACCACAGCACTAGACTTTCTAAGATTGATACCAACAGATTTTTTTCCTCCTCCTCCTCCTCCTCCTCCTCCTCCTCCTCCTCCTCCTCCTCTTTCTCCTCCTCCTCCTCTTTCTCCTCCTCTACCTCCCCCCACCTGAGCTGAGACTAAGCCTATTTTACCTCTGCACTACAGTATTTAATGTATTTTTCTATTTAAGAATTGTAGGAATCCATAATTCAGGAGGGAGAACAAAAGCCACATATGCACATAAGCCACATAACAAAAGCCACATATGCAGCCACAGATTGCCTCTACTCCTCTACATAACAATTGGTTCCTGAGATATTCACAAGTGGCAAAAAGTATTCAAAAAGACATCTCAGAAGCTTCGGAATCTCATGTTATGAGACTGTTGAACTCTTTACTGTTGACACTGCATTTATTCTCATTCAACACTAACATACCTTGAGGAAAAACATGTAGGTTAAAACATTTAATGAAAACCTATCAGATAAACTCATGGTTTTTTAAATAGCTCACAAGCATACATTTACCATACATTTATTACAATGTCTGTTGGAATCACTTTAGGTGGAAAAATGGAATTATTTTTTTCCTGACATTATAGAAAATTGGGGACTATATGGAAGCAGTCTCCCAGTGTTCTGACCCAACCAGGTTCCCAAAGAGAAAACACAGACAAAGGCAGAAGCTCCCACCTTTTAAGGTTTAATAACGAATTCTGTTCCTTTACAGATAAAAGGCTGCTTTCCACTAATTAGCTTCGACAAGAAAGAGCCTTTCCAAGTTGTTCATCAATGCTGCCAAAACCCCAGAGACAAGAACTAATTTACAAGATTCTCCAAACATGAACTAAGATGTCTACAAGTTGAACTTCAGAGCTTCTTTGCTTTCTGCAAAGAAAGCAAACTTGGCTTTTATCCTCTTGAGGGAGGGGTCATTATCTTGCAGCCTTATTCCCAAGTCCCTGTGCTGCTGTAATTGTACTTTCCTCCGAGTAATCCTTCATGCACATGCACTTGGCACAGGCTCCTCGGGATCCTCCTCATCACTGCTGCCAGCTCCCACAATCTCTGAAGGCAGCAGTCCACTCCCTGATGGTCCTGGCCCCTCATCAGAGTCATCGCTGTCCTCAGCCATTTGCACCTGCTGCCGGCTAACTGCAACACCTAACATTTCTCCAAAAGTGACTGAGGAAATCTAAAGTAAAAGTTTCTCCAAGCTTTTAAAATATGTTGTGGACACAAATGTAAGTCACTTTAGATTCACAGCTTGTCATCTGTCTACAAAGATGAATGGAAATTTAATGCCAAAAAAATATTTCAGTACAGAACTATCTGTGAATTGGTACCAAATACATTTAAGGGAGAAATGATGTCTTATATATTGTTGGCCATGATTCAAAACTAAAGTTTGAAGAAATAAAAGAAAACCTATGCAGCAGTGGGATTCTGCAGACAGGTATATTAAAGAATTACCTTAGTGTTTTTAGTGCCCACTTTTTGAAATATTCTTTTGCTCTTATGCATGCATGCTACACTAGGAAAAGCCTAGAATAGCATGGAAATGCATTTAGAAGGACCACAAAGAGGCATGATCAAGTCCATCTTTTCCTAATGTTTAGAACCAACCATGAATGGTAGCTTAAATTATAGAAATAGTCATCAATGTCTGAAAGAACTTATAAATAAAATGTATTTAATAGTTAACAGCAAAATTCTGCATATGGCTTGTATCTGAGGTTTGGGTTCCTTTAAAATAAGGGTTCTAAACTCTTCAGCTATATTTTTTTTAATTATATACATCTTTTAGCTAATTTTATATCTGATTTGAGTAACAATTGAATATTACAGTTTTTAAAGTGCTGAAGTGTTAAACTACCATTAAATTATGTTTATACAGTATTCATTTCATCAAATTGATATGTAAGGATAAAAGTGAGATGTTTCCTCTAGTTAAATTGTGTATTACTTGGTAAACTTTTCCATGCATTATCTGCATTTTGTTTTGTAAATACAGTATTATTTTTGTCTCTTTGTTTTTTAAAATATTCAAACAGAACTGTTCTGTCTTTTAATTGCTGGCTGATTAAACTTACAAAGGCTTCCATACAAAGTTTCTTTATTGGTTCACAAGGCATCCTCAAATAAACTCACGGTTACGTTGAGATTCATCTAATGTCCAATTCTTTGCACAGCTAACTTCATAGTTTAAAATTATAGTGATCTTTCATCCCATAACACTGGAGCAAAGGGTGAGACACCAGCCCGGTGCTGGGGTCCAAGCAAGAGTAAAGGAAACTCCCCCAATCCAACCAAGGGTCAATTCAGTGACCAATCAGGATTACAGATGTGACCACATGACATGAACTACATTTCCCATGATGCATTAACTACATTTACCATGAGGCATTCCCTTAAGGGGACAGCTCCCAATTCCTAACTAACAATCCCAATTCCCAATTAACTATATACTGTCTGGACAGCACAAGAACCAAAAGAAAAAAGGTAGAAATGTTTTAAAAATAGCTAGCTGCTTTATTAAAAGCAAAACATAATGGATGCAATAACTCATTAGTCACTGAAGATAAAAAAAGGATCCTCCATATAAAGAAATCAAATAACTGATCCTGAAAACATTTAAGCACATGCAAGCACACACACGTAGGTGTCTGGCTCCCTATTGGCTAAGGTTCACTGGGTACTAACATCTTATACATTGCAAAGAAAAGAAAAAAAAATGCAATTCAACATTTGTTCTGTTTATCTGGGTTATTCTTTGTATCTTTAAAGATTTGTATGTTTAAAGACTCATACAAAGTGTGGAATGCATGAGGCTGTCTACTAAACAATCTCTAAAGAGTCTCAACACATCATCCCAGTAATGTAATTTCCTCTTTTATTTGTTCCGAAATGAAAATTTTCCAAATAGTCTTTCTGGTGCTGTTTACTAGGTGTCTTTCAGAGGTACCAATGATAGACTTTCAGAAAGAGGAGAAAATTGAAAAGGAAGGTGGGAATTTCAAATAACCTCTGTTTTTGTTATGATAGAAGTAATACATGTCTGATAGTTAATGAAACAGAAAAAAGAAAAGAAGAAAGGAAAAGAAAGAGAAGTGGTAGTCTACGTAGAAGCAGCAAATGTATATAAAGGGATATTCTTTTGATAATGATATGTGAACAAAGCTTTGTGATTTCATGAACCATAGATTATTCATTTAATGTCAGGTGCAAAGAACCAGGAACACTTGCTGAGTTCAAAGCACTGAAGAGTTTATTATTGCTACCTATATACTAGAATCTGCTCAACCGCCAAAAGCAAATTAGCAGTAAATGGGGGTTTAGACTTGGGTCTTTTGTGTAATGATTCCAAACTGATGACACATTTAACCTCACCTTCCAGCTCAGCCTTCTCATATACTATAATTAATCAATTATGGCTAAAACCAAGAATTCCATACAGCAACTCTTGTTGTGGTTCCTTCCAAACAATGCATTGGTATAGCTGTGAATCTAAAGACATTTGGGTTTTATTTTTATGATCCCTTGATTCTAACAAATAGTGGGTGGCTCTAATTGAATAAATAGAACAGAAATAGTCTTTTATATGTTGTAATCAAATATCCTGCAATAAATAAAATGGCCTCATAGAAACACAACTGATTTCTAACTATTATATGGATAAATCCCATGAAAATTCCACCTATATACTGGATAAAAGTTTTCTAAAGAAAAGGGTAGTTCATATTGGTTTTTTGTAAGATGAGGGGAAAATTGATCAGGATGAAATGACAAATAAGCCTGCTATTTTCTGCTCTCTTGCAAACTCCCTCTTGCACTTCCTAAAAAGAAGGCATTTATATGCCTTTGTATGTAACTTGTATGATTATCTTTAATCTATGGTTTTCCATTCATGTGTATTTAATATATACATTTCTTACATACTTAACCAAATATTAAATACAAAATGGTTAACATATTTCATTCAGACACAGCCAATTTTATATGTATTTATGAAATTTCCAAGGCATAAGCTGCTTTCTATGCACTTTTCTCAGAAGAATAATGTTTTTAGCAGCAAACAATGAACACCAGCAGTTTCTCTTTGTTGCATCTTGGATTGCATGGGAAGTCCATTGAGATGGATAAAATGCTTTCATTAAAAAAAAATTAATTTGTAATAGGTACCTTTTACACGGCCTCTTTTAAAAGGCAGCAACAACCATTACACTGGCTGTCAGTCTGAAGACTTTTGAACAAACCGCCTCTGCATGACATAGCATTATAACAAAGACTACATCAACGTAGCAGGGGAATAGATTCCATTTTAGTTGTCAGTTTAATCAAATATATCCCTAAAAATTCTACCTGCCAATTTTTTTCAAAAACAGATCAAAAAGTCTTGTTAATTTGCTACCTAAAAACGCCCTAATTAAAAAGAAAGGTACATTTATATCAACTTTGTGATATGAGCTATGTTTTTGTTTAAATATCAGTGAATGATTATGCCAAAATATTTCATTCATATGGCAGAATAGGCTTGCTATTATTCATTGACATTTGTTTACCAATTAATTTTATTCTATGTAAAATTCAAAAACCACTTTGAGGACAGGCTTAGGAAGAATATCCATTAGGTGAAGAGACATATCAGTCTTTAGATAAATGTCTATGGAAATTCTTAGTCATCCAGATCATGGTTGTCCCAAAGGTGCTTTTTCAAAAGGCAACTGGACTTTCTTTGTTTTTCCTTGAAGATGTTTCACTTCTTATCCAAGAAGCTGCTTCGGTTCTGACTGAATGGTAGAGGATGGAAGAATTTATATTCCTTTCAGTAATCTGGTCATTAGCACTCTCTCTGAGAGTCATTGAAGCTATTTGAAGGTTTATCTGTGCTCTAAGGCAGTGGCCTCCAACCTTTTTTGTGCCACGGCCCGGTACTGGCATCACAAAATAATCCGTGGCCCGGTACCGGCATCAGCACGCATGACAAGGCAAGGCGAGCCAAGCAACTGGCCAGCCAGCCGTCCTCCACTTCTCTCCGCCACCTTCAACTCCTCCTTTGTACCTTTGTCGATGGGCTTCGCTTCGGGACGGCTTTGGGACGGTCGCTCGGCTCGCCTTGCCTTGGGTGCTGAAAGAATCCTCGCGCCTTAGTTTCATTCGAAGCCCCCCCCCACTTTGATGAAACTAAGGCGTGAGGATTCCTTCAGGACCCAAACGCCGCTTTCCAACCGGAAAAGCTCACCCGGAAGCACTTTCTCATCAAACAAGATGGCGGCGCCCAGCAAACCGGCGGCCTGGTAGGTAATGTTCCACAGACTGGTACTGGTCCGCGGCCCGGTGGTTGGGGACCCCTGCTCTAAGGGTCATCTGAATAGTGCAAATGGGTGTGGGACCCTCTTGGAACTGCTGAAAAGGACTAAGTTGTTAACAGGAGATAGATGGTGTCATATCCCTTCCCCTCTGTTGAGAGAGGGCTGTTCAATTTTAATGTAGATCAGTGGTGGGTTCAGCTCGGTTCGGGTGAACTGGTAGTAAAAAATGCTACTGTTCAGCTGAACCAGTAGTAAAAAAACAGCTACCGGTTTGGCCGAACTGATATTTCTTTTTTCTTTTTCCTCCCGATGATCAGCTGTTCTGACGATCAGCTGGGCTGGGATCCCCCACACTGTCTAATTGCTTTGCCCAGGAGGCTTCCCTGAGGCCCATGAGGCAAAAAGGGGCACATAGGGTGGTAGTGGTTCTGTGCAGCCCCCCCACATTCCGTTTTTTGCCTCCTGGGCCTATGCAAGCCTCCTGGGAGCAAAAATGGACTCCCTGAGGCCCAGCAGGCAAAAAAAATAAAGCACAGGGGGGTGCTGCAAAAAAAGAAAAAAAGAAGCCATGCCCACCCTGTCACATGGCCACGCCCACCTAGCCACTCCCACAGAATCGATAGTAAAAATATTTGCATCCCACCCCTGATATAGATGGCCTCTTTGATCCATCTTTCAAACCAGTGGTCTTCACTGTCCAGAATGTGGATAGACGACTGCAAGGAATATAAATCCTTCCCTTATCAACCATTCAGTCAGAATTAGAGAAGCTTCTTGGATAAGAAGTGAAACGTCTTCAAGGAAAATCCAGTTGTCTTTTGAAAAAGCACCTTTGGTACTCTTTAAATTCCGTTCAGTACAGTTGGTAACATTACCAAGATCTTTGGTGAGCATTTTCCTAATCTGTTGATAAATTTTCCTAGAGCTGAAAGAAAAAGATCAGAATATTTTTTAAAGTTCCTGAATCATTTCTGTATGTCTTTTGGTACATACCAGCTACTGGCCATTACTGCATAGTAATGCTTGAAATTCTCAAGTCTAGATAGATAGGTAGAGGCAATAAACATGATATTTCATTTATATATCTGTTGGTAGCTGCAGGCAGATTAGGTCCCTTGAACAGCTTAAGTGGAATGAACCTCCTATTATTTCTCCTGGAAGTTAAGTTGCCACACTGAAAGAGGACTATCTCTTGCATGTTGGAAGAAGGGCCTCCAGCAAAGTTTTATGGACAAGCTATAAAACCTTAGAAATAGATGCAATTGCAAGACATTAACTCAAGGGAGACAACTGCTGATGCTGCTTCACACAGTCAAAAACTGAAACTTCAACAAGAAGAAAAAAACCCTACATCGTTAGGAAGTAGTAGCATATCCCCTCCTCCTCTCCTTTTCTCTTTTGCAACCTAAAGAAAATTGAATCTTGTTGGAACATACATATTCATGCAGGGAACATCTTATCAGAATTCTGCAAGGCGGAAGAAAAGGCCTTCAGGGGAATGCAATTAGAACAATGTTACTTAATGCGATGATTAATTATTTACCAAATTACATTGACAGAAATCTAAAGGTCTGTCTATTTGCACATAATGTGTGGTTTTTTGAAAGTGACATTATTATTATTGGAGCAGCAGTGACTGGGAATTACGGAAGTTCCATAAAAATAAAAGGTGAATAAATAGCCAATTAGTTTCTGGCAGAGCCAGGATAAATGCACAGAGTAATTATCCTACAACGAAAAAGGGAAGCCCTAATATAGAAGACTGTAGCATTACAACAAGGAGTTGTTTTTTTTACCCCACTCCCAAAGGTAACAAATGTTAGCATTTGTCAAGGAGCTTTCAGTAAATAATAATTCAACACTATTAGCTCTTCAACCTTAATGAACTTGGTGTGACAAATACCATTTTCATGTATCACAGAACTGTTTTCAGATATTTCAAGGGCAAGCGTACACAACAAAAGGATTTGCTATTTTAACACCATAATTATAATCTAGTTATTGATTGCTGACTGACCTATGATTCACACTGCAAACCACAAAGTGGCAGAAAAGAATATCATGCTGCCAGCAGAGAAGAAAAGGGCTGCTTGGCTGAACCTTCACCAAGAGCTGATATAAGATAATCAACAATTAAGATGCAAACTGCAAATTAAGACTACTTTCAACAAGTAAAATGACTTTATGATTATTATCCTGATCCAGCTAATATAAAACTGTGTTACCATACATGCATACCAGTGGTGGGATTCAATTTTTTTTTACTACCGGTTCTGTGGGCGTGGTTTATTTGGTGAGTGTGGCTTGGTGGTCATGTGACTGAGTGGGTGTGGCCAACTTAATGTCACTCATGTCAAGGGCTGCCTCACCTGGCCCCTCCCTTCCCAGCCATTCCTTGTCACACCCAGCCTCAACTTATCTATAGTTCTGTAAAAATGTTGTTCACCTTTTTTTTGACTTTATTATCTACATACTGTAGATGTACTTTCATGGACCACTGAAAGGAGAAAATGGCTCACATGCTTTGCCCAAGAGTGCAATAGGCAACAGGCTTTTAAGGGGCTGCTGGAAAGAAAGTGGGGGTGATGTATTTTCCAAAGCACCAGGAGGCAAACAAGAAGCAATGGATGGAAACTGAACAAAGAGAGAAGCAATCTAAAACTAAGGATAAACTTTCTGACAGTGAGAACAATTAACCAGTGGACCTGCTTGTCCCCAGAAGTTCTGAGTGATCAATCATTGAAAATTTTTAAAAGACTGGACAGCCATTTCCCTGAAATGGTATAGGGTTCCCCCAAAAGTCCCTTCTAAGTGTTATTCTGACACCTTTCCCAGTACCTCAACTCAGAGTTTGGCATCCTCAGTTTTCCTGCCTGAGCAGGGGCTTGGACTAGAAGACCTCCAAACTCCCTTTCAACTCTGTTAAACACACATGTATTTATGCTCTGGACTATAGACATTGAATGCATGTAAACCCTGAAAAATATGTGGTAGCCCTAGGCAAAAGAAAGGCAGTAGAATCACTCTAGGTGTAGGGACAGTGTAAAATATTAACACATAATAAACAATGGAACAATTAAAAATAATAGCACAGAGTTTTCTCTGTCTCGCTCTCTCTCCCTTCTTTCCTATTTCTTTTTCTTTCTTTCTCTTTCTTTGTCTCTTTCTGTCTTTCTCTCCCTTCCTTTCTTTCTTTCTCTCTCACACATACACCACACACACACACACACACACACAAACACTCCCCATTTCTCTCTTTCTTTCTTTCTTTCTTTCTTTCTTTCTTTCTTTCTTTCTTTCTTTCTTTCTTTCTTTCTTTCTTTCTTTCTTTCTTTCTCCTTCTTCCTCTTTTCTTTCTCCCTTCCTCTTTCTTTCTTGTTTCCTTGTTTCCTTGTTTCCTTGTTTTCTTTCTTTCTTTCTTTCTTTCTTTCTTTCTTTCTTTCTTTCTTTCTTTCTTTTCTTTTTTCTTTCTTTTCTTTCTTTCTTTCTTTCTTCCTCTTTCTTTCTCTCCCTTCCTCTTTCTTTCTCTCCCTTCCTCTTTCTTTCTTGTTTCCTTGTTTCCTTGTTTCCTTGTTTTCTTTCTTTCTTTCTTTCTTTCTTTCTTTCTTTCTTTCTTTCTTTCTTTCTTTCTTTCTTTCTTTCTTTCTTCTCTCTCTTTCTCACACACACACACCCGTCAGTCTTCATTCCCTCTCACTCCAGGCACCTTACTCACAAGGGGAAGTAAATCCAGCATTAGAGAAGTTCTGCAGGTAAACAGACTTGCATTTGCAGCTCCTGCAAACTTCCCCATGGCTGGATTCCCCCCCCCCAGAGTTCTTTCCCTCTCGCTCCAGGCACTTTACTCATAAAGGGAAGCGATATTTCTAGTGTCCATGAAGAATCCAGCCTTGGAACAGTTTTGCAGGTTAACGGACCACTGCCTCGCCCACAGTCATGGTGTTTTCAAGTGGCTGCTTGAAAATGCATGGTGTGTGGGGGGGGAGCAGTCCTTCTTTAAACTGGGGCAGCGAGCATCGGGTGGGCGGAGCAAGCGAGTGAGTGGAAACCAGGCAACCGGGTTGGGGGCGTGGCCAGCTAGATGTTCAGCGATCCACGCCAAATTCTTGCTACCGGTTTCGCCTGAGTAGGTGCAAACTGGCTGAATAGCACCTCTGATGCATACATACTTATTTCAGAAGTTTAGTTGTTTTTGCTTGTGTTGCAGGAAGTGGCAAAAAGGTTTGCCTCTGAGATTGATTTAAAAAACCTAGAAGGGTGAACATATAAATTGATTTGCAATGACTTCACCATTTGTTTACTTTCGGTCATAAGCATTCTTTCCTGAAGTTAAAATTATATTTTCTAGCTATTAATGCTTCACATGCATAGATTTTGAAGAAAAACATTTCTTTGATCATGGCAAAAGCAATTATTTCATTTATTTTCAGTGTAGACATCAAATCTACAAAACTGTGATTCTGAGATTGTCTGAGAAAATTGTACCAATAAATTACTTTAGTTTTCCTTCCAGGAAAAGAAAAAAGCCAATTCTGATAAGTTTTCTTGAAAATTAAGAGAAGTAATGCAAATATTAAAGCCTAAATATTTCTATTCTAGACAGAACATGAAGAAATAAACTGGCTCCAGGTTGGCAAAGGAATGAGACAAGGCTGCATATTCCCCCTTATTTGATCAACCTTTGTACTGAATATTTAAGGAGAGCTGAATCAGAAGAAGATGAATATGGATTTAAAACTGATGGGGAAAGTATCAAAAATCTTCTCTATGCTGATAATATTAGAGATATTATTAGGGTTATAATTCACAAAGTTTGCAAAGCAGGTTGTCCATGTGACTGACACGATTATATGATTTTTTGTGTGTGTGGCCGTTCTTAAGGAACACTGGTTGTTAAGCAAACACTGTGGTAGTTAAATGAACCGACTGTTTACCAAAAACTGAAACTTAGTGCCAGTTTTTGGCAAAAAAATTATGGTCACGCGATCATGGAATGCTGCAAATAGCCATAAATGTGAGCTGGCTGTCGAGCACCTGTGGAAGGAAGGAAGCTGTAGGAACTTTGGAACTGGATCGTAAGTACCCTTTGGGGAGGGGCGCTTCCATTGTAATTTTGAACAGTTGCTAAGAGACCAGTCATAAATCAAGGACCACTTATATCTGATAGCCAAAAATACAAAGGGTTTGCAAGATCTGTTGCAACTTCTGACACCTACCCTCCAGAATAAAGTTGGCTTGGGTTTGCCATCATTTTCTTTGTCTGCTTCTTTTTCATTTCTTTTAATGAATTGTGTTTATTTTTTTATTTTTCTTGCCACATTATTAGCTGTCCAGAATTTTTTGGGAGTCAGGCAGCACCTAAATAAGTTAAATTATTAAAATTAATTGTTAAATTAAATAAATTAAATTATTTCATGCCTGTAAAGCTAGTATAATTTTTTTTGAAAATGGTAATGATATTGAGAGTGAAAAATTTCATGCTTGAGGATAGGAAAGAAACAAAATATGATCAAAATTTCCCAGTATAATTAAAGAAATCCCACAGCATCAGCCTAATACAAATAAGCGCTTTAAGCTTGCATAATATTGAGAAGACCAAATGCTATATTGAATAGTTTGTCTTTTCTACTTTCCAGAAGACTGTCATAGTAGGGGTTTATCTAATTCCAAAATTTGGTGTTACAGGAGAAAAACATAAAACAAAGAACTCCTTAATCTTAAAGCAATGTGGGATTAGCAGGACTTTCTTCCTAATTAATCCATTGGATAGGCCAATTCTAATTAGATCATATTTGTCTAGGAAGATCTAATTTGTCATCCACCCAGCTTGCTTGCCACAACAGAAAGGATGAAGCAACATATTCTTCTTTGGCAGGATTTAATAATATGTTACAACAATATTTTGATTCTGATTATAATTTTAATTATACAATTATGGTATGCCTTAATAAGAAGCTGATGGAATATACAAATATTCAGGTCTATAGAGCCTGTGTCTTGAGCACACTCTTGAACTGCAGCAAGTCTTGGGGTCTTTATGCATGGCAGGAGAGAAAGTTGAACACCTTTCATATGTGTTGTCTCCAACATATTCTTGGCATCACCTGGCATGACAAAGTTCCAAATAGCGCAGTCTTGGAATGTGCTGGAATTTCTAGAAAGTATATACTATTGAAACAGCGACGACTATGCTGGCTTGGGCATGTTGTGAGGATGGTTGATGGTCGGTTTCTGAAAAACCTCCTGTATGGAGAATTAGTGCAGGAAAGCACCCTAGAGGGAGGGCACAGCTCTGATATAAGAATATCTGCAAGAGGGCCTTGGGAATGGACATCAACAGCTGGGAAACTTTGATCTCTGATCATTCAGCTTGGAGGCTAAAGATGCAGCATAGACTTCTCTAATTCGAAGAGACACTCTTTCGCCAGGCTGAGGCAAAGAGGCAGTCCCAGAACCAGCGAAATCTGGGGGATAGACAGGGGACAGACTGTATCTGTCCTCAGTGTGTAAGGGATTGCCACTCTCAAATTGGCCTTTTTAGCCACACTAGATCCTGTTTCAGGACCTCTTTTCAGAGTACAATACCATAGTCTTTTGAGACCATAGTCTTTTGAGACTGAAGGATGCCTGTGTGTTATATGGTGATATTTTGTCTATTTTTATTTCCTTCTCTTCTCTTTTTTGTTTCCGTCTTTTTTTAAAAAATGTAAGGATTGTTTAAATGATTTCGGCTATTCTAGTGTACCATATTATTTTATCTTCCAAAATGGGGAGTGAACCGATCCGTCCCTTCGTCCTCCCTATACAACTCACAGCTCCAAAGACAGGGACTTTCCAAGCCCTAATAGTCTACACTAGATGCCTAATTAACCTAGCCACAGTCCTGAACTGGGGATTAGAGTGAAGGCACTAGTTCACCTGATCAGATTTGAACAGGTCAATAGGTCACTATTGGGGGGAGCCTATGCCACCATCTAACTGAATCAGTGAAGCTCGAGCTAGCGGACCACTGGGAAGCAATTTGGTTCATAATAGCCCCTAAAATGACAGATGCAGTCATACTGGGGACCTCTTGTCTAGACAAGTGGGGCCCAACAATCTAGTAGGAAGGGGACACCCAGAAGCTGAAGATAGCTAGAGGACCCAAACTCCTCCGCACCAGCAAATAGAAGCATTGCCCATGCAGGAAATCCCCCCCAAAGGCCCCTCCAGAACTATTGACAGTCACCTCTGACAAAACCGCATAGGTCGAACAGATCCCCAGAGTATCAGGACCTTGTGAAAATATTCAGTGAGGCTGAGTGTGATGTCCTACACACACACACACCCCCCACTGTGACATGGACTGTGCCATCAAAACAGTCCCTGGGCAAAACTTTAATATTCAAAAATTCATAAATCTGAAATGATCAAGACATGAATATTTAATGGATTATGTTGCAGATTATTTATTCAGACTACCTAAAACAAACTATCCATAGTCATCCACCTATGATCATAGTTGAACCTGGAGCTATAGTTGTAAGTCCTTGTGGTTGTAAGTTAAGTAATCATGCTATGATCACATTTAAAGTTATGATTATTTTTAATAACATTCATTAAGTAAACACTATTATCATTAAATGAATCCATTTTCCTCAGTGGACACTTTTGCTAGAAATCAGAAATAAACTCTGGAATTGAGCAAAAAAATATATAAATCTGGATCATGTGACTGTGGGATGCTGCAAACAGCCATAAATGTGATCTGACTACCAAGTACCCAAAATGCAATCACATGACCAAGGAACGACATTGTAACTTTTAAAAATGGATCTTAAATAGCTCTGGGGAGGCCTGTCATAACTTTAGTCATAAGTCAAGGACTACACTTATAAACCTTTCTGATGATTTAATTGTAAATATCTGTTAACTATAGAAAACTATAAATATACAGCATAGTTAATCAAACCTCCTTGCAAAATTTCCTTTAAGAATGTAGTTTCCAATCTGTTGATATATCAACGATTTGAATGAAGCAATTGAAGAAAATTCTCTAAAGTAAATAATAGTTAGAAACATAGTCTTTGTCATTACTGCAGTAGGAAAGGTCTTATTAAAGGGGAATCCAGACTTTACAGTGCTAAAATCCATGCAAAAGAATGAGAGAAAATGAGATCAAGTGGCCTAAAAGAAAAAAGTCTTTGCATAATAACATTCTATTAGCAAATAAATGCTTTGTTGAAATTAGACATGTTCAGAATTGGAATAAGGAAACAGTTTTTTGCTGAATTGTAGCACTGATCAACCCAATAGAGGTAGTTCTCGACTTACAATTGAAGAAAAAATGTATGTTGCTAAGCAACACATTTGTTAGGTGAGCCACATCTTATAATCTTTCTTGTCTCAATTGTTAAGTGAATGGGTGCACACAGCTGTTAAGTCAATTTGACTTCCCCATTGACTTTGCTTGTCATAAGGTCACACAAGGCCATCACATGACCCCAGGACACTGGAACTGTCATAGATAGAATCAGATTTTGGACTTAACTAGAAAAATAAACACAAATAACACTGCTTATTTTAACAAAGAAGAAACAAGATCCCCCAGAAAATCTGTGATTTTATGGCAAACTGCTTAATTTTACCAGCAATACAGGATCAACCACAACCTCTATTTTCACTAGCTAAATTGTGTGACCACTTGCTCTGACCCAACTAAAGAAACAGACTGGGAGTGTGCTGGGTGCAAATTCAACTGTAAATTAATTCTCCAATGCAGATCATTCTTCCCTGAGAGCAAATAACTATGGCAGAGTTTGGGTAAATCTCTCAGCTGCCTTGGCATGAAAAGACAATCAGACAATGCTAGAAATCTTGTTTCCTGTGGCTTTCTCGTGCAGTCTTCCAGCTGTTAATCTTTTGGCAATTATATCTGTTCCTCTAAATCTCTTTAAGACTTTTTCTACTGTTTTGGATTCCAAATTCTATTTTGACCAAGACAGTTTCTTTCACTTTGCTGTAAATGTTATTTGAATCTTGACACTGACTTGTAAAATTATGTTTCTGGTGGCTCACTTTAGAAAAAAAGACATCATACTTTATATATTACTCAAAAGTAGGAATTCAAAACAGGGTCCAAAGAAGGATGTTAGCTTTTGTCATTATGGCCTCTGTATAGTATAACCTCTTTTGTTTAGAAATACTGTTTGCAAATGTTTACTTTCTTGGCTGGAGGATGCCTTTCTGTCTCATTAAATTAAGGCCACAATTAATAACAATTTCTGTCACAGTATTATGTTACTGGGATACTCATGTTGCAAAATAGGCAACCTTTTAGAGAGGTATAAAACAGTTATTTTGAAGAATCATTTCTGCTCACAGACCAAAATCTATAGATATGGAATTGAACTTACTAACAGAAATAAAAAAAAAATTTTTTTACAGAGTAAAAGAGAAAGTTTTTGCTCCTTTAAACTTGCTGCTTGAAAAGCCTTCATTCATTTGAACACCACTCTCAAAAACCTAAGTAGAGATTTATATGCCAAGGTGAGATTAAATTGATCTGGCACATAGAAAGCAGTAACAACATGCGGCATTCAAAGCTTGATACAAAGCTCTTTGACATCAATGGGATTTGTCCCTGACCCTTAGAGAATATCTTGCATGTTAGAATGAATTGATAGCACCTCAATAGCTGATAATCATAATGTGATTAGAGCTAGATTTACCTTCTCTGATTGTACTTCACTTCTTTGACTTCAAATATATTCACATTTAAGTGCATGGCTTTTCTTGCTAACCTGAGGAAGTTATTTGGCTGTTTAGAGTATTTCAAGAAATTAGCAAACATGATAAAGTTTATTTTTATTGTAATTCTACACCCAAAATTGATGCATGTTATTTGCAGCATAAATACTGCAAATACAAATACAAAGCAAATACAAAAAAAGCAAATACAAATTTCTAAGAAAAACAAATTACAAATGTGACTTTGAAGATCATAAAAACAATGAAAACTCATAAAGCAATTTCACACATGAAATCCTAATTTGCACAACTAATTTCCACAGTTTGGTTTGTTAAATAAATCAACGTAAAAAGATCTTTCTTCCTTTATATTGTTTCCCCAGTTAGATTATGTAATATCCAACATTCTTTTAGAGTAATGTTCACTATGATGCGGCTTTTTCATGGCAATCATTCCTGCCTGGATTGACACTTATATGATGTATCTTTAATTCTGTTTTCAAAAATGAAATGAATCAAGCAGAAGGCGCTGTTGGAAAGCATTCTGAAGAGAAAAGAAAGTTAGGTGACAGCTATGAAAGCTAGCAGCATCTCTCTTTGTCAGTGAAATGCTGCAAAAATAAAATTTAAAAAGATTTTATTGCTCTGGCTCCCAGATATAACTTTCACAATGTAAATGGGGACAATCAACCACAGTGACATCTTATCTCAAATATAAATCAATAGAAACATAGGAATGTCAACCCTTGGTGCATAATGGGAGTACCCATGTAATAAAGCATCCAGAACACTAAAATTAAGATGATGCAGAGCATGTTACTAAAATATGCCTAATATACAATGCTACATTGCAGCCTATATGGGGAAAAATTGACTGTCATAAAGGTAAGTAGAGGAATGGTAAAAAAAAATCCCATTCACTTGTAGTTTAGGTATAGCATTAAGGGTAACATTTTATCCACAAGGCTCCTGTTCCACCTGATTACATAAAAACAGCATTCTCCGATTTCTTCTAGCTTTCAGTCATGCTGCAAGTGAAAGACCTAAGGTTAAGAAAGTCTACCTTTTTCTACATTACATGCCTTGCCTTTGCAGGACTGTGGTGGAGTTCTTCCAAGAAGTGGTGGAGTCCTTCCAAGAAGGACCAAACTTGCCAAACTACTATAAAAAGCAAGACAAAAAACCCAAATCAGAGATCAGATTCAACAAAGCTCTATTAGCCCATAATGGCAAGTCAAAATTCCTAATTCTGCTCAGAAGATGCTGAGCTTTGCCAAGGTGCCATACTGGAGCTTCTGTTGAGGGCTTCTTCCCAGGACAGATCAAGCATAGGCTGAGTATGTGTGCCAAGTTCAAATATATCTACTGAAGTGTATCCCCATTGCATTTATTTAGCCATATGACTAGGGATTCTGTATGAATATACACATAAAAAAGAAGAAAAATTTCAGACCTTGTATACAACTTTTCATAACACATGTAACTTTTCTGCTCATTTTATACTGACTTTTTTTTTAATACAAAGAATAAATTCATGAATGAATCCAAATATAATGTGTCACATTCTGAAGAGAGAAGAGTCCTCTGGGGATGGACTCCAGCCCATCCTCAGATAACTTCTCTTTTTTCAGAATGTGACACATTCCAAAAGCTTGGAAGAATAAACCTCTGCTCCTTGTGACCAACTGAGATTAGATCATGCAAAGATTGAACTGTCTCTCAGAATCAAAATATTCCTAGAAGAGAATGAGGGAATTTTGTTCTTGTGGGCATAATAGCTTGGAAATAGTGACTTAAGCTGCTTATAAGTGTGGATCAAACAAAATTGTCCAACATTTCTAGTCAAAGACACATTCTAACATCTTTTCCTCTTCACAGGTCTACTTGATTCTAGTGGAAATAAAAATAAGTGCAGCAGCTTTTGCAGTCATTCTGGGAAAGGTTTTCAATTCTATGCATTTTAAGTTTTCCTTAATCAACAGAAAATCTTTAGCATAATTCTATTTTTTTTCAGAATACTGATATTGCATAACCATAATCTCTAATTTTCATACTTCAATTAATCAGCTTAATAAATGGATATACATATCTGCCTTTCATCGTCATCTAAACCCAGGTGGAGGGGAAGATTCAGAGGTGGTATTCAGCAATTTCTGACCAGTTCTAGAGAACCAGTACCAGAAATTTTGAGTAGTTTCGAAGAACCAGCAAATACCACCTCTGACTGGCCCTACCCCCATCTATTCTCTGCCACCTGAGTCCCAGCTGATTGGCTGGGTCTTCTTTTGTTGCCCTGCACAGGAGAATGGATCTGGAAAGCAGGTTAATGGGGTGGGGAAGGAATGGGATTTTGCACTAACCTTCCCCCTGGAGTGGGGAGGGAATGGAGATTTTGCAGTATCCTTCCCCTGCCACACCCATCAAACCACACTCATGGAACCGGTAGTAAAAAAAATTGAATCCCACCATTGAGAAGATTCACTTATTTTTATTACTCTACAGTATGCCTATCCTCCCAAGTCTCAGAGTCATTGGGTGGGTGGCAAATACATTTCATAATAAAATTTAAAAAAAAAATTAAAGGGGGGAAAAAGTAAGCCTTTTATTTCATACTGAAAATGTTATATAAATCTTTCCTTTTGATTATTAGATTCCCTCCACAAAAATATTTTAATTTTGCATTTCTATGTGCTTTAAAATATTTACTTGCTTAACTTTTCTATCAAAGATAATTCCATAATAATTCTTTTTATCTTGTCTTAAAGCTTAGTTCTCAGCAAACTAGGGCCTTTCAGTGTTTAAAACTCAATTTCCAAAATTGTTGACAGATCCTTACAGAAACTGTACTGCAAAAATATGTATAATACAAAATGATCAGCCTTTATCTCTATATGGCCAACAGATATTTATGAAAGAATGGTGCTCATTAGATGTATGTGAGATAATGCTAACTCTTTTTATCATATCATGCTTCACAAGTAACAACAGATATTACTGGAGAATTAAACACAAATGTTCTTGCTAGATTTTCCATGATATCAGTTCATGTTTCTAAATGCAGGCTCTAAAAGCAATTTTTAGACATTGATCAAGTCAGCATTCACTAAACTTCAGAAATGGTATTGTACAAAGTGTTCCTGAACTATTCCATCAGTGTGTCATGTTTGACACATAATAGCTATCAGATTAATTACTGTGAAATAATATCAAAGTGTTCCTGGAACTCTTAAACTAGTGTACAACTGACCAACTACTAGTCTAAGTATGTTATTATTTAACTGTAACTGTAAAATAACCTACTAATGTGCATTTATGGAAAAAAAAAACTGTTTTAACATTAACAAATAACATCACTGAAAAGGTTATTTGAGAAGGCACTAATTTAAAATAATTATATGCTTCTGCAACTTAGCAATTTCATCCTTTTTAAAATGTTCCCCTAATGCTAAAATTTCAAATAAAGATTTTGTTCCATCTGGAGGTTGTTGAACTACAATACATAAAAATGCCTCTTCATCAATAAACTGTTAAAAGGAAAAAGTGCTTTGTGCTTCAGAGGTTGAATTTAAATAAACTGATTTACACATTTCAAGCTTTCCAATTACCTGTGCAACTGCTGATAAGTTTTGCTTTAGATCTATTTATGGAACATCAAATGACTTAAAGTAAAACCCAAAGATAGTACACCTTTTACTAATACATCTCCACCTATTCTGTGAATTTTATAACATCTTATAGGAATGCTTCATACTTATAGGCTTCTATTATTAATACGAATTATCCAAGTACCTCAGAAGCCATTTTGCAAGAAGAAAAATCTATAAAGAAAAATACAGTAAACTGATAATTTTTGTCCAAGTAAAAGCATCTTTCCATATTAATAAAGCATTAAAATATAGCCTCTTTAAAATAAAATTGACTTTTTCACTTGCAAATTAAAAACTTGCTAAGTTATCCAAGTAAAAATAAAATCCCAAAGTTTACCTTTTTACATTCAAGAAAAAATAGAATTAAGAACTCTATAGCTAAGTATTTATTTACTATGGTTTAAAAAAGCTAAAGCCCTCTTTGAATCAAGTCCAGCTCCTGATTACTTCATAGATATGGCTATGCAGATTTATTGACAACAAAACAGAAATGGATCACCAATGCCTTCTTCCTCAATTTAAACCATTACCTTGAGATTCCCTAGATGTCTGTCATTCCAAGTATTAACCAAATCTAAACTTGCATAATTTTTCTGGAAGTGAAGGATATTGATAGGCACTCCTCAAATAGCTTGTTTGAAGAAAGGAGGAGTAGATCTCAATACAATTCTCTCATTGAAGAAAAAAAAAGAAAGATAATACCAGTCAAAAATAAATATTATTAAGCATTGCCAAAATGCAATGATAGTTTGAGTTCCTGTATTCTAACATTTGCAGTTCATTTAAGACAAATTTTAGAGTTGTTGATAATTACAATATCAATGTTCATGATCATAGGTTTCAAATGAAATAGCAGATTATAATAATTAAATTGATTTCTCCATCAATCTTTAGGTAAAGAGCACTGGCCATAAATATAAGCAGAGTCACAGTGTTAGGTCCTCATGGAAACGAGGAAATATAGACAGAATGAGAGAGTTCTCCCTAGTCTGTAGTGCAGACAAGTCTGCCATACTATAAAATATAATTGGATTTGAACCACAAATCTTGTGAACAGGGCTAAATAAGATTAGTGATGCTTGTATAAGAGTAGTTAGAAACACTAGCAAAAATATGCAATACAAAATAGGATTTTGTCTCACTTAAATTGCAAAACTCTTTATTGCATATAAAGCCATGATTTGTTTATTGCGAAGGTAAACAGTTATTTTTCTGTTTTACAGCGAACTGAATCAAACACAATTCTGTTCAATGGGGCAGAACATCAATTTCTACTGCGCTGAAAATGATCTTACTTGCTAGCTGCATTTCCAGATCATCTTTAGTTTCTTCCTTAGGTGTGTGTTGGGGGATATAGTCTAGAAAACTGCTCATTTGTTCTTCCCCTGCCCCCTCTGTGGTAAAATTAGCCATGTAGTACTGAACATAAGATTTGGTTGAATAAGAAACCGATGAAGTTTGCTGTTTTTATTCCAGTCTTCAGTTTTACCGAGTGCAGTTGTTGCAAATGATTTGGATTAATGAACCAAGTGTTGTATTATTTTTGGTTGTAAGAAAAAAAAAGAATAAGAAAACAAGACACAGTAACATTCAGACGGACTAAATTCAAAAACGCTGACATGGCTTTCGTTTCTCCTTGCTTTCTGCTGAAGGAAATTTTTTCCAAACATTTAGTTGATGTAATTGGCACTGTCATTTATACCTGGTCCCAAATGAACTTGATTATAAGCCTTATAAAGTACATCTCATTTGGTTTCATGCATAGGAATTGATCTCAAATGCACACAGCAGCAACTCCCCCCATTTGAAAAGACATGGAAATGATCATGTGTGCTACTGTGTTGTATCATTGTATTGGCTGGCCTAATATCATCTACAATTGTTGGCAAAAGTTCCTCAAAGCTTAAGGCACACATTTCTCATCAGGTAGAAGAAGATTATTTAATTATAGATATTAGGAACTACTCTAGACTTCCTGCATGCAAAGTATGTATTCTACCAGAAGCTGTCAACTCTGACAGGTTAAACTCAAGCATGAAGGCAACGAACGATTTAATCATTATTACTCTTACTTTAAATTTTACAAACAAGCTACGTATGTATGTATGTATGTATGTATGTATGTATGTATGTATGTATGTATGGTATTTAGCTTTGTTTGGGTATTTTCCCACGTCATTATAGTTGTGCTTTTAAAGTTGTAGTGATGCTTTGGCAGAATCCATCTGCCATCATTAGGCTTCTGTATTGTAAATACAGAAGAAACGGAAACAAACAAACAACTACCATTCTTAGATGTACTAATCTACAAAAAAACAGAGGACACTAGGACACACCATATACCAGAAGAAAACACACACCAACTGCTACCTCAACGCCCAATCCCACCACCACCCAGCACAGATAAACTCCGTGGCCAAAACACTAATTGCCAGAACCAAACGCCTGGCAGACAAGACACACATAAAGACTGAACTATGCACCCTGACTAAAGTACTGACAGCCAATGGCTTCCACAAAAGCAAAATCACAGGCCTGATCCACAAAAACACACCGAGACATAATGGAGACCTAGAAGATGAACAGACCTATGGAACAGCTGTCCTGCCTACATAAGAGGTACTACAGACAAAATCAGTAAGATACTACACGGGCATCACATCAAGACTGCCTTCAAAACAGACAGAAAAATAGCAGCCATCCTAAGAAACCCCAAAGATAAAATTGACCTGGAAAACCAAGGCATATATGAAGTCCCCTGCACATCGTGCCCTGCCACATACATTGGACAGACCAATAGAAGAATAAGTACCTGCCTGGATGAACACAAAAATGCAGTAAAAAAGATGGAACACACTTCCTCACTAGTCCAACACATGAGAGCCACAGGTCTTAGCATCGAATTCAATGGCACCAAAACCCTAGCCACTATAGAAAACCCCAGCTACAGAATTATCAGAAAAGCCATAGAGATTGAAAAAAGACCTGAAAGCATGAATAGAAGAGATGATTCCACCAGACTGTCAATTATTTGGAAGCCTGCACTCACAAACAAAAAAATCTCCACACCACAAGCCAAGCAAACACCTGGGCACATACAGACCCCCCGATACCTCCAGCTCAAACACACCCCAACCAGGCACCCAGATGAAACCTAGCTTCCTAATAAATGATAGCCATCCATTTACTCGAAGCCAAGCTGCACTAAAAGCCTCCAATACAGGAAACACAATGTTGCCAGCCAATCAAGACAAAAAAAAAAGCTACAAAACAGACAGAAGATATTAGAAACATCAATCAAGCAGAACACAGCAAACTCCAAGACCAATAAACAAAGACCAAGACTCCCAACCAATCAGGATGAAGAAAAAACCATACTAACATAGCAGTAGGCTAGCACCAAATTTAAAACTGAAACGGCTGTGAAAGTCTGACTCACAGACGAACACTGTACAGAAGCCTGATGATGGCAGATCAGATTCTGCTGAAATGTCGCTACAACTTTAAAAGCACAACTATAATGATGTGGGAAAATACCCAAACAAAGCTGAATACCATACATATAGATACCCGTGAAAACTTAAGAAAACACACGCACACACACACACACACACACACACACACATAGTAAATGAGAAAAAAAAGGAAAAGAGGAACAACCTTTTTTACATAGTATTATCCAGTCAAGTAACATTCTGGTATTTGTTAACTACATTTCTTGGGTTGCTAAACTTGAATCTTGACAAATGCTAAAAAAGTGTTTCAAAGAAGCAACTGGATATATGCAACATTTTGAAGTACTTTCTCTATACACCATTTTAAAATATCATTGATATATTCTGTAATTGTATTGAAGTTATAATATCACATTGTATTACATTGATGCTGAATTGAATATATTAGGGAATCATGCACTTTTGTAGCCAGAACTGCAACAATATGGACAATTATGTCATAGTAGAATGAATATTATGAGCTGATGACATTTCTGCCAGTTGAGGTAGATGGTGTTTATACTGGGCAAGGTGCCTGAACAGATTGTCAGGCAGCATACACCTGAGAATTTAGAAGAGAATGTTATCATTATTAAGAACCAGTATGGCTGGCAAAGAACAGGTTATGTCAGTATATGTGTATATATGAGTAAGGTATGTATATCTGTATATATTTTATAATGATAGTTTGGCACACCAAGGTATGCCCTGAAAATAATGTATCTTGATTTCAATAAGGTTTTTGATAAAGTGTCTTATAATATCTTGGAGGCAAGCAGTCCTCAAAAGATGCATGGTTTAAAGTGATTATTACAGGCTTGGACACTTGGCTGAATCCAACTGATCGATGTTCAAATGAACATGTGTAACTTCTTGTTACAGAGTAGAGAAATGGAGGAGCGTGTTGGTTAGATAGCACTTGGCTCTGCTCTTAAAAAAAGGAATTGAAAAGCTTGATAAAGTTCAGAGAAAAGATCAGATGATTGATTATGTGCCATTATATCATTGTGAACTCTTAATAATTACATAGATTTTACATAGATTTTCTCCTAACCATCTGTCCCTAATCCAGTCTTTCACATCTTCCAGTGATCTTTGCCGACATAAGATAATTTGAGCTTAGTCATTTCTACCTTGAGTGCAAACTCTTCACTGAGTTGTTTGATGATCCATTGGTTTGTTTTCTTAGCTGCCATGGCATACTCAAGAGTCTTTCTTTCCTGCTTCCTCAAAGCCCAACTTTTGCTTCCAGAGCATGTTAAAGAAAATATCACGCTTGCACAATTCTGATCTTAGTAGGTAGACATACTACTGAAATCTGAAAATCTTTTCCAAGTTCTCCATAACTGCTGCATCAAGTGGAACATTTCTCGACTACCTGTCACTTAAAATATCATACCAACATCTAAAATAGAGGGGCTTATGGGAGTGAGGATTCATTGTTTCTTTTTGAAATTAAGAAAAAAATCAAGACCAGACACTTAAGAAAGAGATGCAGGCTAACTATTTCCTGATGGTAAAAACTGTTAAGCAATACAATGCCCTTCTAAAACTATGGTGTATCCTTCACTGAGGTTTTCAAATGGAGGATTGATGACTACCTGTCAGGGATGTTTCAGTGAATCTGTGCTAAGTAGAGTGTTGGACTAGACGACCTATAAAATTTCTTCCAAGTGATACATTATGGAATTTTAGGTTTAAGTATGTTTTGTCACTACAGCTGTAATCAACAATTCTCTCACCTGCTGTCAGACTTTATCTTATACCATGTATCTTACCCAAATGGTCTTTCTTTCATAGACAAATTGCAGCAAAACGGCGGGCATCGTAATTACCCGGTGTTAAAGGTTATGGCTTCCTCATGAAACCTAAGATAGCATTATTCTAAGGTCACCAGAGACATATTTTAGCAACTGAACGAAAGAAAACAGAATTTGCAGAGAATTCTGGTGTAAAGAGATTAGGAAAAATTATTTTCTTATAAAGCAGCATGAAGGATGGGAACTGAGGGGAACTATTTCAACCTTTAAGAAACGAACTGTGAACAGCCATCCTTAAAAGTTATTTAATGAGATAGTGCAACATACTCAACTTTTTCTTGGTATATATTTGGCTTCCCCAGAAACTGAGTACCAAATTGGTTTATTTGGAACCCTAATCATTTCAACAACTTAAAAGGCATGAGAGCCAGCTTCCTCTTATTTTCAAAAGGGAACACCCAAGATGGGTGCCTGATATTTTTTCTTTAAGAAGATGCTAGAGTCAACTCTGAAGTGAACCTGGCTGAAGCCATCTTAGAGGCTTCAAAATTGCCACACAGCAGTGGGGTGGGGGAAATAGTTAGCCAAAACAATAAGGTTTTCCTGTGGAAACCAAGGACATTCTCACAGGTGGCTGGAGGATGAGCAAGTAACCCAGCAACCGGCCAGTACCAGGATTGGACAAGCATGACCAGTGACTTGGGCGTTTGTTTGGAGTTTGTTTTCTATGGGTGTATTACTTGGACCACTGACAGCTAGCCTATAGGCAGGGATCCTGGTGACTTACGAGATATTGCTGAACTACAACTCTCATTAGCTCAGCTAAATTGACCAGTAATGAGCAACACTAGAATACAAATACATGAACAGTCTGACCTCCAAACTTTGCACCAACCATTCAGTGCTACAGGTCTTGCATATAAATTATGAGTATGGCTCTGATGCCTTCAGAAATCAGGCAATTATTTTAAGATGTTACAGTCAATATTCTGCATAATAATATTGATAAATATGTGTACAACTAAGATAGGCTAATTTTGAACTAATAAACTCTGTCAGGGTGCCTGATCTCTTGAATGACAACTCACCAGAGCTCCTATCCTGATTATATTCCAGGAAGCACTGAAAACCTGGATATTCTCCCAGAAATTATTGTATAAAGTGGTGGTGAGACCTTGTGGGATTTTGTTCTCCTTTGGTATAGTTTCTTTTTTGGATGCACATTTTTTTTTGTTCTTTTATATTATTGTTATGTGTTTTAATGGTGTATCAGGCATTTTAAAAAAGATCAATCAATCAATCATATTATTAATTGGTAGATGATTTGTTTGAGGGTAGCACCAATTAAAAATTATTAAAACTTTAAATATAAGGCCAGTGTCCTAATCCCATGAAAGGCAGCATATTATTAATGTCATAGAAGCATTGAGTTAATGGTGTGGTTGCAAATCCAGTCCAACTTCAGAACACAACAGCAAACTGACCGTGAGAACACAATCTGAAAGAATAAAAGAAAAAGTAGCCCTCAATTTACAACCATTTATTTAGTGACTGTTGAAAGTTATAACGACACTGAAAAAAAGTGACTTATAACTGGCTTTCACACTTACAACTGTTGCAGCATCCTTATGGTCACGTAAGAGCTGTGGTGGCACAATGGTTAGAATGCAGTATGGCAGGCTAATTCATTGCTCATTGCCAAGAGTTTAATCCTGACGGGCTCAGGGTTGATTCAGCCTTCGACCCTTTCGAGGTCGGTAAAATGAGGACCCAGATTGTTGGGGGCAATAGGCTGATTCTGTAAACCAATTTGAGAGGGCTGTAAAGCATTATGGAGAAGTATATAAGTCTACTATTGCTACATTTAACACTGGCATGCATCTATGATAACTGCAGGGTCCCAGGATCATGTGATCACCATTTGTAACCTTCCCAGCTGGCTTTCAACCAGCAAAGGAAATAGAGGACTTCAGATTCACTTAAGAACTGCATGATTCAGTTAACAACTGCAGCAATTTGCTTAACAGCCATGGCAAAAAAAGGCCATGAAATGGACTGCAACTCACTTTACAACTGTCTTGTAAATAAATGGACGTTTTGGGTTCTACAGGTGTCATAAATTGAGGACTACCTGTACTGAGCAGTCAAGACCCAAAGCCAAAGCCAACAATATTCTTATAGCTAGGAATCTATTGAATGAAAAGTCAAGGAGCCCTTCATGATCCTGGCATGATACTGATTTTAGCTATGAAATTGCAAATCTATTTTCCATCTTCTTTTGTACATAAATATTGTTTACAGCATTCCTGGTCTGTTGCAATTATTTTTGCTCTTGTTTCCAAGTATAAATGCCCTTGAGCATATTCATTTTTCTTCTCAAAATTATAATTTTCTTCTTAATTACATTCCTAGCATTTTAATTGCCTTTATTGATACATGTAATGTTCTGCATTTTTATAATTAGATTTGTTTAACTTGCAAGGTTGCAAGCAGAAAGATATAGGGAGATACATAATTACCAACTGCCAAAAAGAAATGTTTAACCAATAAGTATAAATATATCATTTGCCTTTAAGAAATGGAGTGGGTAGAATGTCAGACTACAACAGATGTATTTTTGGACTCTTTACCGGTAATCATTTTATGTGTAAGGAAAAATACATTCCCTTTCTTCGTTTTCCTTGTCGCCCCACTTTCCAATGGTTTACACCATCTCTAACCCCTTGTCAACAATGGATATACCTCATTATTGTAAAATTGTTATTCTACCTACCCAAAAATCCAAAGTTATTTTATTGCTGCAGAGATCACAAGCTCTTTCACAGAACGCTGAAGGAGAGTCTCATT
Source organism: Notechis scutatus (assembly GCF_049901735.1). Classification (NCBI taxonomy): domain Eukaryota; kingdom Metazoa; phylum Chordata; class Lepidosauria; order Squamata; family Elapidae; genus Notechis; species Notechis scutatus. The sequence continues at coordinate 72,380,953 of NC_142011.1, forward strand.
TTGATTTTAGAAAATAAAAGCTACTCATGCTTTCTCAAATTTCTGCAAAATCTGTTTGGTTCATAATGACCAGAGAAATACAAGGGAAGCAATGCAAAAATATTGAAAAATCTACTTAAATGTATTGAAAAGTCTGTTGATATAGGATTTTATCCATCACAAAATTAATTGACTGTATATATTTCCTTTGATGTTTCTGCTTGTCCATCTTTTTGCTTCACAACCTAAGCTTGAGACCTTTTATTTCTCACCAATCTTCATGTCTTTGAAGTGAAAATATGGAATTTTATTTCCAAAGCTATTTCATCACATAGCACATTAAACAAAGGTGACAAAAGAGTTTTAAATGATGATAACGTTTCACTGGAGATATTTCATGTGGGAGACACCATTAGCTTTGTATCAAAAAATGGAATCCTGATTCATGTCTCTCAGTTTGAAAAAAACTCCCAAAAGACATACAAGGTCCCAGAATGATTTCTGTCTTGTAAAGAAGCCAGGGGTGGGATTCAAATTTTTAACAACCAGTTCTGTGGATGTGGCTTAGGTGGCGGGCATGGCTTGGTGGTCATGTTATTGGCTGGGTGTGGCCAACTCAATATCACTCACATCGAGGCACGCATCTCCTCACCTGGCCTCTCATGACTGTGCTGCAACAGTCATAAGTGTGAAAAATGGTCATGTCACTTTTTCCAGTGCCATTGTAACTTTGAATGGTCACTCCCCACAAGCAAAGTACCAGCAAAGGAGCAAAAAAAAACTCCAGAGAGGTTCCTGAGACAGGAAGTCTAGTCCTGCCAAGAATGTAAGAAGGGTTAACAGAGAGGCAGTTTCTGTAAGAAACACCAGAATATTTCCTTCCTGCTTTCCTTACAGGATTAGGCCAGTAATTTCTTCTAACAATAGGTTCTCCGAACTGTTTAGAACATTAACAACTGGTTCTAGCGAATAGGTGCAAACTGGTAGAATCCCACCCCTGAAAGAAGCTGATTAATCTGTTCAACTTTAGCTGGATTAGTTGTGGCATTTCTGAAAGAACATTGCCTGCATTTCACTTCATTCTGGATCTCCTTCAAACAAAACAACCCTAGTTGAATTCTAGTTTAATTAGCTGGCTGTTTCTTTTCTGTAATAGTTTATAACATGATTGTGTTTAGATTTGGCACCTAGGGTACACAGTGGGTTATTGAGAAACTCTTACTTCTCACAAATTTCGTGCACATTATTTTAATATCAAGATATATTTATGTATACTTTTAAAAAACTTATTGTAACTTATCATGTCTATCAGAAATTCCAGGATGAACTACATAATTTTTATCAGTATCTTATAATATCCTGATATTAGTACCATTCCTATAAACCAGGGGCCTCAAACTTGGCAACTTTAAGACTTGTGGACTTCAGTTCACATAATTCTCCAGCCAGCGTAGCTGGCTGGAGAATTCTGGGAGTTGAAGCCCACAAGTCTTAAAATTGCCAAGTTTGGAGACCTCTGCTATAAACATTTACAAATTTTCTAAAATTCTAAATGTTTATAGGAATGGTAATAGTTTCATCATTCCTATAAATGAGCTAGCAGTGTGAGGCAGCAAACAAAAAAGCTACTACAATCCTTGATTGTATAAACAGAGACATAGAATCAAAATCACATGAAGTATTAATACTGCTTTATAAAACTTTAGTAAGGCCACACCTGGAATACTGCATCCAGTTTTGGTCACAACATTACAAAAAAGATGTTGAGAGTTTGGAAAAAGTGCGGAGAAGAGCAACTAGGATGATTAAAGGCCTAGAGACAAAAACATATGAAAAATGGTTGTAGGTTTGAGTTTGGCTAGTCTAGAGAAAAGAAAGGTCTGTGTGTGTGTGTGTGTGTGTGTGTGTGTGTGTGTGTGTGTGTGTGTGTGTGTGAGACATGATTGCAATATTCCAGTATTTGAGGGGCTGCCACAAAGAAGAGGAGATCAACTTATTTTCCAAAGCATTGAAGGCAAGACAAGAAACAATGGATGGAAACTAATCAAGGAGAGAAGCAACCTGGAATTAAGGAGAAACTTAATTCCTCGCCTAATAGTGAGGGCATTTAACTAGTAGAACAGCTTGCCTTCAGAAGTTGTGGATGTTTCATCATTATAGATTTTTAAGAAAAGACTGGATAGCCACTTGTCTGAAATTGTATAAGTCTTCTGCCTGAACAGCTCTATTCCAGCTCTATTCTGATTCTAAGTAAAACAATTCTCCTCTTTTAAGTTTAAAATATTCTAATTACTTTATTTTTTAAACATTTGTTTTGTATCAGTAGAATGAGATGGCCAATCAGTTAATGTAATAAGTCCTTCTCTTTGTATGTACTTATGCATGCAAGACACGGAGATACAGGTTTACACATAGTGCTCAGAAACTACACAAGACAGACATTCTTGCTTCATTTCTGCCCCTAACAGAATACCACCTGATTCAATTAATATAGTTCATGTAATTGTACAATGAAGATGACATCAACCAATTCCAAACAGAATGAGGTATCATTAAAGGATTACTTGAAATTGAGTATAAATAAATCTCAGCAGATGACATAGCTCCCCAAATCAACACAGACTGTGGAAACTTAATACTGGACTTCAAGCATCTTGCAGTGTGTGCCTCTCCATTCTTCCTCCAGACTCTGGGTCCTTGGTTTCCAAATGAGATGCAAAAGTTGCTCTCATCAGAAAAGAGGACTTTGGACCACTGAGCAACAGACCAGGTCTGTTTTTCTTTAGCCCAGGTAAGATGTTTCTGACGTTGTTTGTTGTTCAGGAGCGGCTTGACAAGAGGAATACGACATTTGAAGCCCATGTCCAGGATCCGTCTATGTGTGGTGGCTCTTGATGCAGTGACTCCAGCCTCAGTCCACTCCTTGTGAAAGTCCCCAACACTTTTGAATGGCCTTTTCCTGACAATCCTCTCCAGGCTGCGGTCATCCCTGCTGCTTGTGCACCTTTTTCTTCCACACTTTTCCCTTCCACATAACTTTCTATTAATGTGCTTTGATACAGCACTTTGGGAACATCCAACTTCTTTTGCAATTACCTTTTGAGGCTTTCCCTCCTTATAGAGGGTGTCAATGATGGTTTTCTGCACAACTGTCAGGTCAGAAATCTTTCCCATGATTGTGATTCCTACTGAACCAGACTGAGAGACCATTTAAAGGCTCAGGAACCCTTTGCAGGTGTTATGGCTTAATTAGCTGATTAGAGTGTTACACTTTGAGCCAAGAATATTGAATCTTTTCACAATATTCTAATTTTCTGCCATTGTGGATTCGGGGTTTTCATGAGCTATAAGCCATAATCATCTCAATTATGACACATCACAGCTTGAAGTATCTTGTTTTGCATGTAATGAGTCTATCATATATTAGGTTCACCTTTTAAGTTGCATTACTGAAATAAATGAACTTTTGCACAATATTCTAATTTTTCGAGTTTCACCTATATTTCCTCCCATCACTTTCCCAGGATACCATTTTGGATTTTCTTTTTAATGGTAGAAGATTCATTGATAAATGTGAACCATATATCACATTCCATCTATAGCAGAGTAGAGCTCTACTCTTCTTTATCATGTTTATAAAATGGCTTTGATACAAATGAGCTTACTGGTGCTTCCCCCTTCTTTGAACAAGTGATTCTTAAATCATATTACAGACTGCTTTCACTTCCCCTTTTGCAAAACCATTTAGAAGCTGCCTCAGATGTTACCCATGACTGCTTGACACTCCATTCTTTAATCTCTTGTGCTAGGTTTATGGGAAGGTTTATGGACTAAGCAGATGAACCAAATCTCATACTAGGTTTTAGTGGCACAGGACTGTCAAATATTCACTTTACATACTGGAAAGCATATAAGAAGAAGAATGATTTATAGTCACAGACATGACAGCATCCATGTGACAATAATAAAAGAGTATAAATATGCATTTTATAGAATGATTGCCTGTATTTTTTTTATAAATCTTACCAAACTACTTTGCAATCCAATACAAATTTGTTCAGTCGTTCTGGTTTTCTTCATAGAGAAAAGACAAGTTGATAACAGTCGCTGGCATCAAGAAGTTAATTTTATAACAAATTGACATCTCAAGCAGCAGCAATTTAAAAGAGCAATGCTTTGTCAGTTTTAAGTGGGAAGTGGTTGTTGGCATGATTATAGATGTCTTCTACATATTTATTTTGCCCCACTTTAAATAAATTTGTATAAAATTTATCTTGTTAGTCCCCACTACAAGTCCCTCTTGGCCAGATTTAGAAAATAAATTAGTCCTCACAAACATTGTAGAGACTAAATCAATATATTAATATTTATGGAGGCATTAGGGAGGTTTATTAGTAGAAAAGGGCAGCACCCGTTACACTGGAAATGTTGAGCATATTTAATTCAAAAGCATCAATTGCAATGACACACTGAATCCATAAATTGTGTTTACATGTACAAATAAATGAATGCAGATATACAACATAGGAAGGGACCTACATCCTTGGATAGAATCAAAATAAGTCCAATGTAAGCAGAGAGGCTTTGGCTTTCCTGTGCATAACTGTGTTTTTTGTATTTATGTCAGGGAGTTCAATGCTATTCTTCTTGTTTTGTCTGCCATATTTTCCAGATACTGTGAAGGTATCTGGGAATTCAAAACTGGTCTGAATTCACAAACTGTAAAAACATGTAGTATATTGGTTTTATTCTGAAATCTATACCCAAAGATATGAGAATAATAATCTAACCAAGATTCCTGAATGGTTTTCAGTATTGCAAAGGAGATTCTAATTCACTTGAAAAACTGCCTGACTTCTGAAATTTTAAAGATTCAAGCACGCTTATAGCAAAGTTTACATGTAGAAAGCTATATTTAAAAAGCTTTCACAATAACAAAGAGCAGCTATGATTATTTTGTGGAGATGCAAGTGCTAATCTGATCTGAACCTGTGTACTACTAAGCTGAATTTAACACTATAAACAACTAACTGGGAATGCTGTGAAGCATCCACAAACTGTTAATATTGGACAATTGGACATAAATATTTTAGACTAGTGAAAATGTATAGAGGGACTTGTAATAAGTGTTGAAAATGTAATCAAAATCCAGGTACCTTTTATCATATGTGGTGGTCTTGCAAACATGGGAAAACTTACTGGATAAACATAATAATGACAATACAGAAAATATTTAAGATTCAAATATTAATGAAACCTGAAACTTTTCTTTTAGGTATTATGGACAAACTAATCCAAAACAATTTGGGATGCTATTTCTTTATATGGTGACTGCTGAGAGGATTGTATTCGCTAAGCAATGGAAAGGAAAAAGATGCCAACTGTTAAAGAATGGATTTTAAAATTGACTGAATTAGCAGAGATGGTAAAACTAACTGCTTTGATTAGAGACAATGGATTAGACAGTTTTATAAGAGACTGGAAGTCATTTGTGGACTTTCTATATGTTAAATACAATAACAGATGGTTAACAGGGTGATTTGAAGATTAATGCAATGTTGGGATAACTGTTGACTGTTTTTTAAAATTTTTCACATATAAATTATGATTAGATGTTGGGTCAATTTGATCGACTATCAGACCGAGATCACCTCATCTGGAATATTATATTTAATATAATATCCTTGTTAAGTAAGGATGGGAAAGCTTATAAAGATTTGTAGACCTGTTATGTAAGGGGAGGAGAATTTATCAGGATTTTTAAATTTTCTTTTCAGCATCCATCCAGAATGGATTCTTAAATGTTTAATGTTAGATTTATTTAGGTTGTGTTTTTTTGTTGTTAGTTTTGGAAGTCCTCAACTTACCAGCCCAAAATTTATGTTGCTAAATGAAACATTTGTTAAGTGAATTTTGCCACATTTTATGATCTTTCTTGCCACAGTTGTTAAATGAATCAGTCCAGAGGTGATGTTAGTAAGATGGTTGTTAAATGAATCTGGCTCCCCAATTGACGTTACTTGTTAGTAGGCCCCAAAAGTTTCCGGCACATAGCAACCATCATAAATATGAACCAGTTGACAAATATCCAAATTTTGATCACATGACCCTGGGGATGCTGCAATGGATGTAAGTGTCATAAGTCACTTTTTTGAGCAGTCCACACTAAGTGGACTGATGTAAATCACTTGTATAAAGAATGTGTGGAAAAAATATCAATGTTAACATTATAAGTATTTATAACTAGCTCTATACCCATGCTTCGTTACGAAACTATGTGATCGGCCTTAGTTTTTGGGGAGGAAAATAAGGGGAAATAAATTGTGCCTCTGCCTACCAGCATCCATCGGTATTTATCTGGCTAGCGTCCTGTCAGTGTGTGAGACACTTGAGACTGTTTGGAAACTGAAACATGGAAACTGAAACGGTATTTGCTGAGTGAGCAAGAAGGAGACAGCAAGGGCGTGGCTTAGCTCAACTGTTCTGTACTAAAGTTGCTTGGTGCTGTGAAACTGAAACTGAAACTCCTCTCTAAGACGTGGGAAAATACCCGAAGAAACCTAAATACCATATAGATAAAATATTCTCCAGCATGATGTTTGTGTGGAATAAAAATAGATAAGTTGTATTTATGAAGAAACATGGCATCCCTTAAGTCGGTCTACAACTAAGAATCTGTATTTTGCTCTTCTCCATCACTGAGAGATCACAAGTCAGGCAAGTACTTATACAAGGTAGAATCAAACCAGATAATAGAGAGAACTGAAGAAGAAAAGGTTAAGAATTTTTGCTTAACTACTAGCAGACCTCTTACACAGAGATGCACAAAGAAAATGTTTTAGTGAAAGAAGAGAAATATGGTAAAGATAAAAAGCCACTCTGCTAACTTTCTGACTATTGCCCATAGTGGTCAATTGGATAAGAGGCAAAAAAAGCTGGTGCATGCAATGTTGCACCCAACAAGACTGTATATTGTTTATTCTGTTTCAGTAGTGAGTGTTGTATGAAAAGACAACAAACACAATTGCTCTTCTCCTTTGATGCCTGTTAATTTAGTTTGCAGTGAAGACTAAATATTGTGAATTTCTTTTTCCACCTTGAGGTGTTTTTCATGCCAGAAAGCCTCACATTTTTTAAAAGCTACAATAGTGAAGGAGGTAAGGAGCTATCATATGACGTGCATGCATTTAATAATATTTCTAAACTAGTCCAATCACAAGAGCTGTGGTGGCACAGTGGGTAGAATGCAGTATTACAGGCAAATTCTGCCGACTGCCAGCAGTTCGATTCTCAAAGGCTCTAGGTTGATTCAGCTTTCCATCCTTCCGAGGGCGGCAAAATGAGGACCCAGATTATTGGGGGCAATATGCTGACTTTGTAAATTACTTAGAGAAGGCTGTGAAGCAGTATATAAGTCTAAGTGCTGTTACTATTTTAGAAAGAGTCCAAGTGCAGAAGCAAAGACATAATCGAGTTGATCATTTTCATTTGTACCTTATACTGTTATTTATCCTTGCATTTTTAAACAAGCCAGAATGGGCTAATCGTGATTGATATTTCATTTTTATTATTGGATCCCAAGATAGGCATAGCCAGTGTCCCTGAGATATGTTTAATGTATGCAGCACAGAGAAATTCAATCCAGAGGCTTTGAGCTTATTGTTAACACAATGTATTGAATAGTAGATAAAATGGAAGGAATGCTAGAGAATAATACTAGTATTGGAGTTAAAAAGAAATAGATATCACAATTATAAAGAAATATTGCATTCTGAATTTCTCATTGTTAACCTGTGCTTGCATGTGAGGCTTAATTCTGAAAGAGAGGCAATATATCTGGACATTTTTTTCCATTCTGGAGAGTGAATAAGTGGCATTTCCCTCATGTCATGTTAGAGTAACATGTTCTTAGGTCAACAAAGCTCACCTTGTAAGGCAGAAAGAATTTCAAATGTTAAAAGAATCTGTCCATTTTTTCTCTCCATTTTTTTCCTATTTCATGTTTTGTCCAACTGCCATGTCAATCATCTACACACCGTCAATGCAGTGATTTTTTTCTTTTTTTGCTTTCCTTTTGAATCTTCTTTTCCACTCATCAGTATTTCTTTGGTGCTTTCTTCCAATTATATAATTTGCTGTAAATATTTCAGATTCAGGCTGTGGTTCTATATCTACTTACCTTGGAGTAAGCTCTATTGAACTCACTATATTGGATTACACTATGCTTGAATTACTCCAGAAGAAAATATAAATGTGGATTGGGTCACAGTTTATCATATTATTTCCTCTAGCAGACACAGTTACTCAAATGTAGATAATAGTTAGAGAAATGTAAAATGTTAATGTCCAAAAAAAGCAACAACCCCCAATTTTTTCAACAACCAGTTTTATCATCTCAAAATTGGGTTGTCAGAAATATACCTATTTATATCTTTCTGCTGTGTCTTACTGATTTTCTTTTTTCTTTTAGTTTTAAAATAAACATGATTCAGTTTAAGACAATATAAATATGAGTGAAAGCCTAATTTGAGGTTAGGTTTTGTTGGCAAGTCCATATAAATCAGGGCAAGAATTATTCTCTTTAGGTTTTATTACATAAGTTATCAAGCACTTCTTTTGATTAACATTCATATCTATGGTATTGGGCCACATATTAGCCAGCAATGTCAGGCATCAGACTAATGTTTCCAAAGTAAGTCACATTCTGTAACATGCCATAATATACACCCAGGACACAGAGTGAACATCAGTTTATCCTTGTCATTGGATGGATGGATATGGAGGGAGGGAGGGAGGGAAAGAAGGAAGGAGAAAGGGTCTGAAAAATTTGAAACTCCCTCTTTTACAAATAATAGGTTTGGCCTGGTTTAGATAAAACCCTTAGGGCAAAGATATACATTTGAAAATAGATTCATTACTATTTTGTGAAGAATGTGTGAATTAGGTTCTGTTATTTATCCAGGCTACATTTATACCTCTATTTATTCTCCAGGGCAGACAATATTACTGTCTTAATTTGTCCTGTAAGTTTGCAATGTCTTGTTCTTCTTTTTATCCCAAATATCTCCAAAATAAAAATTGAAATAATTATGTTCACCAGAGACAGTGACTCAGTAAAAATGGAATGCACAACATTTTTTGTTCTGATAGTCTTGCCTGTTAACTAGAGCTTAGAGCCTACAACATAATAAAAACAAAAGCAAAACCTAAGTTTGCTTCAATGTAATTTAAATGTAAATAAGATGAATATGGCAGAGATCCATCTGAGTTTTTATGATTTCTCCCCACGTATTTCATATTTTTCCTCTGTTTATTACATTATAATTTAGAATTCAACCACTATTTATTTTTTCATTCAATTATTGACACCCATCTCAAACTTAACTTTAGGTAGCTAACAAAATTTAAAAAAACAAAACAATAAAGACATTTAAAAACAATAAACAATAAATAACAAATATAAGGCAAGTAAGATATAATCAACCAATACAACAACATAACTGAGATACAGGCTCAACCACATAACTTGGGCCCAAGACTCAGCAACAAAACTAGTTTTTTAAGGTCTTACAGAAAGCTTGTCGGGTCAGAGCAAGTCTACCCTCTGAAGGAATGAGGTTCTAGAAAGCAGGCACCATAGCAGAAAAGGCTGCTCCCTAATAGATGGGACTTGGAGCATGTCTTTACTGTTGGATCTCATGGGTAGATGTAACTGGGGAGACTGCCCCATGAATACCCTGGTCCCAGGCTATGAAGAGCTTTGGATATCACTGGTAGCACTTTAGAATGAGTCCAAAAGCATACTGGAAGACAACATAACTTGCAGAACCCAGCCATCATATGTGCCAAGTAAAAGGTGCCAATAACTGCTTGGGCCATTGTAGCTTATGCTTTCAGAGGCTATTCAAAGGCAGCCCTATTCTGAGAGCTATGTGAGGTCTTGGGGCAACAGATTGTAAATCCATATATTAAAGTTTTACTTGTATGAATACACGGAATAAGGTATATTGACTTATGACAGAATGAAAATGCCTGGTTATATTTTTGCTTCTGAAAAATAATCATCATTTGAATATTCACCCTTTCAATAAATGAAAGAAGTCTAATTACCTTTAGAGAATGTGAAGACAGAACTAATGTAATGTAATTTGCCATTTAACACGTGCCATAAAAATACCACTCTTAGAGAAATGTATTCAAGGGTCCTTGTACATTGTGGAATTTGTAAAGCTGTGATGGTTGTGAGCTTAAGTATATGCAAAATATTGTGGGACAATATTCACATCAATACAGTAAATTGTAAAAATATATATTAAAAACACAATTGAACACCTGGAAAAATGCTTTTAGAACTACATATATTATATACTAGGATAAATTCTTCCAATATACTTTTTAAAAAATCATTCATATGACAGCAGTCAAACAATAACTATACTGCTGTTAAAACAAAAAATCAGATATTAGAATCATTGTTTGTTCCATATTTCCATCATCTAGCAATATTAATAAATCAATGACTTCTGTCAATATCTATATCCTTAACCAAGGGACCTGAAGTAAAAGTTCCAAGGGTATTTGTCAGTATTTATCAAACAAACATGCCCGTAAACAGTGGTGATAAACACTGTTCTTTAATAAAATGACTACGATATATAGTACTAGTTCATATAACAGTAGCAAGCTAAGAAGGATTAGCCCTGTCATCTGAAGTACAAAAAAATATCTTAGTATAAAAACCTTTTGTTGAAAATCTGGAAAATCATAGTGAGTAAAGTGGATGATATCAGATGAAATGAACCAATGATCTGACTTAGGATACAGCATCAAATATATTACTGATAGTTATCCTTGTAAGCCCCCAGATTTTATTACAAGATAAATGCTACTAAATAAACAAAGTGATCTTTCTTCATTCATTTATCTTTTTATCTTTTGTAAAAAAAATGCAAGGTATTTCTAATCTGATTTTCTTTGTTTGTACTTTATTGGGGCTTAAATACAGAAATCTGAAGTGACAGCATAAAAGGACATTTTAGAAAAAGATAGGCAGCAATCAAATGGCCAAGCCAATTTGGAACTGCAGTTGGTGTGATAAAAGGCTTCCTTCATTTCATTGCTAATTCCTGAACCACCTATCTCTTAAAATAGTTAATCAGGGCATAATCTCTGAGGTGGTTATTGACACAAAATGGTGCTTTGTTATATAAAATGTACAGAAGCTTCAATGGTGATAAGTGTGATAAAAGTTCTGGGACTTTCTAACTATTCAGTTTCATTGAATCTGAAACCTACCTACAGAAATTATCAAGTTCAAATGTGCACCTGAACTTGTGTTGCCAGGACAAGGATGAAAGAGTTTTCTAAAAAACTGTGTTTGACAGAATGCTTTTATGTTTTTGGTTTTTTTGTAAATTTCCAAGAAACACTGTTTTCAGTTACATTTATGTTCTTTTCTTTGACCCTGGTTACAATAATAATAATATCTATCAAATTCCTTGTGTGTCCAATCAAACTTGGCCAATAAAGAATTCTATTCTATTCTATTGAACTTTATTAATACTTGCAGGAAATGACTTGAATGCTTATTTGTTTCCATAAAAAGATACAGGAAGAACTTTGATTACCAAAATAAATACTCGTCTGAGCTGCCTACATCAAGTTGCCATTTTCCCTACAAGACTGTAATTGTCGTTATTTTCTAGTTTCTGAAAGAAAAACATATTCATTTCCTCTGAATCTTATCTGCAGTATTTTCAGATTGCCATATCCATTTCAGAGAATGGTTTTTTTCAACAAAGGTCCACTATTTTGACACGATTTTCTTTTGTCTACTGCCATCAGTAAAAGCATGGGATACTATTGTATTCTTGCTTTTCTGCTCACAATTGATGGAATCACATACCAGGCATTTTTAATACTTTGAACATTGTCTGGTACAAAGCATCTTTTTCTTAGGGTTTGGGGCAGCAATTTGGTACCTTTCAGACATATGGATTTCATTTCCCAGAATTCTCAGCATACCCATTAAAGTGGAAGAATTCTGTGAAGCAAAGTGCTTGCATTCAGGGCGTGTCAATGTCAGAATAACTGATTTTTTCCCATCCTCCAATATCTTCTTAGTGTAGGCTGTATGTATTTCTTTTTAATGGTTTATTAGACACTGAGGTGAATTTCATTTTGGAAGTGGAAAAAGCAGACTTATGCAGAGGTGATGCTACCAAGGATCACTATTTGAGAAGAGACATTATAAAACAGAGATGAGTTAATGTGCCTGGGAGAAAAGCTTCACCAGACCCAAAACAGGATACAACTAAGCTAAGCATAGATCAAAAGCAAATATGACCTGGTTCATATAGTACCTTTGAAATTTGGTTATGCTTAGCATGTTGCCTGAATGACGTGACATTGCTGAAATGGTCAAGGTAGAAAACTTTAACAAAATATCAACTCCTCTCTTAACTTGGAACGGCTTTTACTTCAGCTACTCTATAGCACTCTCATTTGGGGGTTATTTTTTTTTAAAGTAACACCAGCTGCTGGCCAATTCATTGATGGTTGGAATCTGGCTGGGGAAAAGAGGCACAACCACTTCAGGAACAGTTTATGTGATAGTCTGTGTTGCAGTTCATGAATAAATACTTAATCCACTGCTACATGTAAAACACAGCCAATATACAAGTTTCTCTGAATATATAGGCCATCCTTTTTCTTTACCTTCAGCCATATGATGTATATGTTTACTACAAACATTCTGTGCTTCAGTTAACTATAAAGCCAGAGTCATATATCAATTATGGTAGAAAATATTAGATCTATTATATATTTGAAGTACTGGTTAATCAAAAAAGCAGAATGGCAAATGTAATGCATAGAGACCGGGGGGGCGGGAAAACACTTTTCTTACTTAAGTAATGTTTCGAGATGAAGCTAGGAAATATCGCAGTAGTCAACAGAAAACTTCAGCAAATAATCTAATTTACTACATACATCTCTAATGGAGAAAAATGGGATAGCAATGTTGGCTGTAAGGGAGAGACAACAGACTGAAAATAATTTATATTTTTACTTTGTACCTCTACTAAAATAAGGAGCTGAACTGAGAAATTCACTCTACTTTTGCATTCTTTTGATGAAATAAGAGATTCATAAGGTAGACAAGGGAGGACATCTCACACTGCAAGTTAAAGTAGATGCAAAAGAAAAAGATAAAACATCAGGGTTGTTGTAGAGTGATGCTGAACTGAACAGCAAGAAAGAATAGGACTCATTTAATCCAAATTCATAATTTGGAAATCATTATGGATATAAATTATTTTAATTTGTAACTAAAATGTTGAATAAGGTCTACAGTAAGCTTGGCTGAAAATAATTCAATTAAAAAAAAGTATTAGAGTAAAAGGGGATATTTATCTTCAATTCTTTTTCTGCTGCTTGTTTCATAATGGTATCTAGCTGTGCCAAACTAATAGGATTATGTAAGAGGAAACATTTTAACAAACTGGTGCATATTTCGTGCAGGGAACAACAAACAAAATCTTTTTCTTAATGGGAGTTCTGATTACAATTCTAATTTTTAAAGTTAGAATACATGACATCTCTTAATTTTAATAGATACCACACATCTTTCTGCAAACACAAATCAATCCTCCCCATCTCTTTTTCACAAAACATTCATACTCCCACACATTTTGATGTGTGTTTGTAAGTGACTACAATTATGCCAACTGTATTTTAAATTCATGGCATCAAAAAAAAAGAAGAAGCTACAAATGAGTTAATGATCTGTTACAATCAGATGCCAAATCTATTCTATCTATAAAAATTAATTAAAATTTAGAAAATGGAATCACTTATACCTTTCACAGTTAAGTACACCTGCATGGTTCTGGGCGTGTGTTGGGTCTGCACTGAACAAGTATATAGACCATCATCTGACACATCCACATTCTGTATCTGGAGACTGTATTCCCTTTTATTTGCTGTTGCAATTGAAACTCGAGGATCTACTGACCACTTGTCTCCTCCTGCAAAAATAATACTTGATCGATTCAACCAGGCACCTTTTGAAGCTCCATCTTCCAAGTAACATCTGTAAATTTTAAAAAAGAAGATGCAATTAATAAAATGACCTTAGTTATCTAGAAAATACATTTTTAATGTTATCCATGACTTACATAGTTGTGAAATGATATTTTTCTAGTATAAAGAATGGCTACATTAAGATTTGCCACTAATATCTGATTTATGAATATTTCTGGGAATTTTGTGATTTCCTCCTTTGAATAAATATCCCAAAGACTTTGAAGTAAATTTTTTAAAAAAATCTCTAGTAACAACATTTCATTGTGCATCCTTGTTTTTTAATGACAGAGAAATACAGATATTTGAAATTCTTAACATCAATTAGAGTGATTTTTTTAATGTATTAGGCTTGTGCAAGTCATTGATGAGATATTACAATACAAACTGACTATTATTTTGTTCTTCTGAAAAAGATCCCAAAGAAATACAAGCAACTAATCAGCCATGAACCAAGACTTCAAAAAAACTTTTCACATTTTCCAAATATATTTTCTTGTCTATTCTCAGAACCAAAATATTAGAATAAGCAGTTTTCCTATCTGATTCACTATTTATTACTCACATTTGTTATAATAATATGTGCTAAGAGCATATTCTTTTAAAAAAAACTTTAAAATTGGCAGAGAAGATAGATTTACCAGTACCTCAATGGTAGTGATTTAGTAATTTCTATAGAAAATGATGACATTTTTGTATATTTCTTATTTCATCTAAAATAACTTTTTGATAATTAGAATACTACAATACAAAATTAAATACAATATGGAAATTCTATTCATATTAATGGCGCCAATACATCTTAGGAAGAACAATAAATGTGTCAGACTTCTGTTTCTCTAAGCTTTTGAAAATGTTCCCTCACAGATTGAAGAGTGGTTCTTTTAAATAAGCACAGTACATATCACAAATGAAATACACATCTATTGGAAAAGGTTTGACAGAATATCTACACAGTCCCTTAGGGGTTGAAACACCATGCTGAAAATTGCTACAAAATCCCAAGCTGATTTCAACAGGGTAAGTCACTGCCAACAGTACGAAACTAATCAGTTCAAAAATAAGGAACAAGATATCTCACAGAATCTAATTTACAGCCACTTTCATTCTCATGCTGAAACAAAAGCACAAGGAGTCCTCATAGATTTGTATTAAAAATGACCAGATCTCCATATTTATTTAAAGATATACAGCCAGATTTCTAACATTTTAAAGTAACTGCATAGTATTATTCATATACGATTAAAGCATGACTGTTATTCAGAAGTTATGAGGCACTTCATTGTCTTTTGAGAAACCTATTCATATATTTAAAATTAAGGAGGTTTCTCACAGCAAATTAAAAATAATTTCTTGTTGGGGGACACTCAGCCAGCAGGGAAGAAAACTCAAACAAAGGATTAGCCTGGAATTAATATGCAGCCACAGGAGATTTTGGACTAACTCTCCCTAAGCTCCACAGAACCTTACTTATCTGTACCCAAGAGAAGGTAAGCAGTCTGGAGATATTCCCGTATTACTGGCAGAATACAATAAATAGTTAGCTTGGAACCTATATGCATGGAACTGGTTGTTTGTACCTGACATTTCTAGCATGTTGTAGAAATATATAAAATGGCTTAATGTAAAATACCTATTCTGGATCTACTCAGAAGGAAGACCCTTATACATCTTGTGTTTAATCCCAATAAATTGTATTACCTGCTTCTATCTTGAAAGGCTCCCTCTAGTACCAGCCATTCTGGCTTCACCAAATATTACAAAGGAATGTGTCATTAGTGTTCCTGTTCAAGTCCTCAAGTCCTACTATGGTGTCTCATCATGAAAAAGGGCTCCTGGGAGGGACAATTAAAGTACTCTGGGATTTTATGTCAAGAAGATATATTCTTTGCAGAGACACCCAGGACATAAAACTGTCCAGCAGTGGCTATATTGACCAGCAGCAATAAGGGAGGATTGTGAACGAACATCTCAGTGACAATGGCAAAGGCATCACTGGATACTTTGAGGGAGATGGCAATGGTGAACTACTCCTGTACTGTACCAAATTAATTATATGGGCAGACAAGATAAAATTATATAGTGATGATATAGTGCTGAGTAATAGTCCACAACATACTTCTGAGGAAGAACTGAAGATCCTTCAGAGTATTAATGGTATATATGATGTGACTAGATTAAAACCCTTTGGGATGTCTAATGTCTAAGGAAATGCAAATTCAAAGCTGTAGAGAAACAACTACAGTGGGAACATGGGAAGTAGGGAGAATGAGCATGGAAAAATGTCAACATAGACATATGGTTTACTATTAACGACACCAAAACCAAAGAAGATTTTTAAAGCATTGCTTTAAAAATTGGGAAGGATATAACTAAGACATTATTTGGATACAGTGCATTTTATGACCAAATAATACCCATTAGATTTCACAGACTACCCGAATTATTATTATATTAACTAAGCTCATACTCCAACCACTGATGCAGAAAAAGAAGAATTTGACAAGTTAATAGTCAAATTCAATCTCAAATCTACAGAACATGCACACAAGATGTGCTGTGATTAGAAACAGGAATGCCAAAGTTGGAAACACTAAAGAGGAAAATGTAGTTGGATTGTATGGAAAAGAAACAGAAAGAACCTAGGAAACAGAAATGACAGAGGGAAAGAGTGTATACATTTCTGCTAGATTTCTTATTGCTATTATAGGTCCTCACTTAATGAACCTAATTGGGACCAGCAACTCAACATCACTCAACATCACTCAAAACTAGGCATGCACGCCCCTAACTACCTCTATTCCAACCACAACTGGCCTTAAATGCAAGCTACTCAATGCAAGAAGCCTTGTAAATAAAATACCTGAATTTATCCTCTTACTAAATACAGCTAAATTCAATATTGTATTTGTCTGTGAAACATGGGTCAATGCATCTCTCCCTGACTCCATTACCACAGTAAGTCACTATCATGTTTACTGATCAGATCGTGAAATCCGTAGAGGAGGTGGTGTTGCTATCTTCTATAAAAAGTCCCTACATCTAAAAAACATCCAAGTTACCCAGGAGCTTGCTATTCCTGAGACCATCGTCTGTGAACTGTCCTTAAATATCACATTTCGGTTCTTACTATGTTACAGAGCCCCTGATTATGACATTGAACATGCAAACAAGCTAAATACACTACTAACATGGGCAGCATCCTGCCCACACGCTTTTATCTTTCTTGGTGACTTCAATCTACCTCATATTAACTGGACCCTTAACGAATGTACAACTAAACCCACACATGCAATCTTCTACAATGCAGTAACAAATCTGGGACTAGAACAACTAGTAACCAACAACACTAGACTTAACAACTGCCTTGATCTCATCTTCTGCAATAGTTTGAATTCAATTTATGGAATACAAATTAAAGAACCTTTTTCCAACAGTGACCACAACATGATTGACTTTTGTCTCAACAAACGTCCACACAAAAATCATCACAAAGTCAAAAAAGTCATCAAACTATATGTACCATTAACAACTCCCAAAACCAGAAAAAACAAATTACCCAAAACAATAAGGAAGCTTCAATCCAAAAAGAAATCACTTTGACGGAAAAACAAATCTGATCAGGTTGCCAACTTCAAAAGCCGATACAAAAATTTATGCCACCAGATAAAAACAGAATGTACCAATTATCACATTAAACAAGAAGAAAACCTTCTATGCACCAATTCCACCCACACTTTCTACAATTTTGTAAACAACAAACTAAAAGACTCAAGGTCCATCCCACCCCTGAAAGGACCTAATGGTAAAGACTGCAATGATGACACTATTAAAGCCAACCTCTTTAACACATTCTCAGTATTTGTAAACAGCAATGGATCATGCCCAGTATTTCTTAGTTGAACCACAGACAACTACAATGATACATATCAATACATATCAATTTTACAGAAGACAATGTTGAAAAAGCACTATGCAATCTAAAACCATCTCTATCTATTGGACCGGATGGAATATGTGCCCACTTCTTAAAAAAGCTACCCACTGCCATAGCCGAACTTCTAAGCATAATCTTTGAAAAATCTTTCAGGAGCAGCTCCTTGCCAAAACTATGGTCACAAGCCATGGTCATCCCCATCTTCAAAAAGGGAGACCCCAGCCTAGTTGAAAATTACAGACTAATCTCTTTATGCTGCGTCACCTGTAAAGTCATGGAATCAATTATTAACCAATCCATCATCCTCCACTTAGAAACAAAAAACCTACTCTCTAATAAACAATTTGGTTTCAGGAAAAAAAAAACTTTCATGTAATCTGCAATTCTTACACTGCAAAAACATATGGACTACACAACTCGATCAGGGCAAAGCAATAGACACAATCTACATAGACTTCTGTAAAGCCTTTGATCCAGTGGTACACGACAAACTACTCCTAAAACTAAAATCTTATGGTCTCTCTGGACACCTGCCTAACTAGATAGAAGCATTCCTGTCAAACAGACAACAAATGGTCAAAATTGGGAGCGTCCTATCAAATTCTGTACCTGTCAACAGTGGTGTCCCCCAATGCAGTGTTCTAGGATCAACTCTTTTCATATTCTAGATAAATGATCTCTGTGATCATATCAAGGGCAACTGCGTTCTCTTCGCTGATGATGTAAAGCTATTCAATACCATAGACAATACTGCTACCCTTCAAAAAGATCTTGACTATGTATCAGAATGGTCAAACAAATGGCAACTTCAAATCTCAACAAATAAATGCTCTCTCCTACATATTAGCAAAAATAAAAAAATAAAAATCAGAAAATAAAATACAAGCTGAATAGTCAAGACCTTGTTGATGATCCAAACTCTGTCAAGGATCTTGGAGTACTCATCTCAAATGACCTAAGTGCTAGAGCCCACTGTAACTACATAGCCAAAAAGGCATTAAGAGTTGTTAACCTAATCTTACGTAGCTTTTTCTCTGGTAATATTACACTAATAACTAGAGCATACAAAACATTTGCTAGACCAATACTCAAATACAGCTCATCAGTCTGGAAACCACATTACGTGTCTGATATTAACACAGTTGAGAAAGTCCAGAAATATTTCACAAGAAGACTTCTCCACTCCTCTACTCGTTGCAGAATATTTTATGCCACCAGACTCGAAATTTATTTTTCTTATATGTATCCTTGTATTCATAACTATGTTTTTACTTATACCTATTATCTTGTAAGCAATTGACAAATAATAAATAAATAAATAAATAAACTCTATTCTAAAGTTACTAAGTGAGAAATCACATGACTATGATTGTGCTTTCCAGCTGGAAAGATGCAATACTACTCAGTTTCACACTTTTGGCTTTTGTTTGCCCCTAACCACTATCTCATCCTTTGGAATGTCTGAGTGCCCGTTTATTGTCTTGTACACAAAAAATAAATGCAACTATGCTGGCAGCTCTGGAACATGGGCACACTATGCAAACAGCTTATTTCCTTGAAAATCTTTCCTCTCCAATCTCTTTGATCTGTGGGAGAAGTGTGAGAGAAAAAAAAGCAAGCAAGCAACAGGGAATTGTAGGCAATTTCTTGTTCATTGGCTCTTTTCAGCTGCCTATGCAATTGCATTGTTTTTTATATGTAGAAGAGTTAACCGCTTATTCTCTTGCAATTCCTTGCTCTGCAATCTCTCTGCTCTGCAAGGGAAGAGGAGAGAAAAATACAGGTCAGGAATAGAACAATGCATTCCAACTGTAATAGCAATCATGTCCCTGAGGAATGCTGTGAAAATGCTAAATAGGCCATAAGGTTACCTTTACATACTATTTGTACAATTTCCAACTCAAAGCAACCCTTATATACATGGACAACACCAGGTAGAATACACTGAAATGAAGCTGCTATATCTTTGGTAAAAGTATGTGGAAGTGCTCAGTTACAATAATAAAGATGTTGCCAAGGAATGAATATGAAACACACCACAAACTGTTCCTGTGTAAGCATTTCCACGATATGGTTTTGAGCACATTCCCACCATTTTCAAGGAGAACACAAAAAAGGGTTTTGAACTCTTGAACTTAAGTGATAGGAAACCAGAGAAGCTCTAGAATGAAATCAAAGAAATTGTTAAAATAAGCGTGAAAAGACTTTTTACTGCCAAACACCAGTAAAAAGAAGAAAGCCAACTGGATAGCAAAAACATAATAAAAATGTGAAGAGAAGAACAAAAGCCAAGGGCAAGAAAGACAAAAATATCACAAAGGAACTTAATAAAGCTTTTCAGACAGCAGTTGCCAGAGACAAGAAGTAGTATTACAATGACATCTGTAAAACATCAAACATGGAAAGAGACATAGAAAAACAAGGCAAATATTCTAAAATCTCTCTGAACTCAGAAAAAGGTCCTAACTTTGAATTAGCATGCCAAAGGACCCAATGAATAGACAGTAACTAGTTCAAAGATCGAAGAAAGATGGAAAAAGAGTACTGAAAAAAGATGAAAAGAGAGCACTGAAATTCTACACAGTAAATACGTGAACACCCAAGATACCTTAGAATGCATTCCCTCCTTAAAAGAACCTCTGGCATCAAAAGAGGAAGTTAGATACCCACCCTAGTCATTACTAAGCCAGATAGTTATAGGAATTGATGAAGTATCTATCTACAGTAATATTGCTAGCAATATATTTTATTTTTTATTTATTTATTTATTTTGATTTGCCAATTGTTTACAAGATAATAAGTATAAATGTATACATAGTTGTGAATACATGAAATGGTTACATATAAGAAAAATAAAAGAATAAGAGAAACAATAGGACAGGGACGGTAGGCACGTTGGTGCGCTTATGCACGCCCCTACAGACCTCTTAGGAAAGGGGTGAGGTCAATAGTAGACAGTCTAAGGTTAAAGTTTTTGGGGTTTGGGGAAGAAACTACAGAGTCGGGTAGAGTATTCCAGACATTGACCACTCTATTGCTATATAGGGAGAATCTGTTAAGTTTTCCAGCAAAACTGGGAAATTATGCCAGTAAAACTGGGAAAAGTAGTATCTAACAGACTGGAAGAATTTATTATATATCAAAATCAAAGATATGAGATTTAATAGAGTACATAAAAGCTTTAATTTCACATGATAACAAAATAATGTAAAAAGTAGTATAGAGCAGGGGTCCCCAACGCCGGTCCGCGGACCGGTACGGGCATGGAACAAGCCTTACCGGGCCGCTGGTTGCTGGGCGCCGCCATCTTTTTGGTAAAAAAGCAATTTTTCGTCAAAAAGATGGCGGCGCCAGCGCTTCAGGTGAGCTTTCCGGGTAGAAAGCCATTTCTACCGAAAAAGCTCACCAAAGCGCTAAGCGCCGCATTTTTGACGGCAATCACTTCGATGACGTCACCGGAAGTGATTTTCGTCAAAAAAGATGGCGGCGCCCAGCTGACGCGGAACCGGGCGCGGCGTCGAAAAGGTTGGGGATCCCTGGTATAGAGCAAGAGTCATATAGAGCACAGGTGTCAAACATGCCGCATTATGTTGCCATCACGTGATGTTTCTTAACCTTTTTTCACATTCGTGGAGCTGGGCTGTGTGTGGCCTGCATGTGACGCATCCAGCCTATGGGCTCCCAGTTTGACACCCTTGATATAGAGGAACACATGCACAAACACACACATACACCAATACTGATGAGTGATGAAGAAATGTTAAGAAAACTATGAGGAGACATCAAAGGGATAAGGACTTATTTACTAAATTCCTTTTTAGGTTAGAGTTTTTCTTAAAGCCTGGTCTAAAGATATCTGGGGGATCCCCCAAAATCCTGTCAGGGATCTGCAAAATCAAAATGATTTGTCAGATATTGAAAATATTTGCATAAATTTAAAATGTTATTCATTGTTACTCTTTACTTTTTAAAAATTGATATTTTTTCTTGATTTTTTTCTTAATATTGTTATAAAAAAATTTTTATGGTAATAATGTTACTTTTATGTGATTCAATTAATAAATATTCTATGAACAAATCAATTTCAATGTTTAATATGATAAATATAAATAAATATAACCCATACAAACAAAAGCTCTTTTGGAGTCTTCTGTTATTTTTAAAATTGGAAACGGTCCTGAAAGTAAAACATTCAAGAAACAGAAGATCCATAGGCTGAACTATACTATAATAACAATAATATATACTGTATACTGTATACAGTATTATGTAATACCTAACTACAGTATATTATACCACCACCACCAGCAGCAGCAAAGCTGATACTAGTAACAGGACCATCTTTAGACAATGTGTTTTCTTGGTCCAATATTTTTTCTTATGCAAAGATATTCTTAGTTGGTATTTTAATGTTACTTTTTAATTCCATTCTTTAATATACTTAAATATATTTATTTATTTTTATTTAAAATATTTATATAGCCACCCCTCTTTCAACCACTTCAAGAATTAAGATTAAAAGAGAAATCATTTTCAAAACTATAAAACACAACCAGTTGAAACATTAAAATAACAATATCCTAGTGCCAGCCCACATAAATGTGCCATCATCTATTTTTCTCCCGATTCTTTGGGGGAAAATACTAACAGGAGTATATTAATGGTATTATAACTGTGTCTGATCATTATGCACTGCCATTACCAAAGCTCACTGAGATTTTCTGAGATTTTTTGAGAGCCAGCAATGGTAATACTATTTTCAGTCATCCAGGTCATGGTTGTCCCAAATATACTTTTTCAGGAAACAAGTGGACTTTTGTTGTTTTTTCCCCTGTGGAGAATCTCTACAGACTTTTAGCTATACAATTTGGGATGAACACCAGAGGTGGTATTCCTCAGGTTCTGACCAGTTCTGGAGAACAGGTAGCGGAAATTCTGAGTAGTTAGGAGAATCGGCAAATACCACCTCTGACTGGAGATTTTACAGCATTCTTCCCCTGCCACACCCACCAAGCCACGCCCATAGAGCCGGTAGTAAAAAAAAATGAATCCCACCACTGAAGGAACACCCTTTGAATGGTGTGGGAGTGGGAATGGATTTCCAGAGGAAAACTTGCAGAGTGCAAGAACCAAGAGTGCTGCTCGGGTGACCCTAAAGACACAGATGAATCTCCAAGTGCTTCAATACCTTTTAAAAGGATGCAAATTACCAGCTGTCTGCAAGGAATATAAATCCTTCCATTCCCCACTATCCTGTCAGAGCTGAAAAAGCTTCTTGGATGAGAAGTGGAAAGTCTTCAAAAGAAAAAAAAATAACAAGAAAGTCGAGTTGCACCCTCTAAAAGCACTTTTGGGATTATGGTATTTAAGTTCACTTTCAGCTAAGCTCAAGGTATGAGTCTGAGCCAATCACAGTTTGAGCCTAATTTAGATAATTAATATAGTTGTTTTGGATAAATATAGGATAAGGATATTATATGTGCTGTCTTGAGCTCTGGTACAAAAATTACAAAGTTGTACTGCAATATGGTTTATAGTCTGGTTATCCTATCAATTGGAAAGTCTAATTTATTGCTTTTAGCATCTATAGACTACTGCAAGAAGTATGGATTTACATTTTGTGCAGACACTATAAAATACTTGAGTTTATGTTTTTCATGAGCTGTATCACAATATGTTGAATTAATTACGTCTAACTTTATAGCTGTGATTTCAATATGTATAGCACAATGGCTAAAATGTCCATTAAATTTCTCGAGTAAGTTTTATGCAATAAAAAATCAATATCACATTGAGACTAGTGTGTATTTTAAGAAGGAATGTCTTTCAGGTAGTTACACAAATAAATACATTAATAAGAAAATTTCTATGGTAGGCCCAAACCTCTCATATTTAGTTATTAATAGGTTAGTAGTTATATTTTGGTTCAGAATTACACAAGAAATTTACATAGAATAATTCAAATTTGAAAATAGTTGAGAAGTTGTTTTACTGAAATATCCAGACTAAACAAAGGCTAAATTATTTAATAATGTTTGTTTTTAAAAAATTATTGTGTTTTGAGTATGAGTTGCTGTAACATCTACTGAGTAATAATATATAGTTGAAATATGTTACTGACAAAATAACAAAGGCCAGATGTTTAACTGCCTCAGAACTAACTGTAGAGCTTGAAGTGAAACCAACAACTCAATTTTAGATCAAATTAAAACACAGAACAAAGGTTAATATTAGTTATAAACTAATATAACTAATATAATTACTTTATAGTCTTCAGAAGAATCAGAAAAATCAATCAAATCTTGTACAAATCAATGATTCCCAGTTTTACAAAATATAAAACATACTTTTTATGATTTAAGAATGAAATTAATTCATCGGAAAATATTATTGTATACTTATTGTGTTCTTTTAAAAAAAGAATCAAATAATTTTTGAGATGAAAGATACTCCTTTGGTCTTTTTAGCTGCCAGAAAAAGGGAGTGGGGGAAAACAAGGCATTATTGAAATGCTTAGATATCAATTCAGCAGCCCAAAGTTGTCGGAGTATAAGAAGGACAGCACGATGGATGACTCTTGGAGACTGGTGTGTCCTATTGGAAAAATCACATCCAGGGAGTGTTGCAACCAGGGTCAAGGGGGAAATATATGATGTGAGTTAGTACCGGCTGCACCCAGCCATGCACCAATATGGCAATTTCTATTAAACCAATTTACTTTTTATGAGATGTGGCGAGAGACTTTTGCTTTGAATGAGGGGGATTTGTTGGAGCCCTAACACTTGTGCTGCCTTTGCTATGGTTTCAAATCATACAATATAGTAACACAATTTAGGAAAGAATTACAACAGTTCTATATGTAGCTATAATGTTAAATTATAAATCTAAAATATGGAATTCGTCATTTTATGAAGACCTTATCAATAGTGAGTCTGGAATTCAACAAAGATTTTCACATAAATTGTAAGAAATTTCTAACATTTCTTGGTTTTATGGAGTAGATTCAGGATATAAGTCTCTTGTCTATGATTAAAAGATTTATAATCTAAAAATGAAAAGATAAGGCAATGTTCCTCTATGGCCTCTGTTTAATGACAACCTTAAGAACTGAATTAATTTCGTATTGGTATTGAATAGATATTATATGACTCTTTTTTGTTTTCTTATTATGTTTTCTTTTATTTTTGTTGCACCAATGGCACTGGAATTTCCACTGGAATTCAGTCTGGTGATAAAGCAGATAATCAATCGCATGAATATACCCTATTTTATGAACAATTTTATATGATTATTAAGTAAATCCCTGTGGTTGTTAAGGGAATCATATGATCATTAATCCAGCTTCCTCAATTGACTTTTTTTGTAAGAAGCTGGCTGAGAAGGTACAATTTGCGATCACATGACTACAAGACACTGAAACCATTGTAAATGCAAGCTATTTGCAAAGCAGCTGAATTGTTGGTGCGACATTTATTGCATAGAAGCAAATTGAAGTACAAGTACTTGTTGCTTAGGACTGGGACTGATAACTCCTTCTCTAAGTGCTATGGCACTAAAAAAACATCATCTGACCACAATTTACAATTTTACTCTGTCTTCACTATTAACTTTGACAGTTGCAAGCCAGTTGTGAAGTCCACAAATTGTGATTGTGTGACCATGGGACACTGTGACAGTCATAAACGTAATCCAGTAGCAAAGCAACCAAATAGCAACCATGTGACTATGGGATGCTGGAACAGTTGTAAATATGAAGTTGGATTGCAACGCTATTGTTTTTACATTGCTGTAATTTCAAACATTTGTTAAATGAGGCAGGTGGTAAACAAGCACTACTTGTATTTACTTACAAATGAAACCTGAATGAACATACTGATATTCTAGGTTTATGTCTTAATACTCACTATACATGCAAATCCCGAGATTTCTTCCCTCCTTTCCATTCCTATAAAAACACATTAATCAACATGATGCATTACCTTTTAAGATCTTAATGCCTATGGTCATAATGAAATAACTTACCCTCTTGAATGTATAAGTCTTATTGAAAACTACATTCAAATTGAGCTAGCCATGTATTTGTACAGCTCTCTCTATAGTGTAATGGACAGTTCTGAAAGCTTTTTGTTCACAGTCTTTTAAAGACTATTAAATAATCATATGCCATTTTCAAAGTTACAGGGTTTTCTATCTGCTCCTCATATAAAAACTCAACTCTTTGAACATCAAGGGCTTAATGCTGAAATGGATAAGATGTAATACAGTTGTAAAAGAGGTGCATCGGTGTTATAGCAAGCTGTTTTATTTGTTGCAGTGTCTGCCCATAAGACCTTTAGAATAACTGTCAAATATACAAACATTGCAGTTTGTTTGGCAGACTCTGCACAACTTTGAAATGAACAGCCTCTCAATAGAGGAGGACCCTTGTCAAGATAAAATCATATATTAATAAATAAACATAGTGAGCTAATAAAGCTAAAGCTAATTAATAAAGTTATGATAAAATCAGTGGTTAACATTTTTATGTATCATAATACCCTAATGTTAGGATTTGAAACTTGGAGGTTTAGCCTAATTCGTATAGTGAATTTGGAGTTGGATAGAACAGTCTAAAGCCAGTTTTGTGTGACTTTGCATTAATTCATAAGTTATGCATGAAGAAGCCATGTGCATGCATTGATAGGAGTACAATATGCCAGAAAAGAAAATACATTCTCTTTTACAGTAAATCATATTCTAAATTCTTCTGTGGTACTCACAACAACAGAAGGGCTTCTAGCTGTTTAAAGCAACAAGGCAAAAGATGTTTTAAAATATGACTGCCAGATCATCATGAAGGTTGTAATCTAGCCATCATTCAAAGAGATTTGCAATCCAGAAGAAAAGTATAATTTTTTACACTGATGTAGGAAATTGGATATCAGTTTTTATTTCATATCAACATTAGGTTCCCTTAAGATTTTTTTAAGAATAAGACTTCCTAGGGTCAGGAGACAGGTAGCATAAGAACTACTGAAATTCTACTTTATGTTAAAGTGTATAGTAATGTTGAATGATGAAACCTGATATAGATATCTCCCTTCTTTATACAAAAGAAAATCAAAGCAGGGCAATCCTTAGTTTCTTTCCCTCTTGTCTTCCAGAGTTAAGGAGGTATTTACCTATTGAATTCCTTCTTCAAGGTCATCTCCATATTCTGCATTAAGCATACCTCATCTAGTTTGAATGTGGCAAAACACTTTTTATATAAATGCATTTCCTTATTTTGCAGTATCTCAAAACTTTGAAAAAGTTCATAAGCAGCATCAAGCCTTCTCCATGAAGAATATTTAAGATAACTGTATCATTCATAACCCATTTCAATAAGAAAAACATTATCATGGATGAAAGAAAGTCCTGAATATTCTCATGCTTTTATTACCCAAATGGGTAACATCATCAGCACTGCTGATGTTGCCTAATTGGCTAATAAAATCTCTTCAAGAAAACAGCCAAGCTCACAGAGCACCAAAGACACCACTGTTCTTTACATTAGCAATAATATCCCTGTATTTGTTCTTAAAGTTATTTTTACACTATCATTGTTACATGGTGTTTTACAAAATATTCCAAAAGGTACTCAGATTTATCCAAGGGACAAATATAACATGTATACTGGTGTCCAGTTTGAAGGAATTAACATAAT
The DNA here is from genome assembly GCF_049901735.1 of Notechis scutatus. Taxonomy (NCBI): domain Eukaryota; kingdom Metazoa; phylum Chordata; class Lepidosauria; order Squamata; family Elapidae; genus Notechis; species Notechis scutatus. The sequence continues at coordinate 72,408,636 of NC_142011.1, forward strand.
TCTGTCCAGATATTTGATCACAATGAATGAAGGATGTCATTATGGAGAACAATCTTGGACCATTACATTCAGCTCCCTTCCTTCCTAACAAAGGAATTTCAAAATATGATCTTTTTTGTTTTCTGATAGGAATCTGTATGTCTATGGATATGTGTAGAAAGCACTGAAATGTAGCTTATCCTCATCTTGGGAATGAATCATCTGAAGTATTGCATTGGAATATTCATTGCAATTAATTAAAAAGGAGAACGATCTCTACTTAAACAATTATTTTATTACATTTAAGTAAAAAAATTATATGATACATTCATTAATGCTGAGAATTTATTAGGGACTTCATCTTTTTTCCCCTTCAGTTATTTCTACTATTCAGCTACTTGCTGGTCATTGTAAGATTATACTTAATGCAATTTATTCATAAAAATCTCTATGAAACACCAATTATTCCTTATGAATAAAGAATGATTGTACAGAAAAATTAATTAAACTTAGTACCACACTCATTAGACAGAAATGACATTCATGCTGATTTTTCATGACTCTTGAAAAACTTCAGTTAGAGCTGATTTTCTGCTTAGGAAAAGACTACTACATCAAAGAAGTGGAAAGAACTAGTATTTGTTTTCATTATTATTTAAATTATAGTATTTTGAAGTTTATGAGATTTGAATGAGAAATAATGTACCCAGTGTTGTAAGTCATCAACAAATGGCAGTACTGCTGTACCCTAACACTAAAGTGTTCTTCACCATTGGCTCCAGTTGATAGGAAGTTGCTGTGAGAAAATATTGCATTGCTATTTGTGTGTGTGTGTGTGTGTGTGTGTGAAATGAATACCTACAGAGTCTTCTAATCAGAGGTGGTATTCAGCAGGTTCTGACCAGTTCTGGAGAACCAGTAGCGGAAATTTTTAATAGTTTGGAGAACTGGCAAATACCACTTCTGATTGGAGATTTTACAGCATCCTTCCCCTGCCATGCCCACTAAGCCACACCCACAGAACCAATAGTAAAAAAAATTAAATCCCACCACTGCTTCTCATTAATGAACTTTAAGCACTGTGCCAAGTTTGAATGTTATACTGCTGAAGGAATCTCTCTGAATTGAAATTCAACATGATGATGACTGTGATGACATTAGTACTGTGCAATTATGGCCCCCAAAAATGCAAATATGATGAACTGTTAGTGGATGTTATTTATTTATTTCAAACATTTATATAGCCTCCCATCTTATATAAAATTCTGGGCAACTTCCAATCAAATGTATATGAAGATTGATAGCAACCAACACACTTCACATAAGAAAGTTGATGAAATTATTAATGACAATTGGTGAATCACTCAAAAGAAAATTACTGTCAAGCTTGGCACTTTACAATAATGTATGGAACATATAACTGATGTTCTTCAGTACATGAAGATTTGTGCACAATGGGTTCCTAATACACTGACTGCAGAGATGAAAGCCTCAATTTTCAGCAACTGTTATCACACCACATAAATGAAGGGGAGTAATTTTTTCAGCGTGTGACACATGTGACAGCTGATTAAATATCATGATCTAGAAATGTAGTGTCACTCCATGGGACATCATTACAAAGTTTGATCTGTGGAAAGAGAGTATAGATGGTGCAGTATAGATGGTGTTATTCACATGATTTCTTTGAACTTAGGATAAATATCAAGTCAGAGTGCTGCAGTACTACAAACTTTGAAACAATAAATGACAAGAGTTCATAAGGCAAGAAAGACATTTTGCTATAAGATAGCAAGGCTAGGCATCATTCCTCATGAGCCATCCAAGAGGAAACTGAGATGCTAGATCACCTAACTTATCCCTACCCATCATACAATCAAAGTTTGATACATGTATACTTTTACTTTTCTCCCACATTGAAAAGATATGTTGTAGTGATCAATTGACCTCAGATGAAGAGGTGGAAAAAATCTGGTCAAAAAGACAAATGTGTGAAGTTCCTTTGTGATGGCTTTAAAAAATCTATTGTCAGAAATGTATATCAAATGATGATGTTTATGTTTTGAGGTAAACAAAAAAGGTAACAAGAATTATTTCCCTACTTAATTTATTAAAATATCCCTATTTAAATTATGAAGATAAGCATGCAAATCTTTTGGAAATGAAACCAACCCCATCAGACAACAGGACTTTCTGTTTGATCAGTCCAGTTCTATCTTCTCATTTTCCCTCATTGCTAGTGAGTTGTTTTTCTGTTATCACCTTTTACTGCAAAATGGCATAATTTATTTCTGTCTAAAAGAATATTGATGGATTTACAGAGCCAGTAACAGTCACACCTGTCATCCTTAGGGCCTCTAGGGAAAGGAAGATAAGGAAGGATGGACAAAGGATAAAATTGTATGAAATGAAGCTAATGAGTAAATAGTCGTATCTAGGCTGGTGAAAACCTTTATGTGACTGTAGATCAGATGTCTGCCAAAGCCATCAAGAGAATGGGCAGATATCTGCTATTCAGGAAAATGGGAGGAAATCTACACCTTGGAGCATAGACAGCAGGCTGGGAAAATGCAATGGGCTAGTATTCTGGATATATGGCTTAATTATTGTATAAGATAAAGAGATTAAAATTTTCTGCCAAATACAGTTACAGAATTTAATATCTGGACACATTTAATATTTGGAAAAGCAATATTTACCATTAATTATAATGTGAAGCTTGACAGCTAGATTTGCTAATTCTTATACCAACCAATATAGGAAAAGAGCCTTCAACTTGAGATGAAGGATTACATTATGGCTACAGACCTTTTCACAGTCCTGCTATTCAACCAAATTGCCAATGCCTTCCTCCAGTACCAGAATAAAATGACAATGCAGAAGAACCAGTTAATCCAGACAGTTAACCAGGTATTCTAACAAGTGAGCTAGAATCTACTACAACTGCTTGCCTTGGTAGCAGTTCCTGTGCAAGATCTTGTAATTGTTGGATGAGCTATGGCAGGGGTGTCAAACTCAAGTTCATTGAGGGGCGCATCAGGATTGTGTTTGACCTCAGGGGGCCAACTCGACATCACTCATCAAGGCTCTGTTTTTGGCCATGACAGCCTGGGCTCTGTTTTCACTGGCAGAGGACTGCAGGAGGCTGTTGCAGTTGAAAACAGAGCCTAGGCGGCTTGCGTGCAGCCTCCCCAAGCTCCATTTTCATTGGCAGAGAGCTGCATGAGGCCGTTGAAGCTGAAAACGGAGCCCGAGTGGGCTGTGCATGGCCGTCTCAAGCTCCATTTTCACTGGCAGAGGCACCACAGGCTGGTTCTCCAGGGCAGGCCCATGAGCCAGATCTAAGCACCCCACAGGCCGGATCTGTTCCCTGGATCTTGAGTTTGACACCCTTGAGCTATGGCAACAGATCCATGCCATTAAATATTCTGCTCCTCCTCTGACAAATATGGTAAAAACACAATATACTGCTTTCCTTATTCAATGTGAACTGTACTCTTCCATCAGATCTGATGATTTCCTCAGCAAATTGAAGTAGAATTTATAAATAGCCTAATGAGTCTGGGAATTGGACAGTGGCGAAGCTCCCCTTTAAATTAAGAAGAAACCTGGCGTTGATTTTGTGGCAACTACATTAATTTTGTGAAAGCTAAATTTGGGGATACAGCAAAGAACCTGACCATTCTAAAATCTGACAAAACGTAAAATCACCGAACCGGTAGTTACACCGGTCGGATCCCACCCCTGGTACTCCACTCACAACTCAACTCACAATAGTATTCCCTATGCCTGCAGGCTTGAAATTTTGGGCTTGGACAATCTTGAACTGTGCCGCCTAAAAACAATCTAAGCATTGTTCATAAAATTGTCTGCTATAACATCTTGCCTGTCAACAACTTCTTCAGCTTCAATCACAACAATACACAGGCAAACAACCAATACAAACTCAAGATAAACAGCTCCAAACTCAATTGCAGAAAATACGACTTCAGCAACAGAGTGGTCAATGCCTGAAACACCCTACCAGACTCTGTTGTTGCAGCCTCAAACCCTCACAGCTTCATCCTCAAACTGTCTACCGTGGTCTTCACCCTATTCTTAAGAGGCCCTTAAAGGGGGCGTGCATAAGCACATTAGCGTGCCTACAGTCCCTGTCTTACTTTTCCCATTTATCTGTATTTACTTCCTTTGTTCATGTTTATGGTCATACCTATACTTATTATCCTGTACATGTTTGATAAATAAATAAAATAAGTGGCTGTTTGGGTAAACTCAGTGCCTTTGAACAGACTCTGCTATGGTTGTAAGCATAATATTTCTTCTATGTTTTCTGGAGCTCTTACTTCTTAGTCACTGCAGCCTCACTGGGCAATATTTAACAGGATATTTGAGCAATATCCTGTTTTTCCTTGTCTGGAAAGGTTTCACTGTCTCAGGCTTTTAATCTCTGTCTGAGTTTTGTCTCTGTTGTGAATCAATAAAAGTTAATATTCTAAATGCAAATCAGGGGTTGAAAACCTGCAGACTTGATTGGTCCTTGTACAACAACTTGGGATTGGGCCAGAACTAGACCCTGATTGGCCACTTTGGGAACACTTATTATTGGTCAGTAGTTTGAACCTGTTGCAAGTTCATTGGTTAATAAGGTAGCAGCTAACCCTATAAAAGGGTTACTGCTGCCCATAGCTTTGCTCTGTTCCATTCTGATTCCTGTTATTATTAAAGAGTTGAAGTCACTGGTCAGATGTCTGGTCTCCTTATTCTCCAAACTTAACACTGGCGACGAGGATGGGATACGGAGACCGAAGAGCTGACTAAACCTACAGAGCAACCTACAGAGCACGTGGTCGAACACGCACCATCAACGGCAACATGGCCAGCGGTGCCGTACCACCCGCTCCATTCAACCCAGAAACCGAAGACTGGGAGGCCTACATGGATCGGTTCCAGATGTTTCTGGAGACCAACAATTTGAAAGATGCAACAACCGGCAAAAAAAAAAGAGCTATCTTTCTAACTCACTGCGGGCCAACCGTGTTTAAGATGGCAAAATCACTTGCCAAGCCAGCAGAGGTAAAAGAAATGGACTGGGACGTCCTCGAGCCACTACTAAGGGCTCACTACGCGCCTTCCGTACCAACCCTAGTAAGAAGACACGAATATTACCAGAGGGACCAACGGAAGGGCGAGAGCCTTGCCAATTACATCGCGGACCTCCGGAACCTAGGAGGCCTCTGCGGATTTGCAGACCTAGAAGAAGCCCTCCGGGACCGCCTGGTTCTGGGCCTAGAAGACAGCACGATCCAGAGTAAAATTATGGCCAAGTGGGACATCAGCCTCACCGACGCCCTTAAGGAAGCCTCGGCAGCGGAGGCAACCAAGAAGTCGGCAGCCCAAATGCGCCGCACCAACGCTCCGCCACGCAAACTCGCAAAGGATACCTCGCCTCACTCGGAGAGACACCCGGTATCAACTCACCACGAAGACCTAGAGTCCCCGTCCGACAGCGATGAGGAAGAGGTCAACCGACTTCGAACGGAGAGAGACCAGTCCACACAACACTCATTTCGACCGTGCGCCAGCAGTGGAGCCAATCACCCACAAGCCGGCTGCAAATTCCTTGACGCACTCTGCCGCCATTGCGGGAGACGAGGTCACATCGCAAAGGTTTGCAGAAGCAAACAGAATTCCAAACCCCGACAGGCCGAATGCCAGTCTTCAGGATTCTTCGGTACACACCGAGAAAAAGTGAACCACTCCTACAGAAACAAATCGTCCACCACTTCCACCAGGCGCGAAGAAAACCGGCGGGAAGAGACCCACCAAACAATCACCATAGGCCACGCTACATCCCTTGATGCAGGGAAAATCCGAGTGAAGGTCGCCATCGAAAACAAACCTTGCGTGATGGAGGTAGACTCGGGATCTTCCCTCTCGATGGTGTCGTGGAAAACGCTCCAACAGCTCATTCCCGCGATCTGCCGCCAAGACCTTAACCCTCAAAGGGTTATAATCAAAGACTATCAGGGAAACAGAATTCCCGTTGTCGGGTCCCGCAGATTCCAGGTCTCATTCAAGGACCGCACCATCGCACTACCACTGACTGTTGTGGATCGAGACAGGCCTAGTCTTCTAGGCCTTCAATGGTTCGGGCCGCTCGGAATCACTGTAGCCGGAGTCCACAAGGCCGAAAGCGTCGATTGGGAGGAAGACCTCGTGCAAGAATTCCAAGACGTTTTCGCGAACGGACTAGGCAAGTATAAGGGGACCCCAATCTCGTTTAACTTAAACCCTGAGATAGCACCCATTCGCCTTAAGCCGCGTCGGGTGCCGTTCACCTTGAAACCTAAAATCGATGAACAACTCGATAAGCTGATAGCGCAGGGTGTACTGGAACCCACCGACCACGCCCGTTGGGAAACCCCAATAGTGACGCCTATCAAGCCTGATGGGTCCTTAAGAATTTGCGGAGACTACCGGGCCACATTAAACCACGCACTACAGCAAAGTGCTTATCCAGTACCGGTAGTACAACATTTGCTCCATTCCCTGGGCGGCGGGAAAGTTTTCGCCAAACTAGATCTAGCCCAGGCGTATCAACAATTGCCGGTAGACCCAACCACAGCTGAGGCACAAACGATTGTAACACACAGGGGCGCATTTAAATGCAACCGGCTCCAATTCGGGGTAAGCGTCGCCCCTGGAATCTTCCAGAGTTTAATGGAAAGGTTGTTACAGGGGATAAAAGGCGTTGTCCCATATTTCGACGATGTACTCATCGCCGCCCCTAACAGAGACATTCTAGAAAAAAGACTCAGAGAGGTTTTACGAAGATTCCAGAATGCAGGCCTCAGAGTAAAAAAGGATAAATGCCAGTTATGTACCGAAAGAGTAGAATTTTTGGGATATCTCCTGGACAGCCAAGGAATTCATCCCACCGAAGACAAATTACGAGCAATTAAAAAGGCACCCACTCCAAGGCAGACCTACAGGCGTTCCTTGGACTTATCAATTTCTATAATGTTTTTTTTACCCCACAAAGCAACAGTAGCTGAACCATTGCATAGACTATTAGACAAAAAAGCAACGTGGGTTTGGGGGCAACGGGAACAACATGCTTTCCAACAAGTAAAGAAATTGCTAACTTCGGATTCAGACTTATGCAGTACAACGAGACTCTGCCGCTCACTATCACGTGTGACGCATCGCCTTTTGGGGTTGGGGCAATTCTGGCCCACGTGTTACCAAACGGAGCGGAAGCCCCCATCGCTTTTTTCACGAACCTTAGCTAAAGCTGAACGAAATTATAGTCAGCTGGACAAAGAAGCTTTAGCTATTGTTGCTGCAGTTAAAAGATTTCATGAATATGTTTATGGCCGTGCATTTACAATAATCACTGATCATAAACCGCTACTGGGGATCATTGCGGGTAATAAACCAACCCCGTATATATTGTCCCCCAGAATGACCCGATGGTCCGAATTCTTGGCGGCCTACAACTACACCTTGTAACACCGCCCGGGGAAATCGATTCTCCACGCTGATGCATTGAGCAGAACACCACTTCCAGACTCTGTTGTGGATCCAGCCCCAACCATCTCAATGCTCCAGATAGAAGCTCTACAGGCACCACCCTTGACGGCTAGAGACATTGCTTTTGAAACGAAACGTGACCCAGTTCTGCAACACATACTACGCTGGGTTGAACGGGGGTGGCCAACGGACCAAATAGCACCTGAATGGGCGCCTTTCAAAGCCCGCCAAACCGAACTGTTTTCCCAAAAAGGCTGTATCTTGTGGGGCGATCAAGTCGTAATCCCTAGCAAATTGCAACAGACTGTTTTGGCGGTATTGCATGAGGGACATCCGGGTATTGTGCGGATGAAATCACTCGCACGCAGCTACGCTTGGTGGCCGGGAATCGACAAAAGAATCAAGGCCTGGGTCGCTACTTGCCAACGTTGCCAGGACGTCAGCAACGCCCTACCTAAAGCAAGCCCAACCGAATGGGAGACGCCGAGGGGACCGTGGTCCCGTATTCATATTGACTTTGCAGGGCCTACCAAAGGGCACACTTTCCTGATTACTGTCGACGCCTATTCTAACTGGCTCGAGATTCATCGAATGCACACAACTACAACAGACTCAGTTATTAATAAATTAAACAGACTATTTGCCACACACGGGTTTCCGGACGTGTTGGTCTCGGACAACGGCCCTCAGTTCACTGCATTGCCCTTTGAGCAATATCTTGCCGATCGGGGCATCCGCCATGCGCTAACCTCGCCACAGACCCTCTGCGGCGAATGGACGTGCAGAACGCATGGTACAATTCGTAAAAAAGACCCTTCACAAAATGGAATTTGGCAACATCGACGAGAAAATCAATCGAATTCTCTTGTTGCAACACATCACGCCTCACAGCGTGACCAACAAAACGCCTGCTGAACTTCTTATGGGGCGGAAACTCCGATCGCACCTTGACCGGCTCCACCCCGCTTTCGCACCAGAAAAGCCTTTCGGTTCCAGTAGCAAATGCCGGGAATTTAAGGTAGGCGATTTAACCTTTGCCAAAAACTTTTCCGGCGACCCGCTATGGATACCCGCAACCGTTACCCACCTCACCGGGCCTAGATCTTACCGCCTGCTTACAGACGATGGGAGGGTGTGGAAACGCCACATAGACCAGCTCCGGTCGAGATTACCACCCAGCGGTCATGGCCCCCCGGTTTCTCCAACTCAAGGGGGAGGAAGCATCGAGGAGGGTGACTTTGATACAATTAATAGCGGGCCAACGGAGGCCCTACAGCCCAGCGAAACACCGGAGCGTGAAGCGGGAAGGGAGTTGACTTTTCCAGGGAACTTTAATACGGGGGAAACTGAACTGCTAAACCCCGAAGAAACACAGAGTAGCAGAGATAACCACAGCGAATGCAGCACGGAATCGCTGTGCAGCGAAATAGAATTTAATAAAGGTCATCCAAACGCTCCACCGGAACCGGACATTAGACAAAACCCGGTGGAGCCTCGGAAATCATCCAGGCAGACCAAACGGCCTGCCTATCTTGAGGATTTTATTACAGCTCCCCTCAAACGGAACCCAAGGGGGAGGGGTGTTGTGAATCAATAAAAGTTAATATTCTAAATGCAAATCAGGGGTTGAAAACCTGCAGACTTGATTGGTCCTTGTACAACAACTTGGGATTGGGCCAGAACTAGACCCTGATTGGCCACTTTGGGAACACTTATTATTGGTCAGTAGTTTGAACCTGTTGCAAGTTCATTGGTTAATAAGGTAGCAGCTAACCCTATAAAAGGGTTACTGCTGCCCATAGCTTTGCTCTGTTCCATTCTGATTCCTGTTATTATTAAAGAGTTGAAGTCACTGGTCAGATGTCTGGTCTCCTTATTCTCCAAACTTAACAGTCTCCACTGTTTGGAGATACAATGTTCATTTTACCTCATCTGGAAGTCAGATTTAACAATGAATTCATTTCATTAATAATACAGATAGTTGCCAAACATTAATAGTTATTGTGACATAATTATCTCTAATACTTCAAGAACTGCCAAGATTTCCATTTGGAGCAGATTGTTTGACAACAAAAGGAGAAAATATTTAAAAGATATATAATTTGATTTTTTTAAGTTGACAAAATCGTGAAGTACCCAAATGTAAGCTTTAAGCTTGATTATGCGTTTTTTGCTCCCTCAGAAATGTGCAGTGATTAGCCAGTTTAGACTACCCCTTTGTGAAGAATTTATAAAGTTTTATATATTATCAGTAGTTTCATGTAAATAATATTAGCTACAGAAACCATGCTACCCAAGGAGTTTAAGAGCTGCTGATAAGGCATTAACTAGAATCATACAAGTTTTGTGTATGTATTGTTTATGTATTAAGCCATATTTTAAAAGTATTCAAAAATGTTATGATGACAGTTGGGCTAGTGGTTAAAGCTGCAGCCTAGCAACTAGGAAACTATGAGTTCTAATTCCACCTTAGACATGAAAGTCAGCTATGTGTTTTTGGCCTAATCACTGTCTCTCAACCCTACTCACCTCACAAGGTTGATGTTGTGGGGAAAATAGGAGGAGGAAAAAGCAATATGTGTGTTTGCTGCTTTGACTTATTTAAAACAAAAAACAAAAGCTTAACATAAATAAAATTAAAAAGAGCTCCACTGGTTATATGCGTTAGAGTTTTGATTTCTGAGTCTCCATAAAATCAGTTCCTGGCAAGAAATATCTGTCCTTTCCTTGGCAGCCTGCTGGATGAGAACTTGGCAGAATTAAAGCAAATGAATGAGTACTGCCAATTTCTGGTTTCAGCATTTCTCTCTCATTGGTTTTGCTCCCAAACTGATTATGTCTTGAGATTTCCCCATGTCTACTCCATTTTGATCAACACAGAATAATTTTCAGTTTAGAACTTAATTGGCTATGTTTATTTTCAGTTTCTTATAATGTTTAGATAGCACTTTGCATGTATATAAATAGATATAGTTAATTATATAACCTTGTTACCTTAGTGGGTTAGCTCAGTAAAGCAATGTTTAAAAACATTAATGCTTTCAAATGTGTATGTAGTGTATGTGGCATTCTCTACCCAGTCTTTCTCCTTTTAGATTTAGTGAAAATTCAAACCACAAGAGGGAGACTGAGGTATTATGTGAAATGGAGCAGTTACGAATGAAAAGCCTGAAATACAATTATGTAGACATTTAAATATATGCAACGAATTTCTATCTTCTTTCTTTGTCTGCTTTTTCAGAATTAGTACTTGATCTTGTGTATAAATCTCCTTCCTGGCATTTTTATTTGAGTTTCTAAAGACCAAACATGCACACATGCGCACAGAGAGAGAGGGGGGGAGGAGGGAGGGAGAGGGAAAACGAACACAGGCCAGACTGTATGCAGGGATTAATGGATGCAACCGTAAGAGCAGCCCTGTTTTAATTTGTTCTGATTTTGGCTGCATGGTGTGGAACTGTTCATTCTGGTTCCAAATGATTGGAACACACTATGAACAGGTTGAAAGAGTGTAGCCTACTTTATCTTCCCTGGCACCTTCATCACAACATATGCTACACCTTGGAAACCTAATTTCAGTTCTAGTTGATTTTACAGTTCTTTACTGTGATCAGAGTGACCTGCTGACTTCCTCAAAACTGCTATTTTTAAATTTATTGGTATAACCAAATACAGCTCCAACATATTTTCTTCCTTTCCTCCCTCAAGAAAAGCAGTGGCATCTTTCCTGCAACAACTATTTTTAAGAATGACAGAATTTTAGATATTAAAATGGAAATATGACTACATATTTCTTATCAGCTCAGCTTCATAATAAAGCATATGACAATGAATCACAGTTAATGAGGAAAAAGGATTTGACTTTTTTGTGTGCTGCTTCCAGGAAAATTAGGCTCTCTGTGATATTTCATTCAGAGATTAACACACACCATATGGTTAGAATGGGTGAGGAGATTTTCAAATGACCTTAGTATCATCCTTCTTCCAAAAATATTAGAAATGTTTTACTCAATTTTACATGCACAGATATAATGCTGACTTTGAAACACTGTTAGCTTATCATATCATCAATTACTTTTACTAAATTGACCCAAACTATCCAATACTTACTTTTTAACTTATTTACTTATTTTGTGTACTGCTATAGTACACATAGGATCACCAACATGATTGCCAACGCCCGATGACGGATATGGCACAAGAAGAAGAAGGTATTACACAGTGCTTCTGGTTTAGATCTTTGCAGTGCAAATGAAAAGAACAAAAGAACAAAATCTGGATAATAAATACATTCCTTTTAAGATCAGCTTTGGAGATTCAATTACATTGTTCAATGTTGGAGCCCAATGGGAGATTGTCAGAGGGATTGCTTTGGTCTGAGATCCTCCTTAGTACAAGAGATATATTAACTGACGTGCTTTAAAAGTTTCTCATTTTTGTCTTGATATTTCTTTAAAAAATAATATTTGCTATGACTGAACACTCTGAGCAAGTTTTATTTAATAACATGGCTTATGAGCCATGGTGGTGCACTGGTTAGAATGCAGTACTACAGGCTATTTCTGCTGACTGCCGGCTGCCTGCAATTCGGCAGTTCGAATCTCACCAGGCTCAAGGTTGATTCAGCCTTCCATCCTTCTGAGGTCAGTAAAATAAGGACCCAGATTGTTGGGGGCAATAGGCTGACTCTGTAAACCCCTTAGAGAGGGCTGTAAAGCCCTGTAGCGGTATAGACGTCTAAGTGCTATTGCTATTATATTTCGTGGTGGTTTTAGCCCAATACAGTTCAGCCACAACTGACAACCAGAACTGGGATCAGAACTTCCATTGCTAAGGTGTTGTTAAGGAAGTCACACCTGATTTCACAATCTTTTTGGCCATGGCTGTTAAGTCAATCATTATGGTTGTTAAGTGAATCATGTGGATATTAAGCAAATTTGCCTTCCCCCATTTATTTTGCTTGTTGAAAGCTAGCTGGGAAGGTCATAAATGGAGATTATATGATTCCAGGATCCTATAACCAAAAAATGCATACATGCTGGTTGTCAAGAGCCTGAATTCTGATCACATGACTTTAATGCTTCTAAGTGTGAGGACCAGTCATAAGTCCTTTTTTTTTTTTAATGGTCATGGCTGCAAATCTGAAGACAGTTTTGGAGCTCTATCATAAATTTGCTTAATAATTTATAATTTTTTTAAAAAAAATACACCTTGCAAATATGAGAGATTGTTAATTACTTTTCCCTAAATAGAAAACAATGAAACTATTACATGTGCTGGCTTTGGGACTGAATTGCGCTAATGGTCAAGAGTTGGCAATAAGAATGGACAGTTAGAAATACGTAAGAGGTACACACAAAAATAGCTCAGCAAGAGATTAATTTGAAGGTTCTTCCTGAAAAGAAGAAAAGGAGCAGGAATACGCCTTCTCAAAGTGGTAAATCTTGGGAATTGGAGGGAAAAAGCCACACAATTCAAAATTCCTCCTCACATGTTTAGCTATTCAGAAACGAAAAGGTGTTAAACAGTGATGGATTGGTTTTAAATTGTATAGCATAGAATCCTTCTTTATAATAAACAGGGGGGGAGATCAACTCTTCTCTTAAAATCAGGAGTTTGTACTAATAGGTGGTTCATAAGATTGTGCACACTTCAAAAATAATTGGAAGGAATGCTTTGGACTTTCTCCTTTTTCATGAGCCTGAAGAAAGCAGTGGCTGTTCTTTAAGATTCTCATTAAATTGGATGTGTGCTTTGCACTTTCATCTGTAAATATATATGTACTGGTTGAAGCACAAAAAAGAAACAGTAACAATTTATGATTTTTATTTATAATTTTCTCAGAGACATTGGTTTTATTACCTAAAATAAACAGAGAGAAAGAGAGAGAGAGGGAGGGAGGGACATACACATACATACAGAGTAAAGCAAACTGTTGCACTACTTCATGAACAGACAACTATGAATTAAAGATGTGCAAATGTTTAAGGAGAAAGTAAGAGCTCTCCCTGGGGTACCTGCTGAATCATAGATTTTTCAAGAGACATAGCTTTTAGCATGTGCTTCTTAATTGGCAAACTGCTGGAAATAAATGGATCAAATGCTTACTTGCTACCTGAATTTTTATGTGTAATTAGCATAATTACCATTCATGAATTTTTCATATGTCACCTCTAGTACTTTTGAGATTTTGCATATGGATTATTAAATGTAAGGGCTGTACAAACCACATTATTATTATTCTTAATGGCAGGCCTGAGAAATTAGTCTGCCACCTACAAAGTAGATGCTATTACAACAGAAGGAAAGCAAGCGAAAGGTCAAATGCAGTGTAATTTTCTTCCTGCTCCTGATTATGGAGCTCTGCCCAATAGCCTGAGAAGAAACTTGACAAGATACACTGTGGTGTGTGAAGTTATGAATGGAAACTGACAAGTGTCATGTTACTTCTACTTTGCTGTTGTAACAAATACAAAGAGCTTGTTTGGTGGCAAGTGCAAGAAGACAGCTTTGCACTAGTTAAGGAGAACTGTTTAAATCCCAATGCCACATAGAAACCCAGAGTATTCAATGCCCTTTGGCAATACTTATACATATGCATTTATCTCCTTTCCTTTCACAAAAACCACACAGTCTTCAAATGTTTCAAATAAGTCTGGGATGTGAAAGCTTTTTGCTGTCCTAATTCTGCACCGTTGAACCTCAGAGTTGCAAACAAAAGATCCTAAACTCATTTACTTGATAGGGAAGGAAATATCTTCAGTCTGAAATGCTATGAAGCTGAAAAAAGTTACTGTTCATCAAGGAATCAAATTCTAGCTTCTTATAGAGGTTAAAGATGGATTAAGCATCTCAAAGGAGTGAAGAAGGATTGTGGACAAGTACACTAGCCTGAGGGTTACAACATCTCTCCAGATCAAGAATTGTTTGTGACAATACTCTGCACAGCGGTTCTTCAGGAGTTTTTGCAATCAGCTTCCGAGATGAGCTGTTAGGAGTTGTAGGGTCCTGTCTTCACTTGCAAACAAAATGTAGTCTATATAAATATGAACTCCATTTATCCTAATTTCTTAGCCACGTTTGGATTTTATTAAAATCTATAGACTAATACAGGGGTGTCAAACTCATGGCCCACAGGCTGGATGCATCACGCACTGGCCTTATCCACCCTCATTTTAGCGAAGGGGGGAAAAGTCATGATACATCACGTGATGACAATGTAATGACACAAGTTTGATATCCCTGTATTAGTCTGTAGATAAAGAAACGTTTCTTTTGCACCATGATAAAGATTTCTTTTTATCATGGTGCAAAGAAATGGTGTAACTTTTTTCCACACTACAAAACTAAAAGGATACTCTAAGATTTAAAGACTCCAGAATTTTAGGCCAAAAGGTAAACCAACAGATGATTTAAGAAAGTTTAAAATGGACAAAAGAAACAGGATTTTTTATTTTTTTATTTTTAATGTATATGCTTTTGCACAAACTTGTATTAAATTAGACAAACAGACGAGATCTTTATAGTAATGCTTTCTGTTTACATCTAAAATGTACAAGTAATTGAAGGATTTTACAAAACAAAACATAAGGTAATATGAGGCAGGTTTTCATACTTTGTTGCTATGGAGATGTGGAATGTGATGCTTGAAACTACAGAATGTGTCAGAGACAAAAGTGTTAAAAGCATAGAAAAATAAAAGCGAAAAGTGTGTGTGTGTGTGTGTGTGTGTGTGTGTGTGTGTGAGAGAGAGAGAGAGAGAGAGAGAGAGAGAGAGAGAGAGAGAGAGAGAGAGAGAGAGAGAGACTCTTTTCCTGAATTACTTTTACCTTTGGATTATAATGGCAACAATAAGAAAAACCACAAAAATGGAAGGGAGGAGAGGACTGTTAGAGCAACTTGGAAGGAAGGAAACAATACATGCTTTGCTTTAGAAAATATTTGGTAAGTTAGAATTTCAGGACAATAAGTTGACAGCTTTTGAAAAAATGAATGGATGAAAAAATTGTAAAAATGAATCAAGATGTGAAAGAAGAAGCTAGAAAAGTGGAAAGTTCTATAAAATATATGTCTGGAGAGGTAATTTTAATGTTGAAATTTTAGAGAGTATGGATGGAAAGCTAGAAAGAGAAATTCGATAACTTAGCTGAATTTTAATTAAGAGAAAAGCAATTCTGCTTGAAAAAAATTAGAGAAATTCCAGAGAGCTCAGATGAATATAATGATAGAAGAATTATTAAAGCTTTAGCAAACTTCTTGGATTGTGAAGAGGATGATACTGAAGCAGAGATGGATAAGATTTATAGAATACTTTTGTAAGAATAAGAGGTAAGTTTGCATTTATAATTATAATTATAATTATAATAATTATTTATAATTATTGCTATAAAGGATGTTGGAAACAATCACTATTTCTTTCTTTCTATTTTTTCCTTTTTGCATTTTTGCATTTGCTCTTTTTTTCTTTCTCTATGCTTTTTTTACTTTATATACAGTGTACTTCTTGATAGTTTTATTATCTGTTTAAAATGTGTAATAAAAATTATATCTATATCATATCTACATAATATAGAGTTCATGAAGTGCCAATTACATTATATTGTAGTATATTTGCAAATACTGACTCCTAAATATCCCTAACTATATTAAATCATCAAAAAGCCAAGTTTTCAGAAATCTGTTTCTCAATTAGCATTTAATATTAGTTAATCTGTGACAAAATCATTTTCGTTGTTTCTCAGTTTCTTACCCTGTGAACATAAATACTATTTTTCTAATATAATCTTATGCTGAACTTTTCTAAATCTTTACCATCTAGACTGGTTAACTCTTAATTTCCTAATGCTACTAGATCTCTCAATGTTTTTGGGAGACCAAACCTCTAATTCATTCTTCATCCTACATACAGGGAACGTAACCTTAAGATAAATTTAACAGATATTCTGATCAGCTGAAGTCAAATACACCACTTGCCTTTCTAGAATCACATATGGGATTATATTATATTGAAAATAATCTATTAGAAAAAAATAAGAATATAATTTAGGATATCATAGCACCCAATGACAAAGAGGGAACATATGACTCTCCACCTATTTATTAAATTAATTAAACACTGCAGTCTTAATAGTCCTATAAATTCTTCCATTGTACGTCTTTATAGATCAGACTATGATAGCAAATCTTTCTAAGAATGGAAGAATAAGTCTCTTATGACTAGACAGTTGAGACAGGTAGCTGGGAGCATATTATTATAACAATGACTTGGTAGCATTATTTAATCAATGATTCTGTATTTCCAAACAAGATTCATTTTAAGTTGCTCAAATAATATGAAACAATATTGAAAAGCTTTCAATTCCTAAAGCATTTAGTATGTTCACACTTTCATTGGCATCTAGTGAAGACAACAGCAATCCAGATGTTCATACCATATACCAGAAGCTCTTTGCAATATAAGTAACTACCTTGCTTTTAAACCATTCATGGCAGCATCAGTGAAAATAGAAAACCTGTTAGAAATAGAAATAATTTTAGAAAATATGAAACAATGTATGATTAAAATGATGGATAAAGTACTTATTGTAATGCAGTGGAATGTTTGTTAATAAATAAATGAAACAAAGTGAATGAGAGAATGAAATTAGGAAAGGATGGGAACATTTCAATTATTATTAATGATTTATAAAAATATAAGAGAAGAGAAATATGGGAAAAAAGAATTAATTATGGAAAGTTTATAAGTGTTCACAAGGAAGTATGATATTTAATTGAAAATAAATGTTAAAGATGTTAAGATTCTAATATTAATAATAGAATTGAATTGGAATGGAATGAGTGTTTTATTTACTATTGTTTTATATATATATATATATATATATATATATATATATATATATATATATATATATATATATATATATATATATATATATATATATATATATATATATATATATATATATATATGTATGTGTTCGGCTTGGTTCGGTATTTTCCCACGTCATTGTAGTTGTTCTTTTAAAGTTGTAGCAACGTTTCAGCAGAATCTCATCTGCCATCATCAGGCTTCTGTATTGTGTCCGTCTGTGAGTCAGACTTTTACAGTGGTTTCAGATTTGAATTTGGGGCAGCCTATTGCTGTGCCAGAATGGTTTTTCTTCATCCTGATTGGTTGGGAGTCTTGGTCTGTGTTTATTGGTCTCGGAGTTTGCTGTGTTCTGCTTGATTGGTGTCTCTAATATCTTCTGTCTGTTTTTGGCTCTTTTTGTATCTTGATTGGCTGGCAGCATTTTGTTGCTTTAATGGAGGCCTTTAGTGCAGCTTGGCTTCGGGTAAATGGACGGCTATCATTAGTTAGGAAGCTGGGTTTCATCTGGGTGCCTGGTTGGGATGTGTTTGAGCTGGAGGTATCAGGGGGATCTGTTTGTGCCCAGGTGTTGGCCTGGCTTGTGGTGTGGAGATTTTTTTTGTTTGTGAGTGCAGGCTTCCAAATGATTGACAGCCTGGTGGAATCATCTCTTCTATTCATGCTTTCTGGTCTTTTTCAATCTCTATGGCTTCTCTGATGATTCTGTGATTAGGGTTTTCTATAGTGGCCAGGGTTTTGGTGCCATTGAAGTTGATGCTATGACCTGTGGCTTCCATGTGTTGGACTAGTGAGGAAGTGTGTTCCAGCTTTTTGACTGCATTTTTGTGTTCATCCAGGCGGGTGCTTATTCTTCTATTGGTCTGTCCAATGTATGTGGCCGGGCATGATGCACAGGGGACTTCGTATATGCCTTGGTTTTCCAGGTCAATTTTATCTTTGGGGTTGCTAAGGATGGCTGCTATTTTTCTGTCTGTTTTGAAGGCAGTCCTGATGTGATGTCTGTGTAGTACCTTACTAATTTTGTCTGTAGTACCTCTTATGTAGGGCAGGACAGCTGTTCCATAGGTCTGTTCATCTTCTGGGTCTCTATTATGTTTCAGTGTGTTTTTTGTGGATCAAGCTGGTGATTTTGCTTTTGTGGAAGCCGTTGGCTGTCAGTACTTTAGTCAGGGTGCATAGTTCAGTCTTAATGTGTGTCTTGTCTGCCAGGCGTTTGGTTCTGGTAATTAGTGTTTTAGCCACGGAGTTTATCTGTGCTGGGTGGTGGTGGGATTGGGCGTTGAGGTAGCGGTTGGTGTGGGTTTTCTTCTGGTATATGGTGTGTCCTAGTGTGCCATCTGTTTTTTTTGTAGATTAGTACATCTAGGAATGGTAGTTGTTTGTTTGTTTCTGTTTCCATGGTGAACTTGATTTTGGGGTGTGCGCTGTTTAGGTGTGTTAGGAAATTGTTTAGGTTTTCTTGTCCATGGGGCCAAATCACGAAACAACTACCATTCCTAGATGTACTAATCTACAAAAACAGATGGCACACTAGGACACACCATATACCAGAAGAAACCCACACCAACCGCTACCTCAACGCCCAATCCCACCACCACCCAGCACAGATAAACTCCGTGGCTAAAACACTAATTACCAGAACCAAACGCCTGGCAGACAAGACACACATTAAGACTGAACTATGCACCCTGACTAAAGTACTGACAGCCAACGGCTTCCACAAAAGCAAAATCACCAGCTTGATCCACAAAAACACACTGAAACATAATAGAGACCCAGAAGATGAACAGACCTATGGAACAGCTGTCCTGCCCTACATAAGAGGTACTACAGACAAAATTAGTAAGGTACTACACAGACATCACATCAGGACTGCCTTCAAAACAGACAGAAAAATAGCAGCCATCCTTAGCAACCCCAAAGATAAAATTGACCTGGAAAACCAAGGCATATACGAAGTCCCCTGTGCATCATGCCCGGCCACATACATTGGACAGACCAATAGAAGAATAAGCACCCGCCTGGATGAACACAAAAATGCAGTCAAAAAGCTGGAACACACTTCCTCACTAGTCCAACACATGGAAGCCACAGGTCATAGCATCAACTTCAATGGCACCAAAACCCTGGCCACTATAGAAAACCCTAATCACAGAATCATCAGAGAAGCCATAGAGATTGAAAAAGACCAGAAAGCATGAATAGAAGAGATGATTCCACCAGGCTGTCAATCATTTGGAAGCCTGCACTCACAAACAAAAAAATCTCCACACCACAAGCCAGGCCAACACCTGGGCACAAACAGATCCCCTGATACCTCCAGCTCAAACACATCCCAACCAGGCACCCAGATGAAACCCAGCTTCCTAACTAATGATAGCCGTCCATTTACCCGAAGCCAAGCTGCACTAAAGGCCTCCATTAAAGCAACAAAATGCTGCCAGCCAATCAAGATACAAAAGAGCCAAAAACAGACAGAAGATATTAGAGACACCAATCAAGCAGAACACAGCAAACTCCGAGACCAATAAACACAGACCAAGACTCCCAACCAATCAGGATGAAGAAAAACCATTCTGGCACAGCAATAGGCTGCCCCAAATTCAAATCTGAAACCACTGTAAAAGTCTGACTCACAGACGACACAATACAGAAGCCTGATGATGGCAGATGAGATTCTGCTGAAACGTTGCTACAACTTTAAAAGAACAACTACAATGACGTGGAAAATACCCGAACCAAGCCGAACACCATACATGTAAGTACCCGAAAACTTAAGAAAACATATATATATATATATATATATATATATATATATATATATATATATATATATATATATATATATATATATATATATACACACACACACACACACACACATATATACATATACATATACATATACATATGAACATAGTGTGTATTTTAAGAATGTACCAAGCAGAATTCGATTGGAAGTTATGTACTATATTGAATGTTATAATTTTAAAGGCATAAATTGAAGTTTAAATAAGAGTTGAATGGATAAAATTAAAAGATATAAAGGTGTCATACTCCGATTAGTAACCACAGGAGAAAATTTGTTTAATGAGAAAAGATAATATGAAATTGAAACAGGACAGACAAAAGTATAAATATAATGATTGGAAAGACATTGAAACTTAGAAAAAGATATATAATTGAATTTACATATGAGATAATTAAAAATAAAGTTGAGAAAACCAAGGGAGGGGAAAATAATGGAGAAAATGTTAAAATAGTAATAAGATATGGAATAGAACACAAAGATGAATATGAAATTGAGTTTGTGTCTGTATGGAGAAGTGATAACCTGGGATCACGCTATACTAAAAAAAAAATGTTTTATTTGTATTATGTTTTTGTGAAAACCCAAATAAAATTTATATTAAAAAAAAAAAAAAGAAAATAGAAAACCTGCAAGCATTTCTGTAATTGTACAGTCACACATTTTTTTTTTCTGGTGATCACAATCCAGATGGTACCATTTTTCCCTCCTGATTTTCTACCATGTGACACTGAAATACAAAATTAAAGGAATAAAAAGCAACAGAAGCTTTGTGACCACCACAGAGTAATAGATTATGCCTAGAAAACAAAAAATAACAGGATTTTGAAAATGTTGATCATATCTAAAATACTCAATATCATGTGTGTTGACTACAGAGTTGTACTGTAGATATATATATATATGGTATTCAGCTTTGTTCGGGTATTTTCCCACGTCATTATAGTTGTGCTTTTAAAGTTGTAGCAACGTTTACCTGTGAAAACTTAAGAAAACACACACACACACACACACACACACACACACACACACACACACACATATATATGAAAAAAGAGTGCATAACTTCAAAAGTAAGTCACTAAATTGCAAATCCTAGTTGTTAATAACTACCAGGCAGTTCTTATGTGTTTCAGTTTTTAAAATTTTATCCCAAGCCTACAATCTTCCAAATTCTTTTGTGATCTGATATATTCTGGAAAAACCAACAAAATTATAGTTAAAGGCTACCAATGGAAAGTATTACTATATGATGCACTCATAATATTATAACATTATTGATATGTTTATAAAATTAAAATATCTCTGTGTTGTTATGTATTCAGTGGAAATGAGAAACTTCCCTGAAGTTTTTCCAGAATAAAATAATCTAAAGTCAAACTTTTCAGACATATACTCCATAGAACAAATGATGAATCAGAATACATACCATTGTGTGTATTTATTTATTTTAAAAAACCATATTGGACTTTCTAAGGCAAATAAAAGGGAATGTTCAGGAGTTTAATCTGAATGAAAGAAAATTAGAACAGCATAAACCACTATCTCTATGCATAAGATAGAGTTGTTTGGAATGTAAATGGAATTATAAAATGTTGAAGCAAATGAATGAAGAACAATGCTTTGAAAGAATTAGAAATAATATTACATTCTCTAATTTAATTTTGTTTTTACCGCCACTACTCCAACCTCATTAAGATTTCTAATGGTTTCAGGAATATCACGATTGTGATTTAAAATATGTTCTCACTTCTACCTGAGCGTATGACTCAATCTTTGATATTGTAATGAACATTTCATTGCTTTCCTTATTACTATTGTATGTATTCATTATTTATAATGCAACTGGTGTACTTGGCAGCTTGAATTTTAGAGGAGATAACTCTTTCTCTCTTTCTCTGTATCTCTATCTCTCCAACTACAAATATAATAAAAGTTAGCAACAAGAAAGGAATGAATGTAGGCAGGTGCTGTTACATGAATTGAATGGATGCCCGATTAATTGAAATGTTTCATAGATGAAGAGGGTGGATAGAAAGAATTGGCACTGTGCATGTAATAAATTTTAGATGGATTGCTAGATAATAAGAAAAAACTGGGTGACTGAGTGATAGAGATGGAGGAAATAGACAGAAAAGTACAGGTAGACTTCAGTGAACAACCACAATTGAGCCCAAAATTTCTGCTGCTAAGCAAGACAGATGTTAAATAAGTTTTACTCCATTTTATGACCTTTCTTGCCACAGTTGTTAAGTGAACCACTGTAGGTGTTACGTTAGTAACACCGTTCGTTGTTAAATGAATATAGAATGCCCATTGACTTTGCTTCCAAGAAGGTTGCAAAAGGTGATCACATGACCCTGGGACCCTGCAACCGTCATAAATACATGCCAATTGCCTGTGATTTGATCCAAATTTTGATCACATAACCACAGGGATGATTCAATAGTCCTAAGTGTGACACACTGTGACAAGACACTAAATGAATGATTGTATATTGAGGACTACCTGTACAAAAATACCCTAATAATATTCTCCTCAAATCAGCATTTTTTTTCTTTTTTGTTTTTTCTCTTTCCATACTAGGAAATTGCCCCATACTCAAGAAATGTCTCAAGCAATTCACTACCTCAAACGGCTTTTCATCTTCCCAGTCAATTTAAATTCTGAGGGGTCCTTAGTGCTCTCTGAGCTTGGTTGTTTTCTTGAAAATTGAAGTTATTAGATCTGAATATTCTGACTTTGCAAAAAAAACACCTTATTTGGAACTGTCTATATACTCAGGTGTTACCTTAACAGCTCTTGGGTTCTTGGTTAGAACTTGTTAAGCTTTTACTAGTTCCACACTGTGAATTGAATTGAAGATTAAATTTTAAATAATACAATACAATAAAATGAGTTCTACCAAACTCAGAATAAGAGTTGTAGTCTGATTTAGGAGACCTAAATGTTTCTTGAAGGATTGAAGCCTGAAGAAGAGAAGGAACTATAATTATACCATGTATGTCTTTTGTATATCAGTAAACTGATTTTAGAAGAAAGGATGGTCCTGAAATAATTTGTGTTGTTGGGAATTTAAAGCCAAACCATCTTAAAATCTGGAATGGCCAGAACAAACTCCCCTAAGATAGAAACACAAATACAGAAACTTTCCATTTTGAGAATTAGCATTTTTTGTTTTCTTCCTGAAATCTAGACATTCATTCCTTATATTCATCTTTTACCATCCCCCTTTAATCATACATATTCCGTGAATAATTTATTTGTTACAAATTTTGTCATGCAATCAGAATGTACATTTGAAGGGCAGGGGAGGGAATAATAGTCATATTTCAGTGCTTAATGCTTTTTGGGAAATATATATTACTGAATGGAAAGTATATTCGTCACTTTCCTTGGCAGCACAGAAAGATAGCACTCCTATAATACATAGTGCCACGTCTCCCAACCCAGCAAGTTTCTAATAGAGAGAAGAATGGAAGCTGCTTGAATTGAATTAACCATGAAATTGAATTTTGAACTCAACAGAATACTTTGCATTGAGGACAGCAACCATTAAAGCCAAACATGCATGACAAATAAACTGAAAATCTTAACTGAGGTGTAGCTAGAACAATAGCAGTGAATACCAATTATGGAAAACCTGGGTAAATTTAATTTGGGGAAACACCTGTCTTCTCACACTATCTAAATATTGATTATGTTTGCAAAACTGCACAGTTCACGCTGCTATTCCAACAGCCCAAAGCTAGCCATATTTATCCAAGGCAAGTCTCAAAGATTTCAGTAGTTACTTCTGAGTTGGGATGCAAAGCATTGCATGTTACCATTTAATAAAGCTACACAAATAAAGTATTTTCTTCCTTTAACCAAACAAGTGCAGTTCAAGAGATGAGATTGACAAGGCCAAGATTTTCAGCCCATGTTTGCTTATCCCTTAAACTGTCAGGGATTATAAATCACTCAGAGTAATTGATTGAGGTAGGCAGTTATATAGAAGGAAGGAAGGAAGGAAGGAAGGAAGGAAGGAAGGAAGGAAGGAAGGAAGGAAGGAAGGAAGGCTTCCAACTGAGAAATATTGGCAGGGATGGGTAGGATTGGGAGTTGTTAAACTGTGCAATAACTGTCTTAAACCTTTGTGGATCCGCTTTGGGGCAGGATGGAGACCATATGCAGTCCAAATTTGCTTATCTCTGATTTAAAGGCTTCCAAAGTGGCCGCTGAAGCATTGTAAGGCAAAAAGCAACACTATTTCCCCTCGATGAACATCAGTTAAATACTGACAAAAACCAATGACTCCCAAAGCACAATGGGGAATTAGCCAAGAACTAGCATTAATTAATACTGTTAACAATTAACAGCTATAAATATTCAGATGGCTAGACCTGCAAACTCTTTTTGTACATATTTTCTAGTGGAATTGTCAAAAACCTGGTACTCACTCTTGATGTGTTGAACTTCAGCCCATATGGGAGAAATGTGGGCCAAGATCAATTTGGGAGAGTTTTCAAATGTGGATACATTATGAATCTACAAAGCTGTACACTGCTATTTTGCTCTTTAAATCCATTATTAATGTGGAAAAAGCTAGAATGTTGGTTCCACCCATTCTTGGGGGGATAAAATTCCAAGGGGTACGTGGATGGCTACATGCAACTCCCAGGCTGCATATTTTTCAAATAATCTGCCAACTTCACAAATTTATAGTACTGTGTGGCTGACAACATTTTAAAAACTGATTTTGCTCTTTTATAAACAGTTAAATTAGTGAAATATCTTATTGCCAAGACAAGATTCACCTGCTCCATGTCTTAAAAGCACAGAAGCTTAGCACAAAGAGAAAGCTGGCAACCCTACTTAGGGATTTAATCCTTATTTAGAAACAAGCTTTCCATTGACATAGCTGGAGTGTTTTCATTTAACCGAAATATTCAGGACCAGGCCTATAATCTCTTCAGATGGAAATATTCCTGCTGTGATGGCAAGGCTATTCTTTACAACAGAAATCTGGTTCATATTTACAGGGCTAATGTCATTATCTCAAGTACACACACACTGTAACATGTGGATTAGAAATCTAGTTATTTTTCAGAAGGATCATGAAAATTGCTGCTTAATGTAATTTACCTTTTATTTTCACTCTCCCTTGTATAATTCAATATCAAATGCCTGACTTAAGTCAAAAAGATTTGAGTCTTCCACTCATTCAAGATTAGATTTTTATTTAGGATCTTCGTTTAGTGGAACAAAAATTGAAGTGGAACTTCTGATTCAATTACTAAGGAAATAATGGTTGTAGGGCCACAGAGTGGCTCAACCTATATAACTATATATCACAATGGTGCATCCATGGCAGAAAGGGAGGGAAAATATAGGGAATTTATTGCCTCTTTGGATCATTGCACCTGGCAGGTATAATTACCTCAGAATCTAACAGTATACAATACAACAATTGCAGAGCTTTATTGAATCACAGCTTGAATATAGTTGTCCATATGATAAAATTTTTCAGTTCCAGCACAATAGTTAGAGAAACATAATCACTAATCAACAGAATTTTTCCCAAATAAAGAGGACTGAGAGGTTATTTAAATCGTTTACTAAAAGTTGTCCTGCAACTCCTTGATTCCAGAAAGATTTTCCAGTGTGGAAAAGTGAAGTAGATAGCACTACACATACATGCACATACACACATGTATGCCCCCCACATTTATTCCAGTTTACATGTACTGCTCCTCTTAATCTTCTATTTTATAATCTAAAATGTTTGACTTTCACTTGCTGGTTTCCATCAATTTTGTCCATCAATTTTGTCATTAAATATTGTTACAATTTAGAAGAAAATATACAATCTGTTGGATCACCTTTTCAGAGATATTTCCTTTCTCAAAGAGGGAAACAAAATGATCATGGTCAGGCAAAAAAGCAGTGGGAACAAAAGTAATTTTTGACTTCCTGTCGGCTTTCCCACTGACTTTGCTTGCAGGAAGCTGGAAGGATGCATTAGAAATCATGATCAGGTGACCTCAGATGCAGCAGGCACAACTTTGTGAATGTGAAGATCCTTGAAATTTAAATTACACAGGAGTAATGTGATTTTAAAGGGACATGGTGGCTCAGTGGCTAAGATGCTGAGTTTGTCAATCAGAAAGATTCACAGTTCGGCAGTTCGAATTCCTAGTACCGCGTAATGGAGTGAGCTCCCATTACCTGTCCCAGCTTCTGCCAACCTAACAGTTCGAAAGCATGTAAAAATGCAAGTAGAAAAATAGGGACCACTTTGGTGGGAAGGTAACAGCATTGACATGACCACAGAGACGTCTTCAGACATCTTCGGCTTTGTAATGGAGATGAGCACCACCCCCTAGAGCTGGAAATGACTAGCACGTATGTGCGAGGGGAACCTTTACTTTTACCTTAATGTGATTTTGTATGCACTCTTTAAGTTAGCAGGTTTGAGATAGTTTGATTCAAACATCTTTGTGTACTGCTTGGACTAATGAAATCACCAGACAGATAAGAGGCCTTTTAGTAATATATAGATTTGGGGAGAGATCTGGCTTTTCTTCACCAGCTTTAATAACAGAAGTTGAACTCATATGCCAAGTTTTGGGTTTAGTCATACTTTGATCTTCTCATCTGCCGTTCATCTTTGCATATCTTTGTTTTAGTCTGCCCTAGTATGCTATGGCTTTTCCATTCAACTGTGCAATCAGAGGGACTTATGTGGTTGATTAGATTGAGTATTCATCTTATAGTTTATTAAGTTTATTATCCATAACAATCACTAAAAAAGTCATTTGCTGGACAATCCAGTAAAGAGCTTCTGTTCTATATGCCCTTCCAACAGTGATAGTCATAGCACTTTCTTGAAAAATATGGAAAGGTTCATTTCCCCCCTCTTTATATGAAGTTTTAGCATGCTTTGTCCATGATGACATCAGGGCTGGGAAATTAGAGGTACCAAAATTATTCCATTAATTTTATTTTATTTTATTTTTTAAATCAAAATATAGTTTTTGACAAGCATTCAAATCACCATGCCCTAAAATGAACCCTAGATGGAAACAACTATCAAATTAATGTGGGATTTTCTCTCCATGTTGACCATTACAAAAAAGCTTTCCCCACAATGTCAGTCAACTTATTTTGCAGTATCATTGATCCAACCTACACAGTAGTAACTTGATTAGCAAAGTTATTATTAATTAAAATGAATATGAGTTAAATATTTGTAAGACTTGTGGAAACTATATTGATTTCTACCATGCTTTCATTTTCTAAGATCAGAATTTTCTTCATTACCCAGAACCTTGTTTAAACCTTGTCTAAAATCTTTAATTATGGAAAAACAGCAGGACATCATGGAGCTATGCAAAGCAAAAGAAGTTCCCCCAAAATTGGCAAATGTTGCTTGGAATTACTGATCTACTAAGCCTGAAGATTTATTTATTTCCCACAAAGCTGAAAGTCATTATTACCTGCTCAGAGGTTTCTTCTTTTCCTTTTTAAAAATCATTAGTGCCCATAAATCAACTGAACCAATTTGGTGAAAAATTCATTAATGTTTTTTTTTTAATTAGGAATTAGAAATGGAAATTTATAAGAGTTAGACTCAAGACAAAATTAAATGTTTATACTAAGGATATTCCAAATGGGAAAATTAAATTAAAGAGACATTAAATTAAATCAGACTATTTAATGGCCTAAACAAATCCCACACTTATTAATTCAGAACAATTTATTTTTACCATATCTTTAAAATAATTTAAATAACTCATCTCATAGCCAGCACAGACTACATGCTTCAGTTCATTTTATGTCTAAATTAATAGAAAGCTGAGATTATGCAATATTATGACAAATAATACATTCTGCCCCATAAAACTCTGAGCTTTCACGTGACCCATAAAATGCTTTCCTTAGTATTCTGCACCAATGTGAAGAATAGATACAAACCTCAATTGTTCGTCCTTGATTCTTCCTGCTATTGTCCAGAGTTGATTGAGGGGAGACAGCTACTGTAATAGTAATAAAAATTTGTATTGTTTATTTGTTCTTTCTTTTCCTTTTCCTTTTGTAGTGGTACACTAGCCAGAATCCTCTGAGTGTGTGTTAAGTTATAAATCTGTTAATATATTAGTAAATACTTGAGGGTTTTTTTTTTCAATTGCCTTGTGAAACTTTCAAATTTATCCTTTATGAAATGTGTAAAGGAGGTTTGGTCAACGTTTTTAAACTAAGCAGTCCTTTAGTCCTTTAGTGGCTGTCTATGGGGACTAAAGAAAGCAGGGAATGGTGCCAAAACCAAAAACAGCTGGGAATGAGGCATTTATTCACTTTCCCCTGTAAAAAAAGCAGAGTACTCCTGCCAGAAGTTTAAAATAGATTGCTTTTGGAGATGCTTTTAAATTAGTCTGATGGCTCAATGAAATGAAGTTTAAGGACTTTGTGTCTTTATTTTCCCTGTAACAAAACACTGAACCTTATTTTGTACCCCTATCCAAACGAAAAGCCCTTAGCTTCTTCATCGTTTCTGTCTAAAAAAGATGCTCATTTTTAAGGCTTGATGGTTTTACTCTTTTCCTTTTACCAAACTCAATATCTATTTTCTGAACGTAAGGATTTTAATTATGCATAAAGAGCATCATTTTAATATAAATGCAATCCCACCCCTGGTATAATTATAATTCACATAGGGCTACATATAATATGTGTACCTGTGTATCTGTATCTATCTATCTTACCCATGAAACAACTTTTGCACAGACCTTAGTTGCGCCTTTTCATTTTAGTAGTTTTAAAAGGAATGTAAAAATACTGTTTAAGCCTGCAACGAGCAGATGGCAGTTGAAATTTATGTGTGGATATACATATTAAATGCCACATCCTGTCCTCTGTTTGATCAACAGTGACCTTAGACTCTTACTTCAGAAAGGTACTAACCCTGCAACATAATTCTCCCCATGATGGTTTTAAGAAAATAACGCAGTTAATGACAGAAGCAAGCAACCCACAGAGGTATAATTCATCATGGAGTGTTGCATGCCATTATCTCAAAAACATACAGTATAATAATCACTTGAAATAGTGAAAACACATAATTGTATGCTTCTCATAAATTATAGGTGAATGGCAGTTTCAGCTAATGAGTGCGAAATAGCAGCTTAGGAACTGCAGTGATTACAGAAGATGTGGTTATGAAAGCATTTTATTACTGAGGCATTACAAAGCTTCTCATATTAGAGATGGCAGGCATATACATAAATAACCAACCTGCTGCAGATGCTGTAGATACAGCTTAGTAACAAAAATACTAATCAGACACCTAACCTGTCTGTTACATAGCAACCTTCATGAATAATGGCTTTTGAACTATTGTTATTATAGGATTGAACATATGGGCTTGCTCAGCACTGACAACAATATTAATGCATGCAATGTTGATGTTATATTTAATGCCATGAAATGTGATCAGATTATAAAGTACCTGGCATAGGAGTCCCTGAAACTGAAAAAAAAACAACCCTACTAGGGTGCCATTGGCTCAAACTATAAACTTGCAGTAGAAAATGTACAAATTAAAATGAAATATTATTTTTTTAAATAATCTCTTTATTCATTGGATCAATTATTATGGCTTCCCTTCAAAACTATTTAATACAAATGATGGTCATTAAATTGGTGGAATAATATGGAATTTATTGTTTGTTTTACAAGTAATAAAGAAGATTCAATACATTTTAAGACAGTTACATCTGTGTATCTCCTTTACAGGGGAGATAGCTTGACTTAATTTACTCTACTGTTAGATTTTTAATTTCTGAATTTCCTTAGTTATGGTCCCTAATAGTGAATGATATATAGACCAGTTTCTATACTACTATGGTATATTTTTAACAATAAAAATATACCATAGTAGTATAGTATTTTTATTGTTAAAAAAAAGTCAACTGTATCAAAAGCCTACCAAGCAAAAATAGTTTTCCAGGTGGATTTTGTGATAAACTCATGTGATATGAATCTTGGTTACTTAAACTTTACAGGTACATCCATGAGAGTTTCAATCAGGTGAAACTAAACATAATGCCATAATAATGGAATTATTTTCTCATTTTTTTCTTTATTAATACATATTCATATGTATTAATACATATTCATTACTTTATTCTTACTGAGGGAAGAAAGGAAGAAAAAAGGAAGGAAAAGAGGGAAGGGTAGAGAGAGGCAAGGAAGAAAAGAGGAAAGGGAAGAAGGAAAGAAAATGTCTGATGATCTCTGCCAGCTTCCCACAAGGAAACTTAATGGGGAAGCTGAGAAGAAGTTGGAAGTTACTCCACCTACTGATTTTTTGCATGTCATGGTTATTCTGTGTCTCTGTTTAAGTAAGGAAATAGCTCTGAAAAGGTAACCCAACAGGTCACAATTTTTTTAAAAAAACTGAGGTGTTTCACCAGGCTATATTCCAGAGTGATATATCAGAGAGAAACTGGCTCAGCCAAAGGGGAATTATCAAGTGGGGAATTAGTCTGGAATCTTTATATAGGCACAAGAAGGCAAAGTCCAATTCCCCTTCAAAGTCATTGAACTTTATCTAGTTTGGTCCAGATGCAAACCACCCATTTTGGAAGATTCCTATGAAATGTGAATGAGCAATAAAGTATCTAATAGAACTCTTCACATTTGGATCTGTTTGTTTGCATCTGACAAGGCAACACAGTTGAATGAACTTCTACATGATCAATCAACTACAATTGGAAGAACATTTTTAATATATAAAAATAAAAAGGTGACCACTACAAAGCTGAATCAGCTCAGTTACAATGGTGTAAGAAACACACTATTAGAAGGCCTGAAAGACAAAGTTAGGGCATAACCTGGAGAATATCCATGCGATCACTAAAATCAGTAACTTGATGGCATACAATCAACTTAACATTTATCCCTGAATCTATGCACTAGTCATTAAACTGATGCTATATTGTACTACATGTATACTATTTATGTCTGCACCTATGTGTTCATCACATTCCTAAAGGGTCCTATGACAATTCTCTGGTCCTTTTTTGCCTGAAGTCATAACAAAATCTTTAGCAACTATTTAACTACCTTCATACTAGCTGGTTAGTTTTTGTTGTTGCCAGCGTCTATTCCGAACTGCTGCTGAAACACTGGTTTTGCAGTTTCTCAATGTTGCTGGGTGTGGATAGGAAGGTGCTTCATCAGCTGTAGGCTCTCAGCATCTCTAGTGGCATGGTGAGGCTGCTGTTTACTTCCCTTTACAACTTGTCTGCTGTAAGAAGTTCAAGCCTGCTGCTCCACTGCCTCCACCACCAATTTTTCTTCTGTGTGCTCCTACACGACACAGATCTTTCTCCTACACATACCTACACACTGACACTCAAGTTCTATCAGCATTTTCCTTTTATAATTGGAACCCAGGTGTGGTCCAGTGCTCTTCAAGCTGCTTTAATGTCCCAGGGGAGAAAACAATGAGAAGTTAGAGCTCCTGCTGGCAGCTGCAAGGCTTTCCTTCCACAGTTAGCAGAGAAAGACCACTTCTAAAAAAGAAAGAAAGACACTGTCTTCTGTTTTATACATGAGCTATATTTGTTTGTGCTTTGCTTTTCCTGTCTAGCATTTAATTATTTGTATTTGGCTTTGCTGATACATTTAGCAAGCAAACAAGGATAAACTAAACTATGTTTTCAGCAGGAATGGATCAAAATTTCATTTGGCCCATTTTTATAAGATATTATGAAGTTTCATGGAATTCTTAAAATATTTTTAAAATGAGGTAGTAAAATTTAGATGTGTGGCAACATAAATTAAGTAAATTTATTTATGCATGAAAAAGCTCTGTATGTTAAGTATCAAATTGAAGTCCAGTCCTGCCAAGGTATAAAAATTCTACCTATGCCATGTGCAGGGCCAGCTGGGCACCTAAACCTTAGTAGCCTTAATGCATGGATGAGATTGTTGTATTGGGGAAAAGTTTAGATTTGTTAGGCACTAGGACAACCTTAACCTATTCAATACAGGCAAGTTCCACTGGATACATACATTAAAAATGTGCCAGAGCAGCTTTTAAATTGATCCAAGGAGATAAGTCAATGGGTAATGGGCAGAATTCAATTTACAAGAGTGTAAATATTACAGGAGGAACTGTAAGAGGTAGGAACAAAGTGAGTTAAATATGAGTTAAAATAGTCTAAAGCCAAATGAATTTAACATGAGTTAAAGTGGTGGTAATGTGATTTAGGAGAAGAAAGAGAAGCAAACAGGCTCTGAAAAAGGGTTGTGCCAAAATTTGAAGGTCATAATGTATAAACACCCCTATGACAGTACTACAGTCAAGATGGAGAAATCAGTATGCTTCATTGTGGGAAAGAATATATGTTTAGTATATATCTGAGAAATGAGTAGGAATTGAGTGACAGTGAGATAGAGTGCATCCCTGATATAAAGTTTATGGAAAGGACAGAGAAGGTCACTCTCTCCGAGGTGTTGCACTTTATATAAAACACTAATATTGGAAAATAATGAAATAATGAAATATTGTTTTCTTGAACAGAACATTACAAATGGCAATAATTAGCCACACACAAAATGAAGTCTTGGGATATGCCATTGGCAGAAGATCAAAATACAAGTATTCCTTGACTTATGACACCATTGGGACTGGAATTTACCTTGCTAAGCCATGTGGTTTTTAAGTGAGTTGCACCCAATTATAGTGCCTTTTTTTGGTCTTGGTTGTTAAGCAAATCATGTGGTTGTTGCACAAATCTGACTTCCCCAGTGATTTTACTTATTAAAAGCCCCTGCCTGGGAGTATTACAAATGACAATCATGTGACCCCAAATTGTAAGTACAGGCCAGTTGCCAAGCTACAAAATTTTGATCGTGTGGCCATTATTCTTTTCTATAATGAAAAAAATGTATATTATTACTTCAATTATTACTTCAATTATTGTTCTTAAAAAAAATCAGAAATCATTACCTATTTACTTCAACCTCATTTAATACATACAATACATAATGTTTAGCATGTACAGGGATATGTTCTATGAGCGACTTAGTCCTTGAAACCAAAGAGGCTGTCAAAAATAAGAGATGACTATCCTAGTTCTAAACTGCATGCATAATAATACATTTCAAACCAGGAGTTATTTTTTTTTAGCCTCTTTTCTATGGATTCATGTTAAAGAGGAAGAAGTTTGGCAGAAGTGCAGATTAGAAAGTTAGATAATAATGTTGGTGAAATAATTTTTTTTTAATCTTCCATTCTTTTCAATTTGAAAGGAATTTCAAGTGAAAGGAATTATGTGGGCTTTATTCTTCCAGTAAGTTTCACCCAACTTAAATGAAATAGATAGATAACACAAGGTTACCACTAGATGTCAAGAAAGAGACAGAGAGTACTAAAACTTTTTACTACTATTTAGAGCAGTGGTCTGGGAACAGGGGTAAATTACCCCAAATGGGGTAAAACTGAAAATCCTGGGGGTAATGAGGACGGTCGCGCTGGCGCGACCGTTCTCATTACCCCCAGGCATTTTATTTCCGACATTCTGTTTGTATAGTTTACATACACAAGGACCTGACGCAGTGCAGAGCTCAGAAAACAACGCGAGCCGAGGTGGCTTCAGCTCCGCTTGGCTTCGTTTCCTCAGTCCCAGCTGCTTTCAGTCCACTCGGGAGGAGGAGGAGGAGGTGGTGGTGTGGTGGTGGCTGGCGTTGTTTTCTGGGCTCTAGGCTCGCAGGCTCAGAAAACAACACGAGCCGAGGTGGCTTCAGCTCCTCTTGGCTTCGTTTCCTCAGTCCCAGCTGCTTTCAGTCCACTCGGGAGGAGGAGGAGGAGGTGGTGTGGTGGTGGCTGGCGTTGTTTTCTGGGCTCTAGGCTCACAGGCTCAGAAAACAACGCGAGCCGAGGTGGCTTCAGCTCCGCTTGGCTTCGTTTCCTCAGTCCCAGCTGCTTTCAGTCCACTCGGGAGGAGGAGGAGGAGGTGGTGGTGTGGTGGTGGCTGGCGTTGTTTTCTGGGCTCTAGGCTCGCGGGCTCAGAAAACAACGCGAGCCGAGGTGGCTTCAGCTCCGCTTGGCTTCGTTTCCTCAGTCCCAGCTGCTTTCAGTCCACTCGGGAGGAGGAGGAGGAGGTGGTGGTGTGGTGGTGGCTGGCGTTGTTTTCTGGGCTCTAGGCTCGCAGGCTCAGAAAACAACGCGAGCCGAGGTGGCTTCAGCTCCGCTTGGCTTCGTTTCCTCAGTCCCAGCTGCTTTCAGTCCACTCAGGAGGAGGAGGAGGAGGTGGTGGTGTGGTGGTGGCTGGCGTTGTTTTCTGGGCTCTGGCTCGCGGGCTCCGAGGTGGCTCAGCTGGCCTTTCCTCAGTCCCAGCTGCTTTCAGTCCACTCGGGAGGAGGAGGAGGAGGTGGTGGTGTGGTGGTGGCTGGCGTTGTTTTCTGGGCTCTAGGCTCGCGGGCTCAGAAAACAACGCGAGCCGAGGTGGCTTCAGCTCCGCTTGGCCGTTTCCTCAGTCCCAGCTGCTTTCAGTCCACTCGGGAGGAGGAGGAGGAGGGGTGGTGTGGTGGTGGCTGGTGTTGTTTTCTGGGCTCTAGGCTCGCGGGCTCAGAAAACAACGCGAGCCGAGGTGGCTTCAGCTCCGCTTGGCTTCGTTTCCTCAGTCCCAGCTGCTTTCAGTTCACTCGGGAGGAGGAGGAGGAGGTGGTGGTGTGGTGGTGGCTGGCGTTGTTTTCTGGGCTCTAGGCTCGCGGGCATAGAAAACTGGTGCTTAACACAGCTACAACGAATGCCAAATTTCTGTGTCTTGCACCACCCATCAGGGTCCATCTCCTGTACTGCCGCTGCACTGCTACTGAGGGTCCATCTCCTGTACTGCTGCTGCACTGCTACTGAGGGTCCATCTTCTGTCTGTCAAGTCTTCCAGCGTTCTGTCCTGTCAAGGTACGAGCAATGGCTACCCACTCTAGCTCTAACTACATGACCTTAAGCCTGGTTTGTTCCTTTTTGCGCACCACCTACAAAAAAAGCCCCCCAACTCTGCCTTGGCTGTCTCTAGCAAGCACATCATTGCCAACACCACTCTGGCAGCCATTGATAATGATGATGATAAAATCCTCTGTGAGATAGCAAAAATATAATGCAACTTGCTAGGCACGTTGGACACCTAACTACTCACTATATACCACCCCATGGCTGGTGTGCAATGTGTTCCAGCAAAAATAGTGCACATCTTTATTAAATTTGGTGCATCCTGCTAGTTTGGTACACAGCCTGGCAGCCATTGATACTGATGATATACCCTGCTAATTCGGTACACAGCCTGGCAGTCAGGGTTACAACTTTTCCAATCAATGTCTTTTTCACCCTTCAGATGACATCAATTAGAAAAAGAATATACCAGGAAGAATTCCTTGATTATGGGTTTACCCAAATTGACGACAAAGGAATAATGAAACCACAGTGTGTTGTTTGTTTGAAAGTACTGACTGCAGAAACTTTCAAAAAGAGTCAATTGAAGAAACACTTGGATAATTTGCACCCACATCTGGCTTCAAAACCACGGGAATATTTTGTCAATTTGGAAATGTCTGTCAAAAGACAAAGATTGGACAGCAACTTTAGAGGTACATTCAATCAATGTTCAGCATCCAAGGCTAGCTTTGAAGTGGCCTGGTTGATTGCCCGAAACAAAAAACCTTATACTATTGGTGAGGATTTGGTTAAACCAGCAGCTTTGAAAATGGCAGAGATTATGTGTGGTCAGAATGAAGCCAAGAAACTAAATTCTGTGCCCTTGTCTGCAAGAGTTGTTAAAGAAAGAGTTTCTATTTTAACAAAAAATGTGAGGCAACAAGTTATTTGCTCAATAAAAGAGAGTAAATACTTTGCTATTCAGCTAGATGAGACTACGGATGTTAGTAGTAATTCTCAGCTGATGGTATATGTCCGCTACAAAGGTTTACATTTAATTGAAGAGGAATTGTTGTTTTGTTCTCCTCTCGACTTGCGATCTCGTGGAATTGATATCTTCAATAAAGTTAATGAATACTTTAATGACGTCAATTTAAAGTGGGAAGACTGCCTTGCTGTGTCTGTTGATGGAGCTCCAGCTATGTTGGGTCATGTTAATGGTTTTGCGGCTTTTGTGAGAGAGAGAAATCCAAAAGTTGAAGTAAACCACTGTATTATCCATCGCCAGGCACTGCTTGTGAAACATTTGGAACCTACATTAGAGGCCGTCATGCATGATGTTATCAAGATTGTCAATGTTGTCAAAGGGCATGCACTAAACACGCGATTATTTCGTGAATTATGTAAAGCTGGTGATGCTGAATATACAGACCTACTTTATCATACAGAAGTGAGGTGGCTCTCATGTGGAAATGTTCTGAACCGAGTGTGGGCTCTCAAAACTGAACTTGAAAGTTTTATGGTTGAGCAAAAGCATGTTCTTGCAGAAGTTTACAAACCCCTTGTGGGTTGCACATCTTGCATATTTAGCAGATATGTTTGAGCATGTTAATGTATTGAACAAAGAATTGCAAGGAAAAAACATAAATATAATTTCAGCCAGAGAAAAGATTTCTGCATTTGGATCAAAGCTTTTATATTGGAGACAAAAAGTTGAACAGAAAAAGATAGCTACCTTTTCAAAGTTAGCTTTGTTCTTGGAAGATTGTGAAAATATTACTTTTGAAGACATCAAGGATACAGTTATAAGGCATCTTACCAAACTCAAAGAGCAGTTCTCTGATTACTTTCCAGATGTTGATTCACATGCTGTCAGTTGGATTGTAGACCCCTTTAAATGTGAAATTTGTGTTGTACCAGAAGAACCTCAAGGGTTGGCAGAGTCACTTCTTGAGCTTCGATGCAATAATGAAGCACAGATTACATTTGAAAACAAAGCAGATCTGTCAAATTTTTGGATGTCAACACCTGCAAAGGCCTTCAAAATTGCACATGAGGAAGCATTCAAAAAGTTGCTGCCTTTTGCAACAACCTACCTTTGCGAACAAGGATTTTCCACTCTTACGAACATAAAAACAAAGAAAAGAAATCGATTGGACCCGGAAGACTGTATCCATATTGCTCTGACATCAAAATGTCCCAATATTGATGATCTCGTATCCAAGATGAAGCAACATCATTTCTCCAAAACCTGAAGTTTTCAAGTAAGTTGAAGCTTTCAAAGTAATTTTAAATACATCCAATAACATTTTGAATTCAAATAGTGTATGATTTCCTTCCTTTCAAATCAAGGGGGTAACGTCGGTGTTTATATAATAGTCAAGATCTTGTTGATGACCCAAGCTCTGTAAAGGACCTGGGAATACTCACCTCTAATGATCTAAGTGCTAGAGCCCACTGCAACTACATAGCCAAAAAGGCATTAAGAGTTGTTAACCTAATCCTACGAAGTTTTTTCTCTGGTAATATCACACTACTAACCAGAGCATACAAAACATTTGCTAGACCAATACTCGAATACAGTTCATCAGTCTGGAACCCTCATTACGTATCTGATATTAGCACAATTGAGAAAGTCCAGAAATATTTCACAAGAAGAGTTCTCCACTCTTCTACTCGTTGTAGAATACCTTATGCCACCAGACTTGAAATTCTAAAACTAGAAAACCTTGAATTACGCCGTCTTCGGTCTGACTTAAGCATGGTATATAAAATCATACATTACAATGTCCTACCTGTCAATGAATACTTCAGCTTCAACCATAACAACACAAGAGCACACAATAGATACAAACTCAAAGTAAACCGCACCAAACTTGATTGCAGGAAATACGACTTCAGCAATAGAGTGGTCAATGTCTGGAATACTCTACCCGACTCTATAGTCTCTTCCCCAAACCCCAAAAACTTTAACCTTAGACTGTCTACTATTGACCTCACCCCTTTCCTAAGAGGTCTGTAGGGGGCGTGCATAAGCGCACCATCGTGCCTACTGTCCCTGTCCTATTGTTTCTCTTATTCTTTTATTTTTCTTATATGTACCCATTTCATGTATTCACAACTATGTATACACTTATACTTATTATCTTGTAAACAATTGGCAAATCAAATAAATAAATAAAATAAAATAAATAATTTTTTTGGGGGGTAAAAGGTAAAAAAGTTCCCTGACCCCTGATTTAGAGGTTTTATTTTTATTTTTATTTATTCATTTGATTTTATTTATTTATTTGGTTGTCCAGATTTTTGTGGGTGAGATCTGGTAACATAAGAAAACATAATATAGTAGCTAAAGAGATGCAAAATAGGATGAAACTAATAATATAATTAACCACACTCACTCTGGAACAAATAGTAACTTCCAAACATATTGATTACAAGGTTCAACATGCTATCAGGTGTTTTATTTCTAAAGCTTTCTAGAAAATTTGGGCTTTGAATAAAAAAGTGATGAAAAGATGCCACTGCAC
Source organism: Notechis scutatus (assembly GCF_049901735.1). Classification (NCBI taxonomy): domain Eukaryota; kingdom Metazoa; phylum Chordata; class Lepidosauria; order Squamata; family Elapidae; genus Notechis; species Notechis scutatus. The sequence continues at coordinate 72,447,287 of NC_142011.1, forward strand.
AGAAATTCTGAGAAAAAGCAAAAGATGTGAAGACACTTGAGAAGACTAGAACTTCACAAGCAGAGCTCAAAAAAAATTCCCTCTCCCCCAATTATTAGAGCAGAGACATAAAAAGAACAAACACTAAAAAGTTATTCATGACAAATTCTTGGATAAAAGTTTGGTAGCTTTTTTTATTAAGCAAAGCAAAATTACTTTGTGTTGCATTCTGCAGGAAATATTGGTGAAAAGATGTTTCTACAATTAGGTAAAATCTTCTAACCGAGCCTCAGCACAGGAATCATTTTATTTAGAATAAGAATTTTCTGTTGGTGTAATAAAATTCATCTTTTTATATCTGGTTCTGATATTTAAGTATGGTTGGAGGAAAAAAAAAAGAAACATCTGAAAGAATGATTGGGGTAGGCACCTGTGTAGCAGATGGAAATTTAAGGAAGCATTATGCCTTGCATAAATGAATCTGGAATAAATTAATAATAGGCATCTCTATTATGTAATTGGCAAAGCTGAATTTGATTGAATATATGCCTGAAGAACTTTTTCTTCAGCCCCAGAAAAAGCTGAAACACCAAGATAAACTGTGGAAACACACAGCCTAATTTGCAAATTGATCATAATATGCAAAATTTACCAAGGTTTTTACAGGTTGGTAGCACAGAAATGGCTATTTTAAACATCCTTTTTGGATCACAAATGGAAATTGCATCTATCTTACACTGAAGGTTTTGATTCCGAGATAAGCCAAGATGAAGATTCCAATTAGTGGCTCCCTATAACCAAAGTTTATAGATCCTGGAAGAAAATTAAAATGACATATAGACAGTCGTTCCTTTGTTTTGAGGCAGAGCTAGATGATCAATGAAATAATAAATAGTTGTTTCCATTTAACTGGCCTACTCAAAGTAACATTTATTTCAACTTTTAGCTGTTCTAGCTTGTGTTAAAAATGTATCTGTACCAAACACCCAACCTAGCACAGCTAGCACAAGAAGCTTCATGCAATGGGCAATTTTCTGAACTGTTGTCATCATCATAATAAAACAATAGGACATAATAAACTCTCTAGCTTCATGAGAGCGTGACAGAAGGTTTAAGATGTAAATGATGCATTAAAGGCTAAGGTTGCATCAGAGGTTTTAATAATAGCTTTGATTGTTAGTTCCTAGCCTTATAATTTCATGTGCCTTCACTGTTAATAGGATAAGCTTTAAAAAAAAAAAACACCTCAGGAGCCTATTCTCATTTTTCATGCTGTATTTCCATTTGATTCATTCATTGTAAAAAGAAATTTTACCAAAGGAATTTAGCTTTTTACAGAATGCAGTCAAGGAAATAGATTACTTAGCAAACCGTCACCTCCACTCAACTGATGCTCTTTATCTTTTCGCAGCAGATACTCACTTGGTTGCCTCAGTAATCCAGTCTAAAGAACATGGCCCATGAACATTAAACATAGTTACTGCAAGATAATCACAGCTATTGATTCTGACATACTGATTTTCTATAGGAAAAAAAATCTCCACTACCTTCCATCACATTTAGGCGCATTTGCTTGTATCTCAAAGGTGTAGTGATGAATGGCATTTGGCAGGTCTTAAAAATACAAATAAAGCTTGCTTTTCAGAGAGAAAGAAAACAGATAAGTGTTTTAGATAAATGGCAGGAGTGGGGGAGACACATAGGGATAGTAAATGTGTGCATGCATGTGTATGTGTGTGTTAGAGTTTAGAAACCATCTTTAATATATATATATATATATATATAATATATATAATTACAGAAGCCTGATGATGGCAGATGAGATTCTGCTGAAACGTTGCTACAACTTTAAAAGAACTACAATGACGTGGGAAAATACCCGAACCAAGCCGAACACCATATATATATATATATATATATATATATATATATATATATATATATATATATATATATATATATATATATATATATTATGCATAAAGAGGAATATGAATGTTTGTGAAAATATTACCACATAATAAAAATGAAAAATGTTAAATATTGATTTAAATGTTATATATGCTATATAATATATAACAAATATTATTATATTATATTGTATTGTATTGTATTGTATTGTATTGTATTGTATTGTATTGTATTGTATTGTATTGTATTATATTATATTATATTATATTATATTATATTATATTATATTATATTATATTATATTATATTATATTATATTATGATATCATATTATATATATTCAAACTAAAACTAGTTTGAACGAGGGCTCTCCCATTTATCTTCCGTGTCCTACATCTTCTGGATGGGCAAACCTCCAAATATGTTAAATTGAAATGTTGGCTAGGAGTTCCAGAAATGAAAACTTAATTTGAACCATGTCACCTAATGGGACCTAGGAAGCATGCCTTTTCTGTCACTGTACATGCCCTATGGAATAACAATAGCAATAGCACTTAGACTTATATACCACTTCAAAGTGTTTTACAGTCCTCTCTGAGTGGTTTACAGAGTCAGCATATGCCCCCAACAATCTGGGTCCTCATTTTACTGACTTCCAAAAGTTGGAAGGTTGAGTCAACCTTGATATGGTCCAGATCAAACTCCTGGCAGCTGGCAGAATTACTCTGCAATACTGCATTCTAACCACTGCACCACCACAGCTCTTATTGGCAGATCCTCCTCATCCCAAGATTCAAATTACATCCTTCAATAAGGAGAACTTTTCTAACAATAAGAACAATTAATCTGCTGTCCTTCAGAAATTTGGGTGTTCCATCACTGGAGGTTTTCAAGAAGAGATTTGATAGCCATATGTCCTGAATGGTATAGAGCACGGGTGTCAAGCTCATGACATCACATTGTCGTCAAGTGACATATTATGACTCTTTTCCCCCCATTTCTAAACCAGGAGTGGGCATGACCAGCGCATGACACATCCAGCCTGTGACCCATGAGTTTGACCTCCCTGGTATTAGGATGTCATGCCCGAGCAGGAGATTGTACTAGAAAACTTCCAAGGTCTCTTCCAACTCTATTATTCTATATCCTATAATGTGTTTGACACTGGGTCTTTGGCTTGTTTTGAGTGTAATTATGTGTGTTCCCCCAGGCAGTTGTTGGTTTTTTTTTAAAAAAAATTACTTGCTGCTCATTGCTCATTGCTGTGGATTGAGAAGGAAAAGGAAGGAAGGGGGGAGGGAGAGAGGGAGGAAGGAAGGAAGCAGGAAGGTCTGTAAGAGGAGTTGCCTTCTCCTAGCCCTTAACTGAAGCATGAGAAATTGCAGAGGCTGAAAACTGCCATAACAATTATCATCTACTCTTCAGCAATCTAGTAATAAGACAAGTACAGGAAAATTACACACTGTTCTTGTGGAAGTTTCAATGATATTATTTTTTGAATATCTTACTCAAAGCCAATTTAATTCTGTAGGCTTGATTAAAATGGTTAAAAGTGGAAACAGAAATTTTAAATCAGAGTTTCAGAGGATTCAGCTAAAAAACTCCAATGATGCTACGTTCATTTAAAATGTAACCCAAACTTTTGTACCTGTTTTATATTATTTTAAAACATGGTAATGTGGGAAATTTATGGTAGTCATTTTTCAGGCTGTAATTTCTCTTTATTTTCCCAGAGCAATGTTATGAAGAAGCACATTTAACTTACCTGGCATAAAGACATTGAAGAAAAAAAGCAAATTTATTTATTTATTTATATTCCTCCTTTATTAGTATTTATAAATAACTCAAGATCTAATACTCCTTCTTCCTTCTGTCTACCCCACAACAACAGCTCTATGAGGTAGGTTGGGGTGAGACAGAGAGCGATTGGCCCCAAATCACCCAGCTAATTTCATGCCTATGGCAGGACTAGAACTCAAAGTTTCCTAGCTTTCAGCCTGGTGTCTTAGCTACTAAAGCTTTAACTGAAGTACCACACTGTGGTGTCTCTGCCAGTGAAAACGGAGCTTGTGAGGGAAATAACAGAGCTCCATTTTTGCCTGCAGAGGGTTGCAGGAGGCCATTGTACTGAAAATGGAGCCCTAAGCCTAACACTAACCCACATGAGTTCTGTTTTTGCTGGAAGATTTCTAGAAAAACAAACTACAAGCAAAAGTGGCATTAGATCGCACAAGTGATGTCAAGATGGCCATGCCCCTTGGCTGCGCCCCTCATCCAAGGTCAAACACATCCCTGATATGGCCCTCAATGAAATCGATTTTGACACCGCTGTTCTAGATGAATTCTTTAAATTTTGACACCCCTGTTCTAGATGAATTCTTTAAATACTTGTATAGAACAAGAAACATAAATAGTATATCAGCCCTCCCAGGTAAACCACATAGAAAACATGACTAAATGAGGTAATTCATCTTTACTACAAAGCTACCTTAACAGAATCTTAAACGTCTGAGGGTAAAAATCTCCTACCACCACTTTCAACTGCTCGATCAATTAGGGAAGATCCTTCCTAAATTTCTTCCTCTGACTGTTAAACCACTGGGGCTTCTCTCTTTCTTATTATTTCCTAGGCAGTATCTCTTTCTCCGGTCCCTCAAGGTCATTTTCACATACCATTACCTTATAACATAATACTATATTGGAAAAAAGAACTGAAACTCCCAGTAAAACTTTGCTGAAAAAGCCTTTTTGCTGGTGGTGTCTATGAAACCAAACAGTTTAAATGGGATTTGTTAGGAATGTAAGTAACCTAACAGCTATTTGGGATGGAAATATATAAACCAGGATAGACATTTTAATACTGTCCCTTTAAGAGCATGCTAAAAACTGCAATTGGGTGTGGTTACTCAAATGGCCATAAGATGGAGCCAGAAACCTGGTTTGTCTTAGTCTTAGTCTCAGAAGAGAGTGTGTCTGAGTGAGTATCTCTGTTTCCTTCTGTTGGAAAGTATTGCCGTTCCTCCATTTCTTCTAATTGACTGATATTACTGGATTTAATGTAAGTCTGTTACTGAACTGTTTTTGACACTGGACTTTGATATTTGGATTATCCCTGGATTGAAAAACTGACTGATTTACCTGTGAATGATTTTGGATTGCTTGTTTGGACTTTGCTTAACGTTTCTGGAAGTAAAAACCTACATTTACTGTACAGTGTATCTGTGTGCTGTATGTGTATTATTCAAACACTACTCTCAAATACGTCTCCCTTGTATGCGCTCATTCTCCTAACAGGGAATTACCTCAACAGGATTCAAAGGTTCTGTTCTGATACAATTTCAGAAATTAGTTCAGTTATACATGTAATTATGCGAAAACATTTTATTATGCCCAATTACACTTAGCCAGCAATGCCACAGATCAGTGTTGATTGGATACATTTTCTAAAATGCTAGCAATGAAAATGAACATACTTCCTTTATAAATACCGCACATAAACTGGTGGTGCAGCAGGTAATCTATGCAGAACTAATGAAGAAGAACATAATTTTCAGGATTAAAAGGCATACTGAGCATTTAGGTTTTTTTTCCCTTATTCTCTAATAATATTTCACTTTGTTTCTTATTTTCTAACTGAACCTTAGAACAGTGTTGTATTTTGGTTCCAAAAGAATTGTTTCTCTAACACCTTATGGAGATCTAGCCCTTTCCATTTTGGGAGTCGTAAGGAAAGTTCTATACCTCTCTTCAGTAAAATCAAATATGTTCTAACACAGTGGTCACCACTGGTAGTCCACAAGAAAATTTTGGGGGTCCGCAGAGAAATGTCACCCCCAGAACACTCCCTCAAAGCAATTAATCCAGGCTGCACAGGAACACAAGGCTGTGCTGCCCACATGGCCTGCCCTCCCCACCCACTCACTCCTTATGTGGCAAACTTGCCTGCTAAGTTGCTACATTTTCTATATAGCTTCTCCCCTCTTTTAACTTTTTTAATTTAATTTTATTTATTTCATCTTAATTCAGATCATTATACTTATATTCTTTGTCGGTCCTGTTTCCAGCTGTCTATTACCTTTTCTCATTAAACAAAATTTCTCCTGTAATCACTGATTGGAGTATGACGCCTTTATATCTTTCCCCTAAATTTATAACGCTTAGTATAATACATAACTTCCATTCGGATTCTGCTTAGTACATTCTAAAGTTACACACTATATTTTAAAAAGAGAAAAAATTATAAATATATAATATAATTAAAACAACAATCCATACCAATTCAAATCTATTGTTAATATTAGTATTCATTTTTCTGACCATCAGCTGTTCTGCTGTGCTGGGAGATTTAGATTAGCTAGAAATCTGGAAATCATTGGATTTCTTGCTTTCAAGCTAATCTTTAGATCTGAAGGACTGAAGGTTCTATTATTCAGTTGCAGACTCAGATAGCCAATACAGAAACACAGATCTCTCTAAGTGAATCTGTGATTTTGTGAACAACTCAATCTGCCTGTTTGCTTTGCCTGATTTTTGGTAAAAGTTGTGAGTTAATTTTGTGAGTTTGCTTGCTAGCAAATTTTATGTGACAGACCCAGCTAGCCGATGACAGATAGATCTCTGAATGAATCTGTGATTCTGTGAGCAACTCAATCTGTCTGCCTGCTTTGCCTGATTTTGGATAAAAGTTGCTCTTTTTATTAAAAAAATCAATATTTATATAAATATTTATAATATTTATATACAAGCCATGCCCAGCCAGTCATATGATCACCAAGCCACACCCACAAATTAGGCCACACCCACATAACCGGTTAAGAAATTTGAATCCCACCCCTGCCTCTGTGTGTGTGTGTGATAGAGAGAGAGAGGGGGGGAGGGAGGGAGAGGGAGCAAGGGAGCAAGGGAGCAAGGGAGGGAGAGAGGTTAGATCTCTCTCTCTCTCTCTCTCTCTCTCTCTCTCTCTCCCACCAAAGTCAGCAAGCCAGTCAAAATTCATATTACTGGTCCCGGGATTTAAAATTATGAGTTTGGTGGTCCCTGAGGTCCAAAAGGTTGGCATCCCCTATTCTGACAAATATGCACATACACCTTTACACCCTGACCAGCGATCGAGGCTGCTGTCTTCATTTATTTCATTTATTTTCTTCAACTGAGTAGTACCAATTGGATCTGTTTTTCTGGCCTGTTTCCCAGGCCTTGCCGTACAGTTCTTGGTTTGTTTTTTCCTATTTTTTAATTATGACATGGAAGAAAACTGAAATAACTGTTTCCTTGATGTGCAACAGTTCTAATGGTCTAGAAGAATGGAAGGGGAAGAGAAGTAAAAGACAGAATAAAGCAAAATATGAAGGAAGTAAAAAAAATTCAGGTACATTTTAATATGAGATTCTACCTGATGGAAGCAAGCAACCTCTATCCTAGCCTTTAGTCACAAGCCTCTTTGGATTAAGACTCTTTGGATTAAGGATTAAGACTTTGCAGAGTTCAACAAGACTTTGTCCCAGGCAAAGAATGCATGTATCTGCTGCCTAAATTGAAAGTTTATTTTTCTTTTGAAAATCCACATGTTTTGTTCAGGGCTTATAGCATATTCAGTTTATCATTCCCTTGGATTGATAAAACTATGCAGCTGTGCACTATATTATGGTTGCTTTCATAAATCCAAGGCTCACAATAGTCTCTCATATATAGACACAAACAGATTTTCCATTCTTGTATTGATTGTAATACTTTCAACTTTTTATAAACAGAAGCTTAAAAGACTCCATAAGCAATCCCTGAAATCAGTTTTAAGAGCTTTGCTAAGAATGTGCACCTACCCAAAACAAAACAAAACAAAACAAAAAGACTGAAAGCAATGGTGCAATGCAGTACATACACCTTATATACATGAAAACAAGAAAGATAAGCAAAACAAAAAAACTACAATTCACAGACATTTGGATCATATTTATTTATTTATATGCAAGAGTTATTGCGTGAGATTTGGAATATATTATTTACTATAATCTTTCTTATATATAAGATGTTCCTATATATTTAAATTTCCAGAGGGGAAACTTCTCAAGAAAGGTTCCTGAAAGGGGGCAATTATATCTGTGTGTTGTTTTTATAATGCCATCATATGTAATATGAATTATATATTTATAGAGTCCAAAGTGATAATCCCCAGCCTTAAATGCTTACTATCTAAAATTCAGCAAAGAAAAAAATAGCAGAAGAATGAAAGGGAAAATATGAGAATATATGAGAATTTTAGCCTTAACTGTTGTAAGATGTGGGAAGTAAAGGCTGAGCCAAATACATAACAATAAAGATACAGATAATGATAAAAAAAATTACATAGTGTATTAGTAGTATTTTACTAGAGATAATTTTCACAACTGCTGTATCATGGGTATATTTTATCTCAGGATCAGATTCAGATTCTAATCATCAGCAGATTACCTTTGCTGGTATGTACTTCTTGTGGATTATTTTAAATTAAAATTAAATTTGAAGAAGACCAAATTAGTGATAAAATGTACAACAACTAGTTTTAGAATTGATACTGAAGTGGGAAATAGCTTCTGTTTTTGGGGTTCAGCCATCAACAATAAAGGGAAAAAAAGCCATCAGGAAATATTCCATAGACTACAGGAGAACTTAATAGAGTAGCCATAAATGTTGTGGAAATGATATTCGGATAATGTGATGTGTTTATACCCATACAGATTGGAAGAATGCAAGCCATGGAAGTAAAAGTTGGACTTTGAAGAAGCAGGATAGAAAGAATATTCATGCTTTTGAAATTTGGTATAGAAGAAAACTTCTAAGAATGCAGTGAACAGTCAAGAAAACAAATGGATCATGAACCAATCAACTCAGAGTTCTCATTTGAAGTCTACATGACTAGGCTCAAATAACATACTTTGGATATATTATGGGAAGAGCTGGTACTCTGGAGAAGGCTATGATAGGGAAAGATGGAAAGAAAAAGAAGAGGATAAGCATTAGTAAGGTGCTTGGACTTAGTTACAGAAGGAATCTGTGCAATGTTGGAAGACTGGAAGAATAGGATAAGAGCAGAGGTGGTATTCAGCAGGTTCTGACCAATTCTGGAGAACCGGTAGCAGAAATTTTGAGTAGTTCAGAGAACCGGCAAATATCACCTCTGATTTGAGATTTTACAGTATCCTTCCCTGGCCACGCCCATCAAGCCACACCCACAGAACCGGTAGTAAAAAAAATTGAATCCCACCACTGGATAAGAGGCAGGTCATCATGGCTAGTAAGAGTCAACACTAACGATAATACACAATACCAAAGGCAAGTACAATAAGCTATAGTAATATTTTATGAAACAAAATAGAATGCCACGAGTTTTCAAATGTCCTTCAAATTTGTTTTGATAATACCAAGATAGGAAGTATATAGACTCTATTTCATGTCATGTATCAATACTTGTATTTAAAATAATGAAGCAATAACCAAACTAAATGTAATAGTTATGTTTTTTATTTAATACAATCAATATGAGATAGCCAAGTGTTCCAACTATATTAGATAACCTAAAATATTTTCATTAACATTTTGTCTCATGTTCAGAAGGAACCATGGATCTATGATCTAAAGAATTTACTGCAATAAAGACTGAAATTACAATAAATTTTAACCTATAACCATAAATATTAATTAGCAAATAGTAATTTGATACCTGGCATGAATATATATATATATATATATATATATATATATATATATATATATATATATATATATATATGAAATATTTTGAATGAAGACTATGTATAATCTAAATAAAAATTTTGGTTGCTGAAGCAAATAAAGCAAAGTATATACCAATTTAATTTTCAGTGGCCATTAACTTAGAATGCAAAATATTTGAATTAGAAGTCTATAAGTGACTACACTATCTAGTAATTTCCTTTGTATCAAACATGTAGTTAAATGGAATATAGAAAGTATTATCAATAGATGGTTCTGCAGCTGAAGTGAAATGTCATTTCCAGTCTGAATTTATAATCAGATCATAAAAAACATGATCAAAAGCTCATGTTACTTTCCCAGTCTACAGTTTTGTACCATTCATTCATTCAATTATTCCTTCCTTCCTTCCGGTCAGATCAGGTCAGTCAATCAGTCAGTCAGTCAGTCAGTCAATCATTCCCATTTTAATTTTCTTTTTTCACAAACAGCTAAAAGCACCTAGTGTATTTTGCCCTTAGTACTGCCCATTTTGAACCTGCTTCTGAATTTCTGTAGAAGGATGGCAGAACCTGGGTACAGAGTCAAAAGAGGAATCAGCCTAAAGTCTCTACATTGCCACAAATAGACTAAGTCCGCCCCCTCTTGAATTGCATTAACCCTACCACTAAAATAGTGCTGTTTTTAATTGGAACTTCACATGTGACCCTGGTCTTTCATGCCTGACAATTTCAATTATTTTTTGCAGTCAAGATTTCATAGTAATATTTTCACTTATAGCACTTTTGTGTTTTATTTTGCCTATTGATTTGAAAATATATTCCAAGGTCCTGGTCCAGAAAATTATTTGAACAGCACTATTACTCATCTCCCTACCAACTAACTAGCGAACTACTGTCTTTTTTACTAATTAGTTAATTATCATATGAAAGAAGAAAAAACAGTGGGGCTTAAATAAAATGCCTTGTATTTTTGAACTAAAATGTAGAGAAAGAAACAAAATGTATGTGGTTGTATAATTCCACTGGGCAATAATTATCCTGCATTTGTTACTATATGGAGATTTGCAAAATGTATTGTTTTTGTGCACATATTAATCACATTTGTATTTTATTTTTCCCATTTTCTACATTTCAGAAGTGCTGGCAATGAAACAATTATCTTGTTTATGTAATAAAATATTCAGCAGGATTTGTAAACTGAACCAATAAACTTGGTAGATTCTATAGATTAAACTGCTTAATGTATCTGTGGATTCATGGATGATAATATGATGCCGTAACTCTTGATAACAGAGCACAAAATAAGACTTTCATTTAAGCGAGTCTGAGGCAGAAAATCTGATAAAGAGAGAGCCAGTAACCAAAGCACAAGTTCAAGCACTGAAAAATTAATATATGTATATATGTTGATATCTCTATGCAAAAATCCCAGTGGAAGAAAAATTGATTATTTGCCAGATTTCACAATTTATGATGTAACAATATTGCCACAGTAGGATGGGTATTTGCATAATATCTTAATTTAGTTAATGGTCCTGATGAAGAAGGCCTTCGGGAAAAAACTATGAAAGGATTAATATAGATTTTCAACAGGATAGTCATTATCACTAAATACCATGTGGCAAAATTGGCTAGCAGAGAGCATAATGAATCAGAATTCAGGTATGCTAGGATTTAGTCCATTGTTTATCTCATTATGGGACTCTAAGCATTTCAAGTAAGTTTTCTGCATCTGATCAACCCATTGCCAATAGGGGGAAATGATATGATAAGTCTTATTTAAATGATTAATGTAATCATTTCAGGCTAACAGGTCTTTGGCTTAATGGATTACTTTATGATTAGGAGAAAATTAAAAGGTAGAAGCAGAGTAGAGAATTTAAACATTTTGTTTTGTCCCAATGGTTTTCTATATTGAGCAAAAATACATAACCTCTTTTACTTTCATTATGATATCACAGAGATATTAACAAAATAATTTATGAAAAATAGATTCCTGATTAAAAAAATGTCACTAGGAACATTTAGAACTTTTCTTCCTAGTACATTTTGACACTGTTTGTCCCCTGTCCCTAGCATGACTTTTTCTTTAGCTTTTTTTTTTTTAAATAAATACCGGAGCAGTAAAGTTAAACATTGCATATATCCAGTACATACCCAGAGTGGCATCTGTGCAGTGGGGTCAAGAGTATCAAAATAGTGGATGCTACCAAGGACATCAAAGTCCTGTGAGTTCTTAGGAGTATATGATGTAAGTGACACATTCAAAAGGACAGGTTTTGATTGCTCAGTTAAGCATGACATTTTATTTTATTGACTCCCTCCATGGTCATCCTTAGACACATATTTTTACGAGGGAGGGCATGGGATGATAGTGCTGCAGTCAATTTTATGGGAAATGTTTTAACACGAGTTTTCTCCAGGTGACAGGGACACTTGTGATCATGTTATTCCAAGAGAGCAGCTGACTTAGTCAACCATGTCAAGAGAATATCAACGTGATGAGACTATCACCTATATTATAGTTGACTTTGAATGATACCTTCTATCTACTACAACTATTTCCAATTTGCTGTACATTTATTTATTATGTATTCTATTACTGTTTTAAATTTGCTAGAAGTACAACCATAAATAATATAAAAACAGTATAAAAAGAAATTAGAAAATAAAACAAGTTTAACATTGTACAAATTTAAACATTAAGTTCTACAATTTAAATCACATTTCCACCTTCAGAATATCAGGTCTTTTTGACTAAAGATCACCTTATTTCAAAGTCATTTAGAGTCAAGCATTATACAAATTTAATATAATATTTTAATAAAATATATCTTAGATGCTGTGGTTATTTTAAGTGATAAAGATGACTCCCCTAATTTTTGAACCATTTTATTCATATTTCCACTCACAATGTATCGGAATAAGACTACACTAATTTTTAATACTATTTTATTTATTATTCCTCTACTTTCTGTAGTTTTATTCTGCTTTTCAAACAATTGTCTCCCAACGCTTGTTACGTTTGTAGAAATACCGAAATACCAACACACATACACAGAGAGAGAGAGAGAGAGAGAGAGATACAACTGCACTCAATCTTAAAATCTATATAGAATGGAAAGTAGAAGGAAAATCAGTTGTTTAAGTTCTTTATAACATTTTATAATATTGCTTACCAATACTATATAATTTATATAGAAAGTAGTATTATTCATCACACCTACATTTCAAACTGTCAGAGTTGCCCAGTTTTTAGTTCCTATTAAAAGAAATCACCAGAGGATTATTGTAATGTTTGCAATTATTCATACACCACAAGTACAGTGAAGGCAGCAGACAATTAATCTCACAACAAGAAAGGATCAACTCAACAGTTTGTGTCTCTTGCAATTTCTGATCAGCTTCCAGTAAAAAAATCTTTCTTCATCCATGTTCCTAATTTGCAACATCCTTACCTAAGAGCAGGGAAAACTGGCCTTATGCCTACATTCTTAAATATTAAAAACCTTTAGGAATGTGATATACAATTTGTTTCTATCAGGCTATTAATATTAATTTATTAAATCAGATGCTCTGCTGAGGTCTGGAGCCTCAGGGCATCCATATAGATAGTCTTCACTTAATGCCATTCATTCAGCAATGGTTCAAAGTTACAGAGGTTCTGAACAAATGGTAGTTATAAACAGTCCTTGACTTTCACTTGTTGCAGTGTTGTGTGATAAAAATGTCAAAGTTGGCAGCCTGTCCATATTTATGACTTTAGAATGGGCATCAACTCTCCCACCTGCCTATATCCCCACCATCTTTCCCCTCTGGGGTGTCCTGTGCTCTGCAGCCTGCAGCCTGCTACCTGTCTTAGCTGTGCGTGCCTCATCAGCCGTGGGAAGAAGAAGATGGTAAAGGTCAGCTAAAGCAGTGTGGGGAAACTGAAATAGGTGGTGGTAGACTGCAGGGCAGTCAAACGGTCAAAGATGCGGAGAGATAGTAGAGATAGTAGAGATGAGGAGAGATTTATATATCGCTTCATAATTCTTTACAGATCTCATTAAGTGGTTTATTTGAGGCATATTGCCTCAAACAATCTCAATCCTCATTTTACCAACTTCAGAAAGATGGAAAGCTGAGTCAACCTTTTTTATCAATTTTTTTTATTTCAATCTACATATGACAACAATACATTAACAGTGTGGCATCAGTATATCATACATCTCTCATTGCATTATATTCATATTAATTCATACTTCTTCAATATTTATTTTCAACCTTACTCTCTCCAAATGCCTACCACCATATAAATTAAACATACCTAATAATCCCATTATTCAATTTTCTCCCTGTTTTCATTTTTTTAAAATGAAAAATTCTCATTTGGCAAGCAGTGTGGTTCCAGGTTTCACCTCTCAATACAAACATGACCATAGTTACATATCCATTTTATTTGTTTAATTTCATACTGCATCATTCTTGTCATTATTAAATATTAAGCTTATCTTATCCAATCCCAATTCATGTTCTCATATCTTATTTTATGATATTATCTAAAATTCTTATCTCAATTCTATATTCATTTATTCAATTCCAAATCTAATATACCTCCTTCCATTTTTCTTAGTATATTCTTATATCTTATTTTACAATATTATCTAAAATTCTCATCTCCTTTCTATTATCATTTCTCATATTATTATTATTTTTTCCTGTTACATTTATCATTTTATCAATCCTTATCTGTAAATATAGTTGTCCCCTCTAGTTAATAATTCGAGCCAACCACCTTCATTCTTCCTTAATATCAATCTCCCTATCTAGTATAAAACACAAATATATATATATTTTTCTCAGATTCCGCATTATATTTTCTCTATGAATCATCTATACATTACAAAATACTATTTTCAATATAATCTTATACATCCCAACATATTACCTTGCGGAATCCCGTTCCTTATCCCTTTTTTTCACCCATTATCTCTCACTCTTTGAACAATGTACCTTCTTTTCATCCTTGTTTGTTTCCTGTTCCTCTTTATTTTCTAGTCCTTTCTCTTAATTCCCCTTTTTCCCATTCTTATTCTCCTCCTTTTCTCATTCCAGTTATTAAACTTTTCTGTCTCCCTCTTTTGATTTTTCCTTTGCACTTCCTTGTTTTGCTTTTCCCTTCTCTCTTTAACAATTTTATGAACCATTCTCCCTTTTATCATCCCATCAGACCACACATTTTTAATTCTAATTCCTTTCCCCCCCGCTTGAATAATTGTTGTTCGTTTTGTTCTTCTAAGTTTGCTTCTTTATAGAACTCTTCCCCCTCTAGTTTATTGTGTTCTTGTGTATGCTGAGTCACCATTTCTAATTTCTGTAATACATAATTACACATTTCAAGTTTAATTTTTATCATGTCCCTTGTATCTTGCATATCCAATCTTATGTCTTGAAAGTCCAGTCTTATGTCAACAAGTAGCTCCTCCATTATATCTTCTCCTTTTTTCTTTTTCTTTCCTCTTCCTTAATATTTGAAATCTTCTTCTTTGATAGATATATTCAATCCGGAGTCTAGTATCTTATTTCAGTCAATATCTTTTGAGTTTATTTTCAACAATTCATACTCTTGAATCTTTATTCCAAATCTTCTAATTGGCCTCCCAACTGTTTCCCAAATTACTGTGTGGTTCTATGACAATAATAAAGTTCCTTTTATTTTCCTTCAAGTTCCAAGATCCAAAGTCTCAAAAAGACCAGACGCTTGTTTTAAAACATATTATTTTCCTGTACCATCAGGTGGCACTCTTGAGTCTTTTTCTTTATAACTTTCTTTGTTGAGTTTTTATTAAGTTCGCTAATTTCAATCATTAGCTATTCTTTTCATCACACTCAATTCCAGCATTTAGTTAGACCCTTTAAGTGCCCACAATTCAATATCTGTCCAGTTTAATTTTTAAACCTTTTAAACCTTGTGTTAATGTATCTTTCTTTAAATTTCTCCTCGATTAGTCCAGTAAAATAATCAAATCCAAATTTAAAAACCCATTTTCTTTCTCACTTTCTCTGGTCACCACTTCCACACACTTTCTTCCAAAATAGCCCTTTAATTTGATACCAGGGTACCTCAAAAGTGATGTTCTTTGCCTGGTTCACACTCTGCCCGCTACTTCTCTCTCCAGCATAAAACTTAGTTTCCCGGAATGTTCTTCGTCTTCATGTGGCCATTTTAAGACCACCGCTGCAACTTGCCTTCAGGAGGGATTTTCCTGTCAGGGAGGCGAGTTGCGGCTCCCCTCAACCCTCCAGGCGATTTCCCGCTTCTTCACCACCCCACCAGGGTGGTTCCGGTCCTGATCAGGACCCTCCAGCAAGAGAGCTCGGGCAAAACCACGCACGATCGCGGATTCCACACAGACACTGATGAGGAACAAACCGGAAGATGGAAGGCTGAGTCAACCTTGAGCCAGTCAGGATCGAACTCCTGGCAGTGGGCAGAGTTAGCTTGCAATATTACTAATCACTCCACCACCATGGCTCATATCAGACAGATAGGTAGGTGATGAGAGCTTAAGCAAAGATAATTGAGCCTTGTGTTTCAAAGGCCTGGCTAGTAAACAGGATAATTTGTTTAGTATAATCAACTTGCAATCACATGATGTTTCACCTAATAATCACATGATGTTTCACCTAATAATCACATGATGTTTCACCTAATAATCACTTCATTTAGCAATGGAATTCTGGTCCCAAATAGAATTGTTAAGTGAGGACTACAGGAGTTTTATTCACAGAAGTTTTCAACAATGTATTTGCTGAAACTCTGTATAACTATAAGAATAGAGGTGCTATGCAACTTGATTATATTGTCTTTGCTTCAGAAAATTCATCCTTTATCTTTATAAATGTTTTGAATACTTTAGCTGCACAGTAAATACCATGAGCCACAAACAAGTTATTAATCTTTGAGGATCTTGTACAATTGAGATTAATTAGCTTGACACTCATAGATAAAATTAACAGTTGAAAAACTTAAAAGAATATCATTGATGTATAAATAGTATACCTAGTAAACATCTTTATTCCAGATAAAGAACAAAGCACATTTCAGGATTAAGTTAAGAAATTGATACTCTGTCAGGATATCTTGACACAGCACTAATTTAGCCTGATTTATTAGTCATAAGAGAAACAGCATTTGAATTTTTATATGTATAAAGAAAGTATGCAAAGAACTTGAGAAACTTCATTATGAGTCAGTAGGGAAGAATTTTGAAATAAAATGGCATAGCTGCACTCAAACTATATAAAATAAATACTGTATGTAGAACAATAACAATAACACTGACAAAATAATGATTGTTTCAGTACTGAAACCAATGCTACTAAGTTTACCGTCTAATGCTTAGTCACCCTAATGCATTTGGTGGATTTACTTCTTAATAAGAATTATTAGAATTTAGTTTGGGAGGAGATGGGAGAGAATGTAATAATGTCTTAAATTCCATACAAAATCTAGTTAGCTGGACACTACTAACTTTTATTTGTTCCAATGGGATCTAGTTGAAACTAGATGAGGATCTATGGCTGTAATTATACACACAGACATCTGGGAATATGCCCCATTTAACTCAGTGCTATTTACTTCTAAATACACATTTATCATCACAACATGAACAGCACTTAGCTAATTTTGGCTACTCTCAAAAAAGCTAATCAAAATTGGACATAATCAGAGGCCATAATGAAGTAATAGGCTATAGGCTAAATTGAGGAGCTGAAAAACAAATCAGACATTATGACCAATGGCAAATCACATTGCTATTGCCAGTAAAATGAAAAAAAAAAAATTAGATTCTATGCATTTACAAGCTATAGAATTTGACTCTAAGGTGACTTAGAAGGCATTTACAGTATAAGATTGGACAATCAGGTGCCGAATTAAGTTTTAGTAAGGGAAATGTCATGTTACAGAATTGCTGTGAATCAAACCTTAACATGGTATATTTATGCATCTATCTTTCCCTTCATTTATCCATTTATCTTCTTTCATTCCTCAATTATTTGTAGCACAAATGTCAGCGCACCTAGACAAAATTGCCAAAGCATACTTCTCAACTGATTCTGAATGAACAAAAATAAAGGTAATGACAAAATGCAATGGAAAACAATATCTACCACTAATATTTGAACAGACAAACATTTGACGTGTCAGATCAGACACTGTTGCATTAAAAAAAAATCAGTAAAATAAAAATACATTATGTCAGATTTGATTAAGGTTTATTGTTTCAGTTTTATAAAATTAGATGGATCCTTCTTGAATTTGTGACCTACAGTAAGTAAGAGATAAACTACACATAAAATACATTTCACCTTATCTTCCTATATAGAAGACTCCTTCCTGCTTCCTATATAATGCGTATTGCGAAGCAGCTCTTTTGAATAATACGCACAATCCCATTATGGAGTTATAACAATGCAGAACAATTTGTGGAGAATTAGTGCACAACTAGAGCATAATTAGTGCAAAACTGTTACCACTTTTGGAGGAATACACATTCTGGTAGATAGTTTGCTTTCAGTCTGTACCTGAGAAAATTGAATTAGGTCATTATTCACAACAAGGATTGACAACTTTTCTTGAGTGGGAGGGAGGGTTTCCAGTTCCTCCTTTCCCATAACTTGGTCCAGATCAGCAAGATCATTGGGAATTGGAAGAATTTCATGAAAGATCAATAATATTATATGAATTTTTCATGTTAACATTATATTAGGTTTCACAATATTTCAGTTACCATTGAAATGGTTACATGAATAAATATGGGGAGAAAACCTGGAAAAATTGTTTTGAAGCAAAAGATTACAAGAAAGGTGTTTTATTCATGGCAATATGTGTTACAAAGCAGCTTCATCAAAGAAAGAGAGAAAAATAATACACACTTTAAAAGACTTTAAAATTAATATTGATAATTCTTTCAAAAGGTTTTTATTTGAATTTCAGATGAATGCAGAAAAGTAATAGAATGGAATTAAAGTTACTGAACAATAGAAAGCATTGTTCATCCTTACTTCCAAAGCACATTGCTTCAGTCTTTATACTTAGGTGGGCTAGGAATGATACAGAATCAAGTGATTCTGTCCATTTAGTGTCATTTATCGCAAACCTGAATGTAAATTATTGGAATAAAAGGAAAAAATACATTTTCCCACTCAAAAGATAAACATTTCCTTTCTTAAGGCATCCAGGCTTTAATCAATGGCCATTTATTTGTTTTTATTCCTTCCTTTTTTCCAGTGGTGGCATTCATGTTTTTTATTACCGGTTCTGTGGGCGTGGCTTGGGAGGCGTGGCAGGGGAAGGATACTGTCGAATCTCCAGTCAGAGATGGTATTTGCTGGTTCTCTGAACTGCCCAAAATTTCCACTACCGGTTCTCCAGAACTGGTCAGAACCTGTTGAATACCACCTCTGCTTTATTCAATTTGTATATTCAAAGGGAGTACACTAAATAAAATGTTACATTCAACAAGAACAAAATTAAAAGATATTTAAAAAAAAAACAATAAAAACCCTGATAGAGATGCTTCTAAAGGCAGAGATAAACAGAGGTCACCACAAATTCTCTGAACAATGCACTCCCCACCCTTTTTTAAAGATGCCAGATATTGAATAGGGTGTCATCTGGTTCAATATATTCAAAATGGGAGAAAAAATCCTTCAGATAGTTAGTCCTTAACTCATTTCAGGCTTTAAAGGGTTGGGATTCATATTTACCAACAGCAGCAACAGAACACTTTTCAACCTATTAAGTATTAATTGGAGTACCATCCACCTAATACTAGCTAATGTGCTTAGAATTTTGATATAAGCAAAATATTTTATATTTATGCATTATTTAACATAATTGAGTTAACTTAATCTGATCCACTTCCTGTCAGGAAAGGTAAGTTAATGAGAATTAAAACATTCTAACTGTGCATGGTCCCACACTTCTATCTCTGTATTCTATGGTAAAGATAATGACAGAGACTGGCAAAGTGACCACAATCTGCACACATTTCTGACATTTCAGAAGATTATGTCAAAGAGTAATTAAAACAGGTTTAGGACAACCCTAGGCATAATGCAGAAGTGGCTGGTATGAAATAAAGAATATTCCTACAATTATAATATCAGTGTATTATTCTAATACTTTGGATCCTATGGGAGCTCTAAATTCTTTGTAGATTTGGCCATTTTTGTAGAATTCTTTGGGCATTTTGATTGAACTACTCCTTATGGTCTTTCCAGGGCAGATGTAGCTGGGTATACTATTTCATGATCAGGTAGATTAGCATAATCTGCTTTACCTCAGGCTGCCTGTGGGGGTAATTCAAAAGTCCCAGCTAATAGCCAAAATGACTGGTGCTAACAGTAGCATATATCAGTGATGTCCACAAAGTTTCTGATAAAGCTTCACAATGCTAGTATTAATAAACAGTATAATGGAGAGAAAGTTTCTTCCAATATTCACCTGGCATCATAACACTGGCAGCTGTAATTACCCAGAGATGCAATCTTCTATGATGTGGGACTCTTGACTACTGAAAGGATTTTCTTTTGGACATTCAGCTGATGTTCATGTTAGGTTCATTTCAACATCTGATTAAGTTCTAGCTATTTACACAAGCCTTTGGGGCTCACTGACTCCAGCTTAGTGTAATTTAATTTGATTTTTTTTTTTAAAAAAAAAGTCTGTTTTATTTGACATTTAATATATTTACAGTAAAACTATTGAGCATAGAGAGAGTTGGGGTTATATTCTCTATATTTGTATTGTAATATTTATACTGAAGCTTTTTTCTCCCAGCTTTAGTTATAGTTTCCTGACACACATTTGCTATTCCTCCATTTTCAATCTTTTTAGGGTAGTAACTTTGCAACTAAAAAGATAAAAAAGTAAAATCTTTGGGAAATAAGTAAATAAAATTAAAAACCACAACTATAGTGAATCAAAGAACTGAAAAACAAGAATAAATTATTTCAGGTTTCAAAATGTATGAATAAAGTCAAATCAAAATTGTAGAATTACAGTCTTACCTTTTTTGACCCTTAGCATTATTGGCTTTTCTTGAAAGAATTTAACTATTAAATTTCTTATAATCTTGTTGAAATAATTTATTCTTGTTTTTCAGCCCTTTGGTTCACTATGGTTGTGTTTTGTTAATTTTATTTATCTACTGAAGATTTTACTCTTTCTATTTTTTTAGTTGGAGATTTGGTTTTCATAAAACACATCAGTTTGCTTCAAGAGCAAAATACTGGTGCTAGTTTACTACCCTAGAAAGAATGAAAATGGAGGACTAGCAAATGTGTGCCAGAAAACTTCAGGTAGAATTAAGTGTTCTCAGTTTCCTTAACAAGATTATAAGAAAGTCAGTTTTCAGAATTGACTCCAAGTATGTTGCGTGATCATTCATAATCAATCCAAGGGATAGATTCCTTTATATTTTGTTTTTAGGTTCAATTTAATATAAGGAATCTTAACAACATTATTTCTTCAACCTATTATATCTATAATGCGAATGTGTGCACAGATTTAACAGATGACAAATGCAGTTTAATATTCTTTCTGAAGTTATATTTTTAATTGCTAATTGATACATTATAAATAGTCTTCTCATTTATGAAAAATTATACACAGCTTAAAATACAAGGGGAAAAAAGTGAGAAGCAATAAACATCTGAAAACTAGAGTGCAAAACCTGCAACTATATTAAAAAACATTCACTTGAACACTTTCTTCCTATTATTCTTTTATGTGGACTTTTATCTGGGCTTTTTACGATCTATCATTCCTGAGTCTGAATGTCTTTTACAATGAGTATGTTGTAAGAACTGAAGTTTTAAAAAAACAACCAAACAAAATAATAGTAGGAGTTGTAATACCTCTTACATGCTACAAAAGTTTGATTTCTTTGGTTATGTTCATACAACATTTAAAAGACCTGTACAACCTGAAAATAAGTATTATGTCTGTTCGTTTGCATTCTATCTACCTGGACGCTGTTCAGAATTTCTACATCCTTTACCAGAGTTCCATTTTCTATTTTGACAGGCAGTATTCCTATAGTATCTCATAAAGATGATTTTTACTTTTAGAAAAATAGGACTGGGAATCTGTAGGTATACATGCAGATTTATGAGACTCTCCTACACAAATAAAAATACAACCTATCAGAGGAACATGAAACTTATCAGAGTGATCCAAATTTCTCTTTGAATTCTTATTATCTGCAGATTCTAAAATTGCGCACAAGAGAAGAGTAGCACTTCTTACGTGCAATTGACCCCAATTACAAATCTGAAACTAATCTTTAAGGGTTTCTTCATCTATCCCGGAATAAATAGCACTGACTTTTGAGATTAGCTAGTACATGTTCTATTATCTACAACTTGAGCATTGTATAGAGGATTGTTGTTGTTTTTTTACATAGAAAATAGACTTGTAGAAAGTCAAAACACTTCCTTTTCTCCATTTTATGTAAGAAAAAAACCTACACAAAAATTAAAGTGCTATTAACGATATCTTATAACTGACATTCTCTCCAGAAAGTATTTCCTATTGTAGGATAACAAGCCATCACCATGTGAAGAAGAATTCAGTCCACTCCCCATTCAAACTTTCCAGTAAAATTAGATCAATTATGCACCAAAATAACCTTGGAGGCTTCCCATCACTTAGTGCTCAACCCTATTCTGACTCTTTTCTGTATGTCTGTCTTCCTTTTGTTTTAATTATGTTGTGTTCTCAATAAATCATAGGAGTTGATGTTATCCATACTCATTTATGATATTAACAAAGAAACAGTTTGAGAAAATTCACACACTTTCTGTATTTTGACAGTAAGCAAACAGCAATTATCCAAAGTACATAATTATACCATAATGCACTGAAGGAGAAAGTAGAAAAAAATTGAAAAATGTTATTGAAATGAGGTTCTGACAGTGCCTATAATATTGAAACAATTGTTGCAGTCAATTAGCAGTCAATATAAAATTCAGCTGCATTCTTCTCCAAAGGAACACTGCTAACAATGTCTCTGTTTTGGAAATGTAAAGATCAATACATAGCAGCCAGGAATTCATATTTTATATCTGACAGTTTCTATTTAGAAATTAAGAAGTAATAGGCATGTAGTTATGTCTTTGGATATTATTCCCACTAAGGACAAAATCAGCTGTAACTGTGAATGAAAAAAAAAGGAATTGTTTTATTTAATTATTTTCTAAATTCCAAAGTCCGTTTTCTTGTCTGGCAAGTAACTTATGGTGTCTAACAAAATTTAAAAAGTATAGTTTGAGTATAAAAACATTAAAAATATAAATTCTTTCAAACAATAAAACTAGCATCACATCCCAGACATAAACTGTTTCAACTCCTACCCTCAAAACGACGCTATAGAGCACTGCACACCAAACAACTAGGCACAAGGACAGTTTTTTTCACAAACGCCATCACTTTGCTAAACCAATAATTCCCTCAACACTGTCCAACTATTTACAAAGTCTGCACTACTATTACTATTAATCTTCTAATCACTCCTTATCACTCATCCCCTCCCACTTGTGACTGTATGACTGTAACTTTGTCACTTGTATCCTTACGATTTATATTGACTGTTTCCTCATATGATGTAATTGCTTATTGTACCCTATGACTATTATTAAGTGTTGTACTTTATGATTCTTGACTCTTGATGAATGTATCTTTTCTTTTATGTACACTGAAAGCATTTTCACCAAGACAAATTCCTTGTGTGTCCAATCACACTTGGCCAATTAAAAGTTCTATTTTATTCTATTCTAGCAATTTAAAACATGTGAGAAGAAAAACACTCTTGCATTTTTCATAATCTGAGAGCAATGCAGGTAAGGAACTTTTTGGAATGCAAAAAATTCCTTGTGAAAACCAATTAATCTTTAAATGATCCTCTCTCAGATTTTAACAACTGTATAGGTTTATGATGCAAAAGATGGTTTCAGTCAAACCACAAGCTGTTTAGGGATTTAAAAGTTAGTGCCAGTATTATAAATACTGCTGGGAAGCAACTAGCAACCAGTGCAAATCTTTCTGCATATGCCTCTGTTAGTAATTTTCTAGTAATCCAATTGCCACATTGTATACCAACTGCAATTTCCAGACATGTTCAGAGTGCACAACAATGGTCATGACAATATGTAACACAATATAAATCTGTCAACAAATGCACTTGGCTCAGTCAGAATTGCAACTAGATTATTAGATACAACTGTGCAAAAGTTCCCCTTTCCGTATCTGTCACTTGTGAATCCAGGACCAAGGAGTAATCTAAGTGTACAAATATATCTTCCAGATTTAGGGCATTTCCATCCAGAACAAGTAGAAGTTAAATAGATTTCCCTATTGATCCAAATAACCTTCATCTTGTCTATGTTTAATTTCAGTTCTTACTAGCACATTCAAACCATTACCAGAGTTAGGTAATATCCAAGAATGCCAGTTGTTTCCCTGGTGCTTTAAAAAGCCACCATATAGAAAGCCAGCAGTGGTGGTATGCTACAGGTTTGGCGTGGTTTATCCAAACCAGTAGTTAAAAAAAAAAAAAGCCCCTGACAATCAGCTGACAGGAGGAAAAAAAAGCCTCTGAGATCATCTGAGAGGAGAAAGAAGAGAAAAGCACAGGATTGGCCTTGTCACCCACCCCTGTGCTTTTCTCTTCTTTATCCTCTCAGCTGATTGGTGCTGAAGATCTCAGCTAGTGTGTGGAAAGCTGCGCGCACAATCACCAAACCAGTAGCGGACCAGGTAGGATCCCACTGCTGAGAGCCAGTATGATCCAGTGGTTAAGCACTAGGCTAGAAACTGTGAGCTGTGGTCTTGCTTAGGCATGAAAACTGGCTGGATGGCCTTGGGCCGGTCACTTTCTCAGCCCAACTCACAGGGTTATTGTTCTGGAGAAAATAGAAGAAGGAAAGAGTACTAGATATGTTCACTTATTTATAAAAATAATAAAAGCGGGATATAAATAAAAGTATTTTCTCAAGCGGTTTTGTCTAAACGTCTTAACTGTATTCTCTGGAAATGCAATGTTGGGAGTTCATTTATAATTTTAGAGATCTTATAATGTTGCCTTTAGGCATAAATGGGCAAGTAACACAGTCCACCCAAAAGTAGGTACTGACCTTTTCCCTACACCATGGAGCCAGTCCCAACCTGGACAACAGTTGGTAATCAAGTCAAAGGTTAAGGAAACAAGAAGTAGAGCCCACTTATCTCCATATATTTAAAAGCTACAAGATAAAAATATTTTTTTAAAAAAATCAGGAAAAAAAACAGTTGCCCATATAGCCCATATGATTTGGTCTGTAAAGAGTAACACAGATTATTCAGTATGACCGCCAATTGTTATGATTTCTCCCCCACTAACATTCTGATGAAGGACATGTTGCACAGTGAGAACAAATAATATATTGAAATAGAACTTCAGCAACACCTCATTCTGTGTTTCATTTCTATGCTTAATGCCCCATCATTACTCAGCTACTAATAGGGGTGGCCCTTGAGGTACAATTGC
This sequence comes from Notechis scutatus, assembly GCF_049901735.1. Lineage (NCBI taxonomy): Eukaryota > Metazoa > Chordata > Lepidosauria > Squamata > Elapidae > Notechis > Notechis scutatus. The sequence goes on from NC_142011.1 coordinate 72,472,464, forward strand.
AATTATACTTGGCAACTGCAGTTGTTAAGTCATGCTGGTTGTAAAGCAGATCACCGTGTAACTGGACCTGTTTTTACAATATTTTTCACAGTGGCCATTAAGTGAACACTGTGGCCATTAGGTTTTTCATTATGGGAAGGGTTTTGCTGGAAATTTGAGGTAAATGTTGCTTTCTGGCATAATAACCGTCATAAATTGTAGGCATAAATGCAGGCCAGTTGCTAAGTACCCACAATGGAGTGACATGACAGGGGGCCAATATTGGAATTTCAAAACCAGGTGGTAAGTAGCTTTTTTTGGGAGGGTGTCCATCATAGCTTTGATCGGGGTGGGATTCTACCAGTTCTGTCTGGGTCTACAGAACCGGTTGCTCTGAAGAGCAGCAAACACAGAACCGGTTCTGTGTCTATTGCTATTTTGACCTACCCGTCCGCCCAGGCTCTTACCTGTCCTTTATTTTCTGCTTTTTTCACCACAGCTGCTTTGCGCGGCACAACTGCGGTTGAAAAATCAGGAAAAAAGGGCTTTTCCAACTGCTGCGCACCCACACACAGCACTGCTCAGATGTCCGGGCAGCTCAGCAGGTCATAAATTGCATTTGTGCAATTTGCACAACTTGTGCATGAGTGCGCGACGCGGAGCAACAGAACCGGTAATTATACCGGTTGGATCCCATCCCTGGCTTTGATGGTTGCTAAATGACCGGTCATAAATTAGGAAGTACTTGTAAACTAAGGGCCTGATCTCCCTCTACCAAAGGGAAAAAGGTACTTAAAAGAAGCAGTGTCTTTTTTGCTGATTTTCTACTACTCCAGAGATTGTTCGTGACAATGCACTCACATGGGGTTCCTCCATTTGAAATGACCAATGACATCCAAATGCATAATCATGTAATCCTAGAAATAAAGTGGTATATTAAAAATGAACCACAAATATTGGTATGTATATCAACAGAGTGTTGCTGATATTTATTTTCAAGGTCATATAGAATCAGCTATATCTTTAAAGACAAATGAGCCAGAGCCAGCATCCTCATTTTCTCTTCCGTATTCCATTTTTCCTAAATTCTCTGGTATTTCCCTGTAATGCCACGCGAATGAAGTATGCCACTTGATCTCAGTTCCATAAACCAAATTCATATATGAGATCTTGCAGAGGAAACCAACTCATTAACTGTATGTCCAACCAATTTCTGCCTCAGAATGAAGACAGGTTGTCCTTTGACCCTGGAAGTGGACTTCTTGGACCAGACAATAGATAATGATGTGTCCTCCTTACCCTTATTTTGTAGGTTTCATAATAATAACCACCATTCAAACCATCACTCTCTTTTCTTACTTGGAAATTACCTTTTACTGTTCCATGCTATAATTTCCTTTATATTTGCAAGCTGTGGTGAAGATGTTCTATTTGTGCATTTATTGTGGAAGTAGAAAACCAAGGTGAAGAGGAAAAGTACATGACATAAAGAGGCTATATTTCCCTCCAGTAATTTTTATTATTATTTCATAAACTCCCCTCCAGGTGATCTTGGGCATCTCAATGAATATCAATCTTTGCACAGCAGGTTTTGATGAATACTCTAGCTCATCATGGAAAGAAGGGGCAAAAAAGTAATATAAGAGCTCTGGAAATATTAGTGGGCTCAGCATGTCAGGAATGTTTATTACCACTGAGCCATGAACAAGATACAGAGGTTCCTGCTCTCTCTCTTTTTACTTTTTTAGTGAAAAAGCTAGACAAAAATCAGTAGATGTGCCAATAATCACTCCAAATAAAATAGCTGAAAGAGCTGAGGCTGCAAACCTACAGTTTATAAGGATACTAACTCAGATTTAGCATTTGTTCTCATTATGTTCTTTTTCTCAATTAAATATTGGCCTATGCATTTGAATACTACAAGTGCTGAACTTTAACTTTATCTAATGTTTTGATTTTTATTTCACTGCTCTGGTAGCTTGGAAATTTTACTGCCTTCACAGCATGAATACATTGCTGAATCACAGAATTTTAAAAAATCCAGTGAAATTTCTACACGGTGGTATTGATTTGTTTTTCTTTCCAAAAGTTTTCCTGAAATTATATTTTTTTAAGTAATAACCATGGCATTTATTTTATTTTTGCCAGAAACTGTGGTTGACATCCAGCTTCCAATAAAAACCTCCAATTGCAGACAATGGGTTCACTTAAGAACTGCAATGCTTGTATAAAAACCACCTGAAAAATGTTGTAAAATCAATTAGCCACATGATGACCTGACTAGTATGAGATACAATTGTAATTCGGGTTCATTTATGGTCTTTAGTTGAGGACTATCTATGCATTATGGATGCAAAACTGGCAAAACTTTCAGATTTCTAAACATATGCATTAATAAATGTTTTGAGACATAAAAGAAATGTATTTCATTATATAAATTATAAGCTTTGTATTTAACTCATACAGAAACTACTTTTCTGACTGTAAATCAATATGTAAGTATAAACTACAATTAATGTACAGTAGAAGTGGAAAGACCAAAAAGTATATTATTTTTTCTGCTTCTTAAACAGGAGAACAAATATCAAAACCAATGCAAATTAGCACAAACTAATGTCATCAAAAACACAATAGAAAACAACAGTAATAAATAGACAATTCAAAAGCTTAAGCCAACTTTGCCTTAATCTGGTAAAACCAGATGTAAATACCCAGGATTTTAATATCCATTGAACAATGCATTGCAACTGGCTAATTGCATTAACCATGAGAGAGAGTTTGTTAATAATTGGACCACCACTAGAGCCAAAAAAAGAGATTTATTTTGCTTCCCACTCTGATGAGTCTTGGCAGAGAGAAAGGTCTGAAGGGGTTTATTGTACCAGTTGTGTTAGGTGCAGGATTCCTTCCTGTAATTTAGTTCCATGGCAATTAGGAAATTTAAGGAAATGTCTTATGTCTAGAAATGCATTGACATCCAAAGCAGAGGCTACACAAATATTCCTATATATTTGAAATTGCTTGGTCTTCATTTGCAACTGAGCAACTGTACTCTGAAAAGCTCCACTTTTCTCTCTTTCCAAGAACCCCCATATAATCAGGCAAAGTTTATAAAAGGCCCTCTGGAAGCATCTTTATCAACTTTGCAGCTTTGAAATGTGTGGATTTCAGTTTCCAGAATTCTCCAGCCAGCCATGCTCTAGAACAGGGCTGTCAAACTCATAGCCCATGGGCCGGATGCATCACATGCTGGCCATGCTCACTTCCAATTTAGCAAAAGGGGGAAAATGTCCCAATATATCACGTGACGCTGCCGTGGCAATGCAAGTTTGACACCTCTGCTCTAGAGCCACTGTTCTAGAGTCTTTATTGTCTTTGTAGTCCAAGACAATCCCAGATGTCCTATCCTTTATCCTTGTCTTCTAATTTTATAATTTAAATAAAAGAGGAATTGAATAGGCTACATTCAGAATTTTAGTTAGAATAATTCAAGCTTTTCTGTGCTGTGAATCTATAGTAGTCACTGAAAATCAACAGATACCTACAACATGTTCTTCCTTTCCAATAAGAAAAAAATCCTTTTCTCTTCCCCTCAATCTACAGCCCCTCCCCCCCAATTAAAACATCTCTTTCGCTTAACATGCAGCATAAGAATTCTAAAAGTTTGCTCTTTTTGCAATCCTTCCTGCACTTAAAATGGAAGCTCAAGAACTGGAAGTAGGAATGAGTCAGACATACTCTCCAATGACTACAGAGACCAGGCCATGATAATCATTCTGTACAAGCTAGTTAATTCTGAAGCTCTGCAGAGTGTTGCAAATGGAAATTTTCCAGTCTCAAAAATAAATAAAATAAATCACAACTGCATCAAAGAGAAGACAAGGCAATCATGATGCAGAAGACATAGAGACAGCATTAACTGTGTGCTCGGAGGCTGCATCCATTTTGCAAATGAACTGGCAACCAACAGTGCTCTTAGGTATTCATCCTAGAGTACTAAACGGCAATTATTTCTAAATTCAAACTTGATTAGAACTAAAGTGGGCATAAAAGAGTTACACACTGCCAATCAGGTCATGGCTGATTTAGAATTGCCCACAACTGCCTGTAGCCATAGCCACATAGCAATATCAATAGCAATAGACTTATATACTGCTTCATGGATTGATGGACTTAACAACCTGGAGATGGGAGCAGCAGGCAAGTAGGCTCTTTGCTGAACCAAGATTAACTAAGATTATTCTAATTATTACCTGCTTTTAAGGCTATTTTTCTATCATATCTTAGTCTTCAAATTTTTATTTTTATTTTTAAACCCTTTACATTTTTGAAATTTTTGCAGTGTGATCACTAATCCACTTCTAGTTATATTTCAGCTACGGTTTAGCTGTATTTTTAGAATTTTTTAAAAAGCCCGAGCTGGGCCTCAGTTGTAGGAGGGCCTTGCTGCTGCTTCTTTGTTTTGGTTGTTCTACAGATCTTACTCCTTTAGCTGGAAGTCTAGCAATGCCTAGCTTCGATGTGATTTCTCTTATCTGATTTATTCTATTTTTATCCACTATTTTTTATTATTTTATCATTTTTATTTACTCATGTCCCCTGCTCTGTCGGGAGGGCAGGATCCTCGGCATACTTGTGAGGAGCTCTGCCATTGTTTGCATTAGGACTCGTTTCTTCTTGACTCCCAATTCCTTTTCCTCTGGATTTAGGTCTTGTTTCAGTGACTAGACTCTATGCTATATTATACAGCTCCTCCTCTATTGTGCTCCTTAATATAATGAAGACAAGGAAAAGGAGCAGATCTCTCACTGACCTGGTTCCTCAACCTTCTCTGAAGCAATCCAAGATTGAGGATTTTGTTTTAGCTCGGCCTCTCGGTTTGAAAGCTCCTGCTCCCTTTTGTCTGGCTGCTGCTGGTTGTCATGAGCTTCTGATGGTTGAGGGTGTCGCCCCCCGAGTTGAGAACAAAGGCTTATCTAAAACTACAGCCCCCAACCAATCCTTAAATGAGCCCACCCTTACAGAACTTTTGGCTCAGCAATGTTTCTTGGTTGCAGAAACTACAGTGAGCATTCAGCTCCAGCTGGATAAAATATTAAGTACTTTAAACTACTTAGTTTCCTGGACCACCAGTGGGTGCCCTGGGTTGACCACTCAGCAGCCTGATGCGGTGGCAGGGTTCTCCCTGCCAAACCTCAGCAAAAGCACTGGCCAACGTAACCCTACCAATAGTTCGAACTTTACATCTTCTGACGCAAACAGTCACCTGGTCTTACAGTCAAAACAGGTGGCCCTCATCATTAATCCCATTAATGGCAATTTACCTCACTGGGGTTCAACACAGCTGGCAAGGGGCCATATATTACAGTTATTGGGGCTAAAAGCTAATGATTTGAAGAAGGTTGAACTTTTACCCTCTCCTGAATACTGCACTAGAGTGCTACTCAGTTTTGACAACTCTAACACCCCAAAACTATTTTTCAGAAGAGGATCCCTGTTAAGATCCTTTGGCATTCTGCCAAGAAGAGTCTTCAAAGATATGTCAATTAAGCCACTCTTGAGTAATCGACAATTTGTGAGTGGCAGGAGATTTATTGCCCCCAAAAGATCCTCAGCAGCACATATTAATGTGCCAACCTTGAATGCCATCTCGGATACTACATCACGTACTAATTATACACATATTCCCACAAAACCTCCAGTTGGCATCCTCTCAGATGGTAGCCTGACTGTTCTTCCTACAACTGGTCAAATTAACCCCCCGCAGCGAGTAACATCTTACCAGGAAGCTTCCTTTGACTTGATCAGCAGGGAAGAAATGGCCCCAAAGGAAGAGACACCAGCCCAGGGCACCCAAGTTTCCTTAGTAAATAAGCCCCAGGTCAATGCCTCTGGGATTCCATCTATTTATGAGACTGACTTATGTCAAGACAATTTCTGGAACCAGAAGGAGACACAACTCTTTGACTCCTCTTGTGCGCTTCCACAACCAAAAGGACCCAAATCATAAAGTGTCTGGATCCAGTTAAATCCAAGCTCTGGAGTCTTTCACTACCTGATAAGGATTCCCTTGGACTCCAGGGAGTCTATATTGATTTACCAATGGAAGCTCCCTTGGCGCTTTCTCCAGAATGTCTAATTCATAAATTTGAAGATCCAGGGCTACTTCAAACTTCATCTGTTGATGCTGCTGAGTACTTGCCAGCTAAGCAACTAATTAATGCCACAAGTACGAACTGGAGTGCGTTTAGAGCCTTACAGCCCTATAAACAAGGCTTGCCTCCCCTCCCTCCTTCCCTGCCTTTGCCTCCTAACAGGATGACCCTGCCACTTAACAACGGGTGTATCTTTTCAGATATGAAGGGCGCTCTGGAAAAAAATAATCAATCAATAGAATGACTATTAAATCTGGCAAAAAAACAACAACCTGCACACTTAAGTGCCTTTCGTGGAACATAGCAGGTTGGGGGAGAAGGTGTGGTACCACAGAATTTGCCAACTATATTCACTCATTTGATGTGGTCCTGCTTCAGGAGACCTGAGCATGCAATAAGATATTCCTTACAGGGTTTACGGTCATTTTCTTGGCCGCCACCAGACAATCTATGACAGGAAGGCCTAAGGGTGGTCTAGCTTGCTTGGTCTCTACTTCTTTGAAAGTGGAGACAGTGGAGCTGCCCCCCTGTGGCTCTTTAGCTATGGCGCTCCTAATTAAGAGAGGACGCAGCAAACTGTTAGTGTTCAATGTTTATCTTCCCCCGACGAAGAGGCAAGCTGATACTAAGGCTCAATGGGGCGTGCTGGAGAATTACATTACTTGTATGGAAACTAAATTCACAGTGCTGTACATCCTTATAGGGGGCGACTTTAATGCCTGATTGGGAGTTCAAGTTCCCCCATCGATTGAGGCACTCTACTCCCAAGAAACCCTCCAGGCCATAGGACACCTGATTTCAGCCAGACATTCTAAGGATGAATTAACAAATTTTTCTGGCATTCAGTTAGCCCTTTTAGCAGCCCAACACAATAAGATAATTCTTAATGGGAGTACCCTAGGTGATCTAGCTGGTGAGTTTACGTGGGAATAGTGTTATTGATTTTGTGTTGGTATCTCATCTTCTTAGAAAGGCAGTCCATGCTTTTTATGTGGACTGCCTTACGGAGAGCAACCACTACACCCTGGTTAGAATCATTGGGCTTTCCTTAAATATACATCTCCCTAGGGGTCCCCAGATATTAGATCCCTATGTGGCCTTGTATACAAGGAGGATCAAATGGTCCTCTAATACTGAAAGAAAGTTTCACTCCTTTTTATCATCTCCAGAGTGTCTCAGCTTATACAATCAGGCCCTAACAAGTAGTGGCCCAGGGACAATCTCGGCCTTTGAATCATTAATTAATAGTGTTCAAAGGAAGCTAGGAGCCGTCCATAGGCCGAGTGGTCCATATCATTCAAGAAGTAATTTTTGGTTTGACAAAGAGTGTCTGATGCTCAGGAACCAGATTAATTGGGTTTACCTGCTCTATCATAATCAAGGGGATAAATGCCCACCAGAGGACTACTACCACTTGAAGCGGGAGTATAAAGGACTAATTGCTAAGAAAAAGAAAGCTAAAGAGAGAGAAGTGGGATCTACTTCTCCTCTCCATCCAGCAGAAGAACACTCAATTATTTTGGCAAATTGTTGCCAGCTCCTTGCCGGGTCATCAAGAACTGCCTCTCTGCTGTATTTCCAACAAAGATTGGGAAAACCATTTCTTGACAATTTTCCAGTCATCAACAAGTTTGACTGTGCTTGGGCCACAGCTGCCTCCTGCAGTTCCTGACTGGCAACCCATGACTCATGCTGAGATTACTGAGCTTATCTCCGAACTCAAATCAGGCAAAGCTCCTGGTCCTGATGCTATAGCCACTGATCTGCTAAAATCCAATCCCGAGTGGTGGATTCCTCTCTTAGCAAGACTCTTCATGCATATCAATACCTCTGGCAGGATCCCTACCTCCTGGAGCTTAGCAATTATTGTTCCAGTTTTTAAATGAGGAAATAGGAACAATCCAGCTGACTATCGCCCCATAAGCCTGCTCTCCATCATTGGAAAATTATATGCTAAATATCTCCAATGTAGACTCCTCACTTGGGTTGAGGAGTCCAATATTATTGGTGCTGAACAGATTGGGTTTAAAGCGGGCTGTGCTACACTAGACCACTGCTTTGTCTTAGCACACCTGGTCGATAAATATACTACCATACCAGGTGGCAAACTTTTTACTGCTTTTATTGACCTAAAGTCAGCATTTGACTCAATCCCTAGGGGACTGTTGTGGTCAAAACTGCTCAAAAGTTCTATCGATAGACGTCTTCTGTTCCTAATTAGATCCTTGTACAACCAGGCCTCTAGTCAGGTCAGGTGTGGTTTGCAGGGAGAACTTTCTAATCCTATCCGATTAAGAATGGAGTAAGGCAGGGTTGTGTTCTGGCTCCTCTTGTTTAATTTATTTTTATCTGACTTGGCCTTTCACATTGGATGTATTGAGTCCCACGCCCCAAAGCTGTCAACTACAAAGATCCTGCTTCTCCTTTATGCTGATGATGCGGCCCTCCTTTCATTGTCAAGGCCAGGTCTGAAAAGATTACTTTCTGCATTTGTGCTGAGAACCATTTGTCCATTAATTATGACAAATCCAAAGTATTGGTGTTTTCTAGAGCCCGGAAATTGTATAACTGGGCTATCAATGGTAATGCTGTTAAGCAGGTTTTCCATTTTAAGTATTTAGGTATTCAATTTCAGAACACCGGTGCTTGGACTAGACATCGAACCCAAGTGCTGAATTCGGCCTCCTGTAGTCACCAGCAGATTTTAAGATTTTTTTATACCCAAGTTCATTCCTTCTGCTCTGCGTATTTACAAAGCCAAAACTTTGGCTCAAACTCTTTACGGAATTCCCATACGGATACGGGGCTTCAAGGATTGTATTGAAAGAACCCAGGCTGTCTTTCTCAGAAAACTTCTGGGTCTTCCTCCCTGTGTTGGTTTTGCTCCAATGTACCTGGAACTGGGCACTCGATCAGTCAAATGTATGCCATGGATTAACACCTTTAAATGGTGGTTTCGGGCATTGGGAGAGGGAGCTGATGAAGAAATTACACCTGCTAGGTTTTACGGGGGATGCCCTGGGAGATTATGGCCTTAAGGACGCCCAATTTAGGGTAGTCCAATGGCTTGTGGACATTGACTTGCAATATCTATGAGCCAGAGCCAACAAAACTTGCCCCCCTCTGATCTTCAGCCAATTTAATAATTACGGACTGAAGATGGCTTCCTATTTTTACACTCTAACCATTCTCAAGTATAGAAGAGCTTTCTCCCTAGCTCGCTTTAATGTCTTGCCCTCAGCACCACTGGATGGGCGATTTAAGAGGGTCCCGATTAATGAGCGGCTATGCCCTTGTGACAGAGCTGAGGTTGAAAGTGTGGAGCATGTCCTTTTATATTGTCCTATGTATAACGCAGGCAGATCTAAGTTACTGTCTCTCCTTGAAACAGACCCTTCTAGACCCAATGTTAGTAATTTGTTCTTGTATTGTCTAGGGGATGGCTCCTCATACATCACTTCTCAGGTTTCCAAAAAATTTTAAAGAGCTGTAACCATCAGAGGAGAACGCTGTAATTCCCTGTAGTCAAGTTTTTGGTGAACAATTGTTCATAATTAATTTTCCCATGTTCTTCTTTTGTTGTACTTGTGTTTTGGTCTGTGACCGCAAATAATAATAATAATAATAATAATAATAATAATAATAATAATAATAATAATAATAATAATAATAATAATAATAATAATAATAATAATAATAATAATAATAATAATATACTGCTTTGTGATGCTTTATAGCCCTCTCTAAACAGTTACAAAGTCAGCATATTGTGCCCAACAGTCTGGGTCCTCCCTTTACCAATCTTGGAAGGATGAAAGGCTGAGTCAATCTTGAGCCAAAGAGAATCGAATTGCAGGCAGTCAGCAAAATTAGCCTGCTGTACTGTATTCTAACCACTATGCCACCACAGCTCTTACATACCTATTTTGCAAAGGGGTTGATGGGTAAGTGGGGTTGCAGATGGCTGTAAATGGGTAAACATTTACATTCTCCCGAATCCTAGCTGTGTGCTATGTGGAGGTGCATGCGCTGTGTGCTGATTGATCAGCTTCCCGCTGGGAGGTGGGGAAACACAAGGCACATTCAAGCAAGAAATCTTAAAATTCACTGGCACATAAAATGAACACCTATGCAATCATCCCCAAATAACACGTTCTCTCAATGGCAATGCCAGAGACTCATCACTTGAGACTTTCAAGAAGAGATTGGACTACCATTCGTCAGAAATGGTGTAGGGTCTCCCGCTTGCGCATGGGGTTGGACTAGATGACCTAGAAGGTCCCTTCCAACTCTGATTATCTGTTATCTGTTATCTGTCTTCACTAGTCTTCATTTGGAGGGACATGGAGAAACTGGGGCCTCACATTTGGATACTTGTCAATTTTTAGTTTTAAAAAGATCCATATATATTTTTTATTTTTGCATCATATTTGCAATTTCATCTGGACCTTTCAAAGGGCTTCCAGTTTTGTAAATTTATTATATATAATTCTTACTTAGCCATTTTTTCCTTTTAAAAGCATTTAAATTATATGGCAATCAAATATTTCTTACCTTTTGGCAATTCTTTTCTACACTGATTTGCTGAAAACCATGTTCTTTTACTTTATGACAATTGGGAAGTCCAATGTATTTTTCTCAGAATTAAAGGTATGTTTAACTAGACCACTCTGTTGCCATAGCAGCCAGTACTTTACAAGTACTACCAGAATGTACCATGTTTGCACTGTTTTGCTACTTGAACTACTGTATAAGCATTTTTTGCAATTTACAGTGAAGCAATACTTTCAATAAATCATTTTGTATTGATTGAAAAAGTTAAATAAGAATAATACATATTTACTTGGTTACTTGACAGATTTTTGGAAAAACTTCAGGCTTTCTTGTTCAACCATAAGTGTATGTTTATGTAATTAACAGGACATTCCATAATTATTAAAAGGATCTGACATTAATCAGAAGAGCTCTGCAAAATATTTGGAAGAGGTGCCTTCCAAACTGCACTTTGTCAGCAACTGAATGCTTGACAAGCTGTTCCAAAGACCTTCTCTATCTATCTGCATATGTGTGGGCAGATAGAGATTCTTTCCTTCAAGGGATTCCCAAAGAAGCACCCTTCTGAATGCTTTGCACTAACTATTTGTTGTATATGAAATTAGCCATTTTCAGGGTAAGAAAAACACTTCTTCAGAAAAGACTTAAATGAGTAATTGATTATGAGGTTAACAAAACTTATTTCATTTTCTGTGATGTTGTTCCCCATGTATTGTAAAGGACAGCATCAGCAATGAATAGTTCGGGGAAAATCCAGTGTTATAGTCTGCTTCTACTCTCTTAGTCTTTATTCTTTGAGGATTTCCATACTAGCAATGTATGCTCTCACGTAGCTATTTGTGACTAAAGTAACAAGCTTCATATCACCCAAAATAGAAAGTCTTCTATTTTGTCAATAAACATCCAAAGAAGTTAACCCAAATGTGATGAATGCCTTTTTTTAACTGAATACACTTTGTTCCTTTGTACATATCAGAAAACATGTCACAATGAAACTGGCCATTCCATTTCCTTTTGTAACAGACCAGATATCTCTATCTATTATCTATTTATCCATCCATCCATCCATCCATCCATCCATCCATCCATCCATCCATCCATTTATTTAAAATTATATGCCACCCATGTGAAAAGCAAATCTTTATTTAGTAATTTATTTATTAGACGTTTAACCTGGAACAATCTTAGGATTCTTGACAGTTTACAAAAATAAAAATATCCACAGTATAATAATAAATGCCAAAATATTGAACCCCATCAAAACATTGCCATTAGTTTTAAATTAAAATAATGTCCCAAGAGCAATGATGGTGTTATTTTAATCAACAACCCTCTGGAAAAACCATGAACAGCTTTTCCAGTCATATATGCATTGTTAGATACATAGTGTCTTTACTTTATTATCTCATCAACTATTCTGTTTCATTATATTTTTTAACATGGCTCCAAAACTTCTGTGGCACTTTGCATATTTTTTCCTACAAACAATTGTCACATCTCCTTTCTTTATTTCTACTGTCTATTCATTCTGTTGGGAGATCAAGCAATCAAATATCTTTCATACTAGACTCATATTTTCCTCTGGCGATTCTACTTTCCTTCTAGTTTAAAATTAGATTGATTACATTTTCATTGTCCAGTATAAATCCATCAACTATGATCTCCAAGATTAGATTCCGTACTTCAGATTTATTGTACCTTTTTTTACTTTCCTAGGTATACACATCAACTTTTCTTTCATTTCATTTTACTTTCACTCATTTATTAGTGCTCTTTACCATTTAATCCTCTTACATTCTAAGTAAAATATCTCTGTATTACATGATTATCACTAATTGGACCCATATCTATTTATCTCTGCCACCCATTGTGGTTCTGGTCAATTGAGATTTTCACAGAATAAATAACACAGAAAATTTGTAGACTAGGTAACAAGTCTGAATTATGCCAATGCCAAAAATAGTACAAGTCCCTGTATTATGGATAGTGGCCAGTATGTCAAAAACACAACCAAAGACAAGTTTTATTCTAAAACTATTTTGTTCAGGCAAGGATCTGTAATATAGAGACTGTCCTGGAAGGCAACATACCGTTGCCTGCAGCCCAACGACATGGAGATGTATCTATTATATGACATACCCTCAACCCTTGTAATAATTTTCAGTTACAAAGTAATTTGAAGCTAGAACTTAAGAGGCGCCACTATCAAAAGTATCTGCTATATTGGGGCAAGGTTGCCTTTATCACCTCTTTCGCTTCACTTTTTAGCTAGCTTGAATTTTAAAGAAAACAAAATTGATGAGCATCCCTGAAGTGAAGCAATACCATGGTATTTTAATGTTCAACAGAGTTACACAAAAATGAGCCTCTCAATAGGCTGTAAAACAGTAGTATGTTCTGCCACATTCAAGAACAAAACAGATATATTTGTTCCTCAGGGTAAAAAATGCAAAGTACTGTGCAGATAATGATTCATCTGGAGTCTGGTCACAATCCAGTGGACTGATTTTAAGAAATTTTCTTTATTCTAATATGTAGAATGGTGCAACAACTCTCTTAAGTATGGTACATGAACAATCTTTGATGCTGAAGTCTACAAAAAGAAATTCCAGACAGGTTCCTGGAGATCGCCATTGGTGGTAAGGAACAAATATAATGCTACATAAGAGCAGAAGTAATATTACAAAGAAGGTTTTGTTGTTGTTTTAAGTGAAATTGAATTATACGATTGCTTGTGCAAAAGTGTTTAAAAAGAGGATAGAGAAGTTTTTGTGCTGCCTTACTTAGAACAGTGTTAAAACAGCAGTATAACATTGACAAGGTTACCCAAGGCTCAAAGTAAGTCAGCATGTTTTGTATGCATATTAATGGATAATGATTAACACTAGACCATTTTTAACATATTCTTATAATTTCAAGCTTTAATATTTTTCTCCAGCTTTCACCTATATGTGCTTGAGAAGAGTTCAGCACTATTTAAGGATTCTTTTCTAACCTCCTATGGGCAACTTGACACATTTACAAATGGCACTTTTTAATTCCATTCCATCTGTGAAATTCACCAAAGTCTTGTTAATTAAGACTCATCTATTAAATCAGCTGTTAATATCTTTTTATGTGTACTGTTGTCTTTTGAAGCACAGTTATCAATATGGCAGAAGTATTTTTTGATGATAGCACCTTGCCGCAGTAGTTTATTTCTTTCCTTACTTCTGATACTCCGACAGTTAAAGGAATTTCTTTTTAAACAAGTATTTGACTGTATTTTGCTTAATTTGTTTTTACAGATTGTTTTTATATTTCTCTTTTCTACAGCTTTTAGCTTGCTATAGCGGTGTTTCAGGAACCAGTCACAGCTTTACCAGAGGTCATAGTTTTTCTCTTTTTTATAGAGCTTGTATCTTGAACAATTCAGGAGGGATTATTTATTATTTTTGCAGGGGAAAAGCACACTAGATATTTAAATTAAATCATTAACAAAATATTCTATATTAAGCTAATTCACCCCATATAACATAAAAACCTAGCTAAATATGTTTACAGCACCTCTTGTGGCATATTAGATGGTCTATTCTTCACTCTTCCTCTGTTTGTTTATAATAACAATTGTTTTTTAATCAAAGATATTGATGAATTTATTTGACCAGATTTATGCCAGCTGCAATTAACTGGACTCTAGGAAGTCTGCCAGCTGCAATTAACTGGACTCTAGGAAGTCTGTAGAGATTCTCAGTCATTCAGGTCATGGTTGTCCCAATGGTGCTTTTTCAGCAGGCAAATAGACTTTCTTGTTACTATTATTTTTTAAGATGTTTTGCTTCTCATCCAATAACCTTTTTCAGCTATCACAGGATAGTGGGTAATGGAAGGATTTATATTCCTTGCAAACAGCTGGTCATTTGCATCATTTTAGAGGATCATTAAAGCACTTGGAGGTTTATCTGTATCCTCAGGGTCACCTGAGTAGTACTCCTGGTTCCTGTAGTCTGCAATTTTTTTCCTCTGGAAATCCATTCCTACCATTCAAAGGGTGTCCATCCCAAATTGCATAGCTAAAAGTCTGTAGAGATTCTCAGTCATCCAGGTCATAGACTCTAATAACTTTCATGTATACAATAAAAGTACAGTTAAAATAGCCACAGTCATAATAAAAATAAACATCAAAGATTCGTAAACCAAACTATGTCTCAAACAACCATCAATGTAAATCCTCCATAAGCTTTTAGCAGATTGTGGAGACCTAACAATGAAAAGGCAGGAACAATTTCTACAGAAATGCTATTCCACAAGATGGTATTTTACAAGGAGTCTTCAGTGGTCATGAAATCAGGGAGATTGAAGAGTGTAGAAACCATTTTTTCAAAATGACTGTACCTATCTTGGGGAATAGCTTCTCTCGGGTGGAGATGATGTTCCTAAAAGTCAGTTACCAGCACTTTGTATTACAGTTGGGAAGCCAATAAAAAGCCAGTGCAGGGCCTGAAGCCCAATATAATATGCCCATGGTTGTGAGTTTCAGCCAGTAATTGGATTGTTCTGTAATAGACAAGCATAAACTATTAATGTAAGATCTCCCTACTTCAAGTAATGCCACAACTGATATATCTAGCCAGAGCAGGGTAAAGGTTCTTATGGTTATGACCTCTACTGCCAATATGGCAGTAACAATTAATCCATAAAGATCTTCAATTCCAGATGTGCCATCCTGCTGAAAAACCACACTAGAGTTGTGCCAAAACACAAATAGCTATCCCATCTCATTTAGCTTCAGCTAATTTTATCCCATCTAGACCCTGTGTCAAGATGTCGATAGTATCTCCTGAGCAAGAACAATGTTAAACAGCAGGGAAGTGAGGTCCAAACCTTACTAAACCTAACCTTACTAAATACCTTAGGTTAAAATTGCCCATTAAGAAATTAGGACTAAAGTTTTTAGGACCTTTCCCCATAGTGAAAATGATTAATCAAGTAACTGACCAACTCAGCCTCCTTTTAATACTAGGGTGTACACTTTGTCTGAAGGTACTTGGGTAAAAAGTTGGGATGTAAAAGCAGATACACTAGTGAAGCAGTTTTGTGATAAATTTACAGACAAACCAAAGGGTCCTCCTGGGGGGAGGAGGAGAGGTGGTTAAATTGGTTTTTTGATGACAAAATTTTTCTGTTTTTTTCTCATTCCAGGACGTGATTTTCTCCTGGGAGGGGTGGGGGAAGCCTGTCAGCCTTGGAAGCCATTTTTACTTAGAAGCTTTGAAGCTGCCACATTTAATGCCTGCAAATTTGGGAGGGAGGATTTCATAGTGAGGTGGAAGATTAGACTCAACAACATTCTTTCTCAAAGAGTCAAGGACAAGGTACCCTGCACCTGGAAAGGAGTGTCTGGAGGAATCTCTCCAGTTGGAACAACGATTTCATTGGGCCATGTGATGGATTGATGGGTGCAGGGGATGGATCTTTGATTTTCTTTTGGGAAGGGAAAACCCAGAACTTTCAGATTTGGGTTTTCCCAGCTGTGCCAATATGATAACTCTAATAAAATGGAACTTTGAGAAAATGCTTGTCTTGGAATTTATTGTTTTGGAGTTGGTTAGTTGGAAAGTTGGCAAGCAGCTAACAATCCAATCTTTCCTCCTTTGTTATAGCCAATTGGAAGTACCCACCAAGGAAGGAGTTTAAAATAACATCTCTAGAATATTATTATCAATGATCTTAAAGGATGCTGACATATCTGTCAGAATCAGGGTACACTTCCCCACATCAACATTCTGATTAAGGTCAACAAAACTATTACCAGTGCCATTTTCTACCATGCTCAGGCCGGAACCCTGACAAAAAACTGAGATTACCTAGGATAAATTCATTATGACCATATATGGAAGACCTAAACACAAAAATTCTTCCTGACCCAGCCTTCAGATAATAGAAATGAAAGTTACCTAAGACTAAAAGGCAAACTGTTTCCTACACCAGCTCAGAAACCTCTTTTTAAACACTTTTGCACAAGCAAAATTGTTTTGCATTTATACATCAGAAAATAGATTTTAGTATTTGAAGTAGTGTAAATTAAAAATTAATAAGGGCATTCAGAAAAAGTCCTTGCAGTTTTAAAATATTTTTTCCTTTCCATTAATTTTGATCTTTGTAAAATATTTGGGACCATTAGAATAGAAAAAAGCATTAAGAGACAACAACACTGTCAAATACCTAGCTCATTTCTCTCTTTTAGATACATTGATATAGGACTACAGCTTAAACTTATAAATTATATTTTAGAGTTTCTGTTGAAACATAAAAGGCAGTGTACATTTTATATGGTCAGTGATGCTATAAATCTTTCATAAATTAAAAAGTCAATAATATATGATATAAATGCAAGACTAAGTAAAAACAATTGACTGATTGGTCAATCAATCAACTTGTCCCATTAAGTCAACGTAAATTTTCTCCTTGATGATCTGTGCCTACCTTGTCCTTCAAGTCTTCCAATGATGCACTCATCATCACTAAAACTGAGTCCACATTGCTGTTGGTAGTCATTCTCTTCTCTTTCATTCATTCTTTCCCAGTATTAAAGGATTTCTAGAGTACTTGGCTTTTGCATAATGTATCAAAAGTAGGATAATTTGAGTCACAAGTGAAAACTGTTGGTTGTTTGATTAAATGATCCCACTGATTCAATGATCCATCATTTTATTTCCTTGGCTGGCCATTGTATTCTCAGGAACCTTCTCCAATACCCAGGTTCAAACATGTAATCGCTCTTCCCATCCTTCTTCTTCAAAGAATAGTTTTCACTTCCATCACAGGCAAACTGCATGATTATAACTTACGTTACTGCTTTCTAGGCAAAAGTTAGTCATCCTTTTGTACTTAACTTTTTAGAAGGGGAAAGAGCCCCACAGGGGAAAACATGGAAGTGGATGGGGCCATATACTAATTGCATATGGCTTTACATTTTTTTCAACATCCCTTTCTAAAGCTAATTTAGGATGTTCTTCATATCACCAGAAAGTACAGTAAAGATTTTTTTCAGTCATGTTGCCAAAAATTAATGTTATAATCAGGGGGTAAACGCTGGCTACCCTCTGGACACCACAATAAAGAAGACCAAGGGACCTATGGAGCTGATTGCTAATCCCCAAATTACGCTATTAAGGAAGTTCTCTAGGTAATTTGCAGAGAAGGCAGAAAGTATTGTGAAAATAAAAGGAAATCCTGCTTCTTTGTAAATAGCACCCTAGGAAGTATCCAAGCCATGTATGGGTGGTGGTGGGGAACCATTATTTTTCTTAATGAGATCATATCTTGTACCAATAACACTTCACTTTTTATGAAACTAGACAACATAGAAAAGAGAATTGGGCATTCAGATAACTCTTCTAGTTTATTCCTTCTACGTGGTGTAATAAATTGAGGCCAGAAAATGAATTTTAAGAAATTAAGACAGGAAATTAGGAAAAACAATGACACAATCATGGTTGTTTTTAATAGTTGTTGATGAAGTATCAAAAAGCAGATTCAAGTGTTGCAATGTGATAAAGTTATTACTCTTATATCTATACTGATGAGCCTAATCACTCCATTCTTTTATTCATAATTTTATTTTGTATTGATATAATTGCATTAATGTCCATAAACTACGCCAGGGTATGCATTTGCATAGGATTATTGCAATCACAATAGATCTTTGCCTTACAAAGGCATGCTGAACTACAGGAGGAAATGTATGTTTGTCATTATTTTCATTGTTTAATTTTTAGGTTGAACAAAAACCATGCAATGTTCTTTATTTACTTAAACATGTAAAATTATATTATTCTTTCCTATAGTTGAGACAAGATGCCAGTATAGACACACAGCCATGATATAAATGAAGTCTTCAAGTGAAAAAAAGGAAAATTATATATAAATATAAATAAAAGCAGAAGAAATATGCTTGAACCAGTAATTTTAACTTTTTTACGGCAGGAAAAAGGAACCTACCCAAGTAAATTAAATAGATAACACTTTTCTCAAAATATCAATATAAAGGATTGTGCAGCACTACTGAAATAATTTGGAGCTCAGGAGCATGCAAATATAACACCTGTCTGCAACTATTTAAAGCAGATTATACATATTACATAAAGACTTTCATTTCTGGACAAATCTACTCCACATTTACAGCCGTATTTTCTCTGAAACCATGACACTAATTCATCCAAGTCATGTTTGAAAGACTTGTACTGAATACACCAATTCCTGAATTGGAGTTGAATAGCTGTTGAGAGAAGATTTACAGCTACTAGATTTACAGTTTAGTGTGAATGTTAATATCTAGATTTGT
Organism: Notechis scutatus; assembly: GCF_049901735.1. Classification (NCBI taxonomy): domain Eukaryota; kingdom Metazoa; phylum Chordata; class Lepidosauria; order Squamata; family Elapidae; genus Notechis; species Notechis scutatus. Next base: position 72,491,478 of record NC_142011.1, read on the forward strand.
TCACTATACAAAAAAAAAAAAACACCCTAGAAACTAAGGATTAAACTATGGCTATATATTTCCTAATGTAAGGGCCAAAACCAAGAATGACACATGACAGATCTTATAAGATAAATTCTGAATTGTTTCACACCTATAGGCAAAATCTTGCCAGGCTGAAGTGTCTGCATCTACAGTATACTCTGACAACTATTAGGGAGGGACTGTCTTCACCCTCTTTCTCTCACACATATTCTCAGGGCAGAGCTTCTTCTTACTTCTCTGGAATGTGGCCCTTCCTCCTGGCAATCTACCTTATCAGTATATTCCATCATACCTTATAATGCTGACAACAGTTGGTCAGGTTGTTAAGGCTCACTCTAGCACTAGAATAAAGTGCTTATAATGCTGACAACAGTTGGTCAGGTTGTTAAGGCTCACTCTAGCACTAGAATAAAGTGGCCAACTAGTTAGTTAAGTTAGCCCATGAATAAGATGGAATCTATTATAGTCCTAGATTTTGTACTAATTTGTCAGGCCTTCCCAGACATTGTATCAAAATTAATTTGATAGACATAATTGAGTATGTTTATCAGCATCAATTTTTTTTTGATGCTGATAGACATACTCAAGGAACTATGGTAGAATACATGTAGTACTCACTTAACAATCAGTGACTTAAAGACCATTTAAAATTACCACAGCATCATAAATTTTGCTTTACAGCTGAAAAGAACTTCTGACTGTTGTAAAATGTTGTGCCCCACCAACCACAGTCACATGACCAGGTATTGGATGCTTGACAATTGGCTTGCAGAATCCTGTGATCCTGTGATCACAATTTGTGATGGTCTTTTGCCATTTTCTGGCTGTAGCAGTGTTGTTGGGCTGCCTTATAAATGTATTTATTATTTTCTGCATTGTTGGGGCAAATTTATGGCATATATTTTAATTATCTGGTTGGACACTGTCCTAATGAAGTGCTATGTAAGCTGAATTAATAAACAGACCAACAAATGAGATAGCCTCAGCCAAGATATTTTCATTAATAATGCATGCTATACTGTTTATTTTATTGCTATAAATCATATAGAATTTTATGACGCATTGTATACAAATTTTTATTTAGAAATTATCTCATCTCATCTCATATTGTGACAGAAATGTAAGAATTAGAAACGGGGAAATTATTAATTTAAATTTTAAAAGATTACAACTTCAATAAAGACATAGATTTATATAGTTGTAACCCAATGCCACTAACACTGACAGAGCAAGCCAGTAGTACAGGAGTGTCAAACTCAATTTCATTGAGGGCCGCATCAGGCCGCATCAGGGGAGGGGTGGGATGGACATGGTGGGGGTGACACGGGATTTGTGTCAGGAGCACCTTGTGGTGGCCATGTGTTAAGACAGGACTTCCCTGAAACCCCCTCCCTTCTCCTTCCTTCCTTCCTTCCTTCCTTCCTTCCTTCCTTCCTTCCTTCCTTCCTTCCTTCCTTCCTTCCTTCCTTCCTTCCTTCCTTTTTCCTTGTGCCTTCATTCTCCTTTCTTCTTCCTTTCTCTCTTTCCTTATTTTTCTTTCCTTGCTCTCTGCCCATCTTTCCTTCTCTTTCTTTGTCTTTTCTCTTTCCCTTTCTCCTTTCCTGATTTTTCTTGCATGCTCAAATGCAAAAGGGGAAACATTTCTCCTTTTGTGTTGTTTTTAGTTTGTTTTGTTATCCTTTTGCCAGCAATAATGGAGTGCAGAGGGGCATGAGGCCGTCGTAGCCCAAAATGGGACAGGGGGATGCACGCAGCCTCCCTGAGCTCTATTTTCGCTGGCAGAGGCACAGCAGGCCAGTCCTTTGCTATTTTCAGGCTGATCCCATGGGCCAGATCTAAGCACCCTGTGGCCTGGATATGGCCCATGGGCCTTGAGTTTGAGACCCCTGCAGTAGTATATAAACTGAGGGTAAGCCCCACTCTCTTGTAGCACTGTAGCATTACCTAGTTGGGTAATGAAATGTCTGCAAAAGAAAAAGAAAAAACAAGAACCAAACTCGAACAGCATCAAGAACCCCACAAAACCCCTTCCATTAACCTTAGAAGGATACATCCATATAAATGTTTTGACATGTCCTATTAGTAGTGGGCAAACATTTTTAAATTAAAAATATATGAGTTATTTTGCAATTAATATATCCCATATTATAGAAATGAAGTTCAAAAACTAAATATCCTCTGTGAATAATTCCTCACATTTAAGTCATAATCTAAGCACCATTGCATTCACTGCAGTATTTAAGCATCCATTGGTGGATGCTAACACAAAGTTTATTTCCAAAGTGCAAAATGTATAGCTATTCTCCAAGTTTTTTTAGTAGTATAAAGGTATCTTCTGTATAAACCAGTGACAAAAATTTTAATGTTCTTCAGATGTTTCTAGCAAACAAAATTCCAACAAAATTCTAACATTCTGCCATGTTGGCTGCAGCCAAAGGAAACGGACATCCAAATCATCTGAAATCCAAAATATACCGAAAGCACTACATTGCCTTTTCCCAAGTAAAGTAGTCCATAAATGACATAACTAAATGAGCTGGCATAGGGATGGAGAGAGGAGAAAGAAAAAAAATCATTGAATTATTTCAATATAGGTGTCACCCAAATCAAGTAATTTGCTCTGGAGAAGCACATTTACTCTTACGTTTTACTCAGACTATTTTGTTTGCCAGTTCTGTTCTTAATTGAAAGGAAAATGAAATGAGATGGCATGACTTTTGCTTTTATTATCAGATTCCTCAAAGTTTTCTCCCATAGCTCTAATCTCTCACAATATGAAACATCAAAGATGGATTGTGAATAAACTACAGCTAAAAACAGCAAAGCTTGTAAAGCTATCAGGATGTGTCACTTACCTCTTGGAAATTAAGAAAGATTGCTGAATATTTTGCAATAGCCCAAATCGATCTGTAAAGGGACAGGAAGCTATGTGACTGAAATAGGGGCTGTTAATTTCAAATTTTAATGTTAAGCTAATTGCTGACATTTTGCTAATGCTATGCTCATCTTTATGAGAAACAAAAAGGAAAGGTGGTCATTAATGGGGGGGGGGAGAATGGTTGTTCAGTGCCGCTGACATTTTGTGTCAGAATGTGGGGAGAGATCTGGGACTTTTCCAGACTTCCTGTTGAGACTTTGCAATTATGTTTTATAGGGAACAGAAACAACAACCTCATTGACACATTCTATTTTTCATACCACAATGATCTAAGATAAAAGTTGTCAGGCTCATGATAATATTTCCATTATCTCTCAGTAAAAACTCCACAATTATGAGGTAGTTCATCAGACAATGCATTACATAGAGACATGTGGACTTGTATAAAAACAATACCAACTATTCTTGCGGGAATATTATTTACCATATTATTTACCATTTAAATAAGGGTCCAGATAAAAATGTGTAGCAAACTGTTTTAATTCTAGAAAGGATGTTACAAGTGTTATGAAAATGAGCTTATTTCAATAATGGAGATGGAACTTGGATTTCTGCTACCATGATTCCTAGTAGAAAATTAGTACTATTTATAAAATTTTCTCAGTAGAAAAAAAAAATGTGTATCTTCTTCTCAGCAAGCAATGTTAGTTTTCTGAAAGAAAAATGAAACATCAAGATCTCTACCCAGCAAGAAATAAACTTAGAAAACGATGTGAAAGAAACAATGGGATTCTTGGCATTCTTATTTTTATCCCGGTGGGTCAATTTTCTTTTTAGAAAGAGAGAATAAATAAGAGAATATAAAAACAAATTAAAAAAGAAGGGATGCATTTGCAGAATGGTGGAACCAAATAGCATAATAAGCCTTACTTCAATCAAGGTATGATTGATTATAACGTGTTAAACATTTAACATGCTCTTTTGAAAATGGCCTTCACACATGGTTTATTATACCACAGTTGGTATATACAAATAGATCTTTCATTTGCAGGTTTCCTGCAAGACCAAAATGTCTCAAATTATAAGAATTAGACTTTCAAATTACTTTAGCAATGAAGTGTCATCAGTTACAGAGGAAATCATTATTTGTGATAGTCGTTCTTTTTTCTTCCCAGATATAATTTCTAATCTTAATTTTCAGTTAGTGCTGATCATTTGGATATAAGTAATGGTGTTATATCCTGTCCCTGGGCTATTAACATTTGAATCTTTTCTATTTCTATTATGTGGCATCAAACCTAACAGCTTATTAAACAAAATGTTTTTTAAAAACCAAGTAAGAGTAACTTTTTAAAAAAGGGACATTGTACTTATATTGCTGCTTTACTATGTATCTGAAGAATATATGATATTAAGGAAATATATCAATCACAAGGTTCAATCTAAAATTTGTTTGAGTGATTAGGAATTGGAAAAACAGTCAAATTTCTGTCAGATTTTTTTTAAAACCCAAAGTGTCTTGATTTGAGTTTGGGCCCAGATCCAACTTTCAATTCAAAAATATTACGGTGCCTCATTGGAAAATAACTACTTGGTTGAAATTTTCAGAAATATGTGGTGGTCTTGCAAATACATTAAATCATATTGTATAAACATAATAATGATAATGCAGAAAGTATTTAAGATGCAAATATTAATGAAATCTGAAGCTTTTTTTTTTTTTTTTACATATCATGGACAAACCAATCGAAAAACAATTTGGGACACTATTTCTTTACAGGGTGATTGTTGCAAGGTTTGTGCTTGCTAAACATTGGAAAAGAAAAGAAATACTGCATGTTGAAGAATGGATCTTAAAATTGACTGAATTAGCAGAGATGGCAAAACTAACTGCCTTGATTAGAGACAATGGACTAGACAGCTTGGACTGACATGTATTTATGATGACTTGTGCTCCCCCATTCCCCCCCACATGGATATACAGCAGGAGTTCTACAGCAGTTTATTCAATAACACAAACACCCAAAACAGGTCCTTGGAAAGCACACCCATTGCACAGGTCTGGGTTCCAAGCTCAGCACTGGGTAACTGAGTCCAATGGGCACACACAAAGTCCATGATTCAAATAGCTCAGGATACATGACATGAGCACACAAGGCATGGAACTGGGCACATTGCTCCAGCAATGTCCAATCCTCAAGTAGGCAATGCCAGTGCATCACTTCATGAGAAGTGAGGTTGTCTCCTCACAAGTAGTATAGCTGACTGGCATTGTGCCTGCCTCCTTTCTGCTCTATGTGTCCTTATCTTGACGAATCAGAAGCAGGTGTGGACTCCATCTCCTCCTCATTGCTAACGGGCGGCAGCTGCTTCTAGTCCTTGCCTAGCGTTCCGAATCTCTTGGCCAACTTGATGCAGCTGTGGCTCACCTTGCTCAGCCTCAGGCTGTTACTGGTCCAATTGACCCAACTGAAGCTGCTCCATCAGGCTAGCATTCTCTGAGCACAGATTCTGACCAACACTTGGCTCCATGTTTTCCTCTGTTGACTCAAACTCACCCTTCTCCTCTGAATTCTCCAAAAAATAATTTGGTTTCAGGAAAAAATTGTCCTGTAATCTACAACTCCTACATTGCAAAAACATATGGACTACTCTACTTGACCAGAATAAAGCGATAGACACAATTTACATAGACTTGTGCAAAGCCTTTGATTCAGTGCTACATGACAAACTTCTGTTAAAACTAAACTCTTACAGCATTTCCAGATCCCTTTATAAGTAGATTACAGCATTCCTGTCAAACAGGCAACAAATAGTAAAAATAGGGAGCGCTATATCAAACCCTGCTCCAGTTAACAGCGGTGTCCCCCAAGGCAGCGTTCTAGGACCCAAACTCTTTATACCCTATATAAATGACCTTTGCAATCACCTTATAAGCAACTGCATCCTGTTTGCGGATGATGTAAAGCTATTCAGCACCACCAACAATTCTACTGTCCTTCAAAGTGACTTTGATTATGTGTCTGAATGGTCAAACAATTGGTAACTCCAAATCTCGATCAACAAATGTTCTGTTCTATACATTGGTTAAAAAAAATAAAAATCTTACAAAACTTCTCCTCCAGAAATACAGAATTGCTAACTAGGGCATAAAAAATCTTGCCAGACCAATACTCGAATACAGCTCATCTGTCTGGAATCCGCACTGTATATCAGACATTAACACAATTGAGCAAGTCCAGAAGTATTTCACGAGAAGAGTACTACACTCCTCTGCTCGCAACAGAATACCCTATATCACCAGGCTTTAAATTTTGGGCTTGGGCAACTTTGAACTACACTGCCTATGGTTGGACCTAAGCATAGTACACAAAATTATCTGCTACAATGTCCTACCAGTCAATGACTACTTCAACTTCAACCGCAACAATACAAGAGCACACAACAGACACAAATTTAATGTTAACCACTCCAATTCTGATTGCAGAATGTATGACTTCAGCAACAGAGTGGTCAATGCCTGGAATGCACTACCTGACTCTAACCCCCATTCCTTTAACCTTAAACTATCCACTATTGACCTCACCCCATTCCTAAGAGGTCTGTAAGGGGCATGCATAAGTGTACAATCATGTCTACTATCCAGTGGTGGGATTATTATTTTTTTTACTACTGGTTCCATGGGTATGGCTTTGTGGGTGTGGCAGGGGAAGGATACTGTAAAATCTCCAGTCAGAGGTGATATTTGTGGGTTCTCAAACTACTCAACATTTCCGCTACCAGTTCTCCAGAACTGGTCAGAACCTGCTGAATACCACCTCTGCTACCATCCCTGTCCTATTATCCCCATTTATTCATACCTATTTCCTGTATTCTTACTCATGTTTATACTTAGACCTATTATCTTGTAAGTGATTGACAGATCAAATAAATAAATAAAATAAATAAACTTGCATCCAGAGAGGGGTCCGGAGACAGATCCATGACACTATTGCAGCACCATGGAGTGACTTAGAACTGCTTGATTCACCTAATAATGATAGCTATTCACTCAACCATCACAGCAAAAAGTGTCATAAAATTGGGTGAAACTCACTTAATGACTTAGCAACAGAAGTTCTGGCCTCAATTGTAGTCCTAAATGAGGATTACCTGTAATTTTCATTCATTGTTTCCATTGTGAGGAATCAATTAGGACTTAAAGTTGCCAAATTTAGAAACCTCTGACCTAATAGCTTCACTTAGATTTATTTGTTAAATCAAGGTCATTTCAAGCTATACAGACTTTTATATATCTTCCATGTTATTTTGTGTTAAGAATTTTGGTAGCAAAGCTTTTAGTTTTTTCACTGACACTTAACTGGATGTACCATATGTTAAAGTTTTGTATAATTTTAATGTGAATAAGTAATTGTTTTAAGCACTGGAAGTTTCTATTTTGTGGTAGAATTGTTTTATAAAATATAAAATATATCAGTAATAATGCATAATAAATCTAGGATGGACGCCAGAGAAAAATCTTTTGGAAATCCTTAACGGAATAGAGTGTAGCCAAAATCCAGAAACATTAAGTAATAAAAGATATTGAACTTATATCCTTCAGTCTGAAAACTGGAGTCTCTTGTGACAAAACTATTCATTAAAGTGAATTGTAATTGATGATATCATGGAAATTTAATTAATTAATTAATTAATTTGCCACCCATCTTGCTGCAAGGTGACTCTAGGCGTCTTACAACATTAAAGAAGATAAACCCACAACAAGAAGAATACAAGATTTTAATTAAAAGAATGCAAAATTGTAATTAAAAAAATGGGAGGTGGAATAGTAAGATACGCGGGGGGGGGCGAGATCTACTATTAGTCCATCAATGACCTCCCGCATGGCATGGCATAGCATGTAAAGTATTGTACTGTACCATGTGTGAGGATGGTACCAGCTAAGAATCTGGCTTGATTGCTGTGCACACAGCAATGGGTGCCATGTTGGAAAATCTGAAAGACCAGGTTAGGGACTGATGGTCATGGAAAAAATGTATGTAGTCACTAGGTATTAAAAACAACTTGATGGCCCATAATCAATTGTGGGTATATGAGAGATGATAGTGAATGTATGTATACTCTCTCTCTCTCTCTCTCTCTCTCTCTCTCTCTCTCTCTCTCTCTCTGTCTATCTATCTATCTATCTATCTATCTATCACACACAGAGAGAGAGAGAGAGAGAGAGAGAGTAATACATAGATAATACTTTTGAATTACATTACAAGATTCTGAAGAATGTGCATTGTAGAACACATATGAGTTCTAGGCTTATAAGTTCTGAAAGAATGGTATTTAGCTACAAATGAAGTAAATTGTCGAAACAATCCATTGTGCAGAAAAATGTATCTATACAGTTAATGTAAAAATCTCAGGAAGTTAACAAAATATTAAGGCAAAAGGAAAAGAAATCATGATCAATTTAAAACACATCTTTCCATCTCTATGATGCTTCTGACTATTAATTCCAGGAAGACAAATTAGACTAACTTTTCCTTTGGTAACTATATAAAGGACAAAGCCAATAAATTACAAATGATTCTTAAATGAATAAGTTAATGAATGTGGTATGCGAAGTGAAATGTAATTAAAATTTTAAAATTATAAGTCTGAAAAGGATAAAGTGCCCAAGCTTCATAAATGAATTAATGAACACAATTCATGAAATGAAATTGAATTGTACTTTGGAAGTATTCTAGATTTTTTTTTCATCACTACAGAAAGTATAAAACATGCGATTGTAACTTTTAATTGGTTTTGCTGGGTATAAAAAAAGTTGCAAATTTACACCCTAAATATGGCATTTGGAATGCTTCTTTAATTATTCATGCTTGAACACGTTCTGTTTCCCATCATTTTGCTTTTGTCTTGTGCTCATTTCCAAACCAAAATGCACAGGACTCACTGTACCCTCTTTTCATGATTTCACACTTTAGGAAAATAACTTCTCTAGTACGTCTGCACTCTTCTCTTTTGTACCAACACATGTATTTCTATTTTTAACAGATTTTACATATTTAATGTGCTCTTAATATTTTCCACTTCATTTCCTTCTACCCTACATATTTATAAGTTTGTAACTTATTTCCCATCTGAAACTCGGAAGCAGGGAACTATTTGGCTAAGGGCCACATGTCCTTAAATTAGTCTGTGGAGTTCTTCATGCTGTGTCCAAGGCCAATAGTAGTTGTGATCAAAGCCTAGAATTGGCAGAGATGCCTTCTCTTTATTTATCTCTTCCATCCTACCTTTTTCAACCTTGCAATCAGATTGCCATGAATTGGTTTCAGAGGGCTACTTGCTAAGGGCCATTTGTACCCACTTCTGGGGCAAGTGATTTTTCATTTCAATCCATTCAATATTTTTTTTTTGTCTGATAAAAAGCCATTCTTCAACGTTCAAAGAGAATTCCCTCTGGTATTAACAGTAGCTCCTCAGCAATTCCAATCTGCCTTAATACTTTTCATGAATAAAGAATATCTTATTTGCTCCTTACTGAATATTCAATGTTAATGGCTGAGCATATTCTTTCCTATGCTACTCTGGCACAATTTGTGTGAAACTGGTAGCAGTTGTAGTAGTAGTAGTAGTAGTAGTAGTAGTAGTAGTAGTAGTAGTAGTAGTAGTTTAATTTTTCATGGCTTATAGAATATAAAATAGTAAAATGCAACACCCAAAATTTAACACAGTGCCTTGCTATAGTCCAGTGTAACATCACAAATAAAATATAGAACCATAGCAACCTAAATGGTCGATAGCAGGTAAAACAATAATTAGGATCTACCATTCTGAATAATTAATTATAATTTACACCAGCTTCAAAAAGGACTATAAATCCGAAATAGTTTTAGAGCCTTTCAAAATTTTAATTAATCAGATTCCAGGAGTAATCCTGGTGGAAACTGATTCACTGGAACTACAGTGAAAAGTACTCTCAAATGATATTGGCATTTTAGTACAAGAAGATACCAGTTGGTTGTGACCAACAATTGGGTTAATCACACAAGCACATGAGAAAATTTTAACAAATTATGTGTGTGGCTGTATTAGACGGAATGAGTTAACCTCAACAAATTTAAACTGCTCCTTTTTGTAAATACCATCACAGTGTGAAGAAGAGATAAAGGGAGGTGGAGTTAGTTCAGGTCGCAAGACTAATTTGCTGATCAAGCTTCCTTCCTCTGCTCTTTTGCAATACAGTGTTAGAAAGTGATGAGTTTCTAAAACCATTGTGTAAGCTTACTGTACCAAATTCATATACACCAATCACTTTAGTGATAAATTTGAGGATTGCAGAGAAACCAGCCATTTGTTTATTAAAACCAGCCTAATTATGTTATAAGAGAAGTGATTTATGGGCAAATGTATCTCCATGAAAAGCATAAAAGGAAAAAAAGGGACAGGGTTTCTACAATTACTATTATTAGGACTGATGCTCAGTATACTTGATTAAGTTTCTTACCGGATTCTTCTAGGTGATATTTTAAAGAAATGGGCTTATGAGAAGATAGAGATATTTAAATAATTCATGAAAAAAATGTGCATTTTCTTGAAAAGATTTTGTGCATAAAAAAGAACTTCATTTAGGATTAATATTCACATAAGAGAGTGGCATAATTCATCCTGAATAGGCTATGGAAGTGGTGTGAATCATTGCAGAAGATTTTCGAAGGTAAACCTACAGTTAAGTACATAAACAATTATGTCATCTTAATAAAATTGCCTATTAAGAATGAAACACATGTTGCCTGTAATTAAGCAAAAATTGCTAAAAAAATATTTGCCAAATATTCCCCAAATATACTAGAAAATGTTTTTTTTCTTATAATTAAAGAAGAATTACACATGAAGGTCAAAAATATGAAGCAAAGGGAACACTCTTTTTTAAAGGCCTAGCATCTTTTTTGTTTGTTTCATATTTCATAAATAGACTTACAATAACCAAGCAGGTAAATTGTCTGGATTCACTAATGCATTTCCATATTAGTCCACAGGGAATTAAACTGTTTCCTTTGAGTACCTCTAACATCCTTGATATTGTGCTTCTCACCAGCTGGCCTGCATCATTGACATCTGGTTGGTCATCCCCCATGACCATTGCATCCCAGATAGGCCTCAATTAGGAAATGTACTTTCCTGAATTTCAGTGTAGCACTAGACATGACTCCAGAGCAAGGGTGAAAAGAATGGCTGCTGTCAGACGGGAGTCTCTCAGGGCTTTGGGGAGCACTGCCTCAGACAGTGGTGGGATTCAAAAAAAATGTACTGCTGGTTCTGTGGCATGGCTTGCTGGGCATGGAAGGGGAAGGATACTGTAAAATCTTCAGTCAGAGATGGTATTTGCCAGTTCTCTGAACTACTCAAAATTTCCACTACCGGTTTTCCAGAACTGGTCAGAACCATACCACCTCTGGCCTCAGACACAGTCGAATGTGATAATGCCTTATTTAATTGAAATAGAATTGAGCTTAATAGTTGCATGGTGGGAAGAGTGGGATAAACACATTATTTCCTGAAGTTCTCATCTATTTTGTTTGAATCTACCAACTGTATCCTTCCTCAGTAGCAGGTCGCTAAGAAGATCAGTGTAGCTGATAGCTCACCAACTTTTTTTGTTGTTATTGAGGTTCACTAGATTTCTATAAGAGCATAAAAGCGCAACTGAAATGCACTTGTCACCGATGAAGCAATCTTTAAATCCATTAGAAATCACTTTTTAAAGCAGTCTTCTGGAACCCGATGCCCTTTAAATGCATTGGATCAACTTTGTCATTCTTACTCAGCACGGCAAGAAGTTACAGGAATTGAAATTCAAACCTTTGGAAGGATTAAGTCGGAAAGGCTGGCTTAAAGCAATGTTTTATGTTTTATCTTTTGTAACACAGTGATGCCAAAAGGTGCATTCTGATATCGTGATGTAAGCTCTGCCTTTTTATAGTCATGTTGAAATATCACGTAAAACAATGTTACAACATCATGAGGTATGTTTTATCACTTTTCCCTCCTCCCATCCTTGTTCTTCCCTGAGGATGCTTCTGCCTATGCTCAAGTGTGTCCACAGGGCAGAACAAGGAAAGGCAAATAATGAAATATGCAATGCACAATCACAACAGAAACGTCATTTGCCCTAAATTTGCAGCAACACAGCAAGTGAATATGTGAAGAGCAGAGCTTGCATTACATCATATTGCATATATGTGTCTGATGTATGCATGTATATTTATGTGTGTATATGTTTATGTACACCTCCCTCCCTTCCTCCCTCCCTCCCTCTCCCTCTCTCTCTCTCTTCAAGCCTTAGTTTTCTGTGGATGTCTCTACCTCTTTCTCAGATCGTCTTTAGAACATTAAAACCTGGTTTGGGTATATGTTTCATGAAGATTCCATGTCTTGCACATTTAATGGGAAACCTTATCAGAATACCATGGAATTTAGGTAATAGACTTAAAATGCACCATAAATTTATATTAATTTTTTAAAAATCATAGCAAGTCACAGTCTCCAGTGACATCTTTGGAATAAATAATGAAAAATTATTCTGGTTATTCCAGAAAAGGTTTAGTCCTTAGCACTGATGCAATAAAGTATTTTCACTCATTTCACAGAACGTTCCAATGAACAAATAATGAAAGAAATGCAGATGAAAATCCATAAACTCTGTATGTTTTCTCCAACGTTGTCACATTTTGTATGCGGATCCATTATTTTAAATCAATTTCTTATCATATAGACATTTGGTACCCATCTTCCAGAGTATGTGCTTAAAAATATATAGTTTCAGAAGAAAATAAACAGATAAATGCATACATTAGAAAAAGGCATACAGAACTTCTACATTGGAAACTATACATTAATATTGGGAGCAATGGTAAGAATTTATATAAACATGCAATGACATGTCAAGGCATGAGTGTCTTTGAAAATGTTTGCAAATTATTTTAAATCAATACAATTATTGATTTCAGTAAAATTATTACTATTTTGAATTAATAAAACAGGCAGTTTGATTAATCTCTTTTTTGGATTTTAAAGAAGAATTTAGAATTATTTAAATTAGTTATTTTTTGAAATTTAAAGTTTGATCCTTATAAATGTGTTTATTTACATGTAAATCAGCATATTCAAAAGTATTGAGCTTTTTAGTAATCTGAATCCCATAGAAGGCATTGTATTACAATTTTTCATGCCTGTGTCCTCTATTCTTACTTTAAGAATCAGTAAGTCTATTAGAGATTATCATTACAGTTATTCACTGTAGCTCCCCTGACTATCTCAGTTTGGGTTACAGATAAACTCACATATACACTGATTCTCTCTCTCCCCTCTTTAATTGCAGCACTAGATTGTTAGCTCTTTATTTCACTTCATGAAAACAAATTGGTTCTATGAAGAGGGAAATAGTTAACATTCACAGCCATTTCTTAATTGGTTCCAAACCCAGTTACTCACAAAAGGATAGCTTTGTTTTGATGCTAAGTAGGGCAGACAACATGACTAAGGTTTACTAAATGAAATTTACAGGCTGTTCACTCTGGAGTGAATGGATGCAATCCAGCTCTTTTTAAAAATCAATGTCAGCTTTATCATAGACTTCAATAGGAGATAGATTACATTCTGGATTTCCTGCCAAAATCTACTCTTCAAGTAAATCAAAATCAGGCAAATGAAGTATTCTACATTTGTTTCTCCAAGAAAATAAAATTTAAGAAATAAGAAAGACACCATCTGCTAAAATTATTTGTAGTCTTTAATACCGACAATAATATCCTCTAAGATTCCAAAAAAGTATCTACGTTTGGTTAGTGCATTTTATTAATAGGATTCATAAGCAAGTAAGTAGTTGAAGTATGAAATTTAATTCAAAGCAAATTGCGTAGTCCCAAGTACTTGTGTGCTCAAGCATGATTATCAAAGTACTTGAGGAGACAAGTAATATTAGGTCTACATATTTTGTTCTTTTGTTCAATCATGTCTGATTCTCAGGGACTGCATGGACATGTTCCTATTATTTTCTTGGCATTTCCCCCCCCCAGAAATGGTTTGCCAATGCCTCTCTCTAAGGTTGACAGAAAGTGGTTTTCTCTGGTTAATATATAAAACACAAAACAGCAAGTATGTGAACATGAGTAATCAGAATCTTGTGTAAAGGAAACAAAACCACTGGTAGTTTTAAGTTTGGTAGTTGTAAAATGATTAAAATAAGAATATGGAAGCTTTGTCCAATTAGATTTTTAAAAAAATCTTTATGAGTAGAGTGCTATTAATTTCAGTCCATTTCACTGGATACTGTGGAATGAATAGTCCTAAACTGTATTCTCATCACTGTTATTCAGCAATGTTTTTATTTTCAAGTTTAATTTCTATTGATTTAATTGATTTAATAGCTTAGATTTTGTCAAGGGCAGTTCAATGTCTCAAATATCTTGACTCTGGCATATCCTCCTGATTTGGATTAACAGTATGACAGTTCTTGCCGCCATCAGTTATCTAGAGGATGCCTGCACTCTGTAATATTGCAGCTGGCAAATAAAAAGTATACACAAAGCAAAATAATTTCAATAATGGCATCTGGTGGCCATGTAGATAAAGACGTGTAAGATTTAGTTCTTCCTCTTTTCATTGAGACAATGAAAACCATCTCATTAGAGTATCTATGAAGTTTCTCAGACATCCAGGTCTTCTTCAAGAGGCAACTGGAGTTTCTGGTTTTTCTTTGAAGATGTTTCATTCTCATCCAAGAAGCTTCTTCAGTTTTGTTCAGTTCTCAGAGCTGAAGAAACTTTTATTTTATTTATGTATTTATTTGTCAAGAAGTATTAGATAACAGGTATAAATATAAACATGGTTATGAATACATGAAATGGATAAGAATAAAAAAGAAACAATAGAACAGGGACGGTAGGCACATTGGTGCGCTTATGCACGCCCCCTACAGACCTCTTAGGAAAGGGGTGAGGTCAATAGTAGACAGTCTGAGGTTAAAGTTTTGGGGGTTTGGGGAAGAAACCAGAGTCAGGTAAAGTATTCCAGACCACTCTGTTGCTGAAGTTGTATTTCCTGAAATCAAGTTTGGTGCAGTTTACTTTGAGTTTGTATCTATTGTGTGCTCTTGTATTGTTGTGGTTGAAGCTGAAGTATTCATTGACAGGTAGGACATAGATAATTTTATGTACCATACTTAGATCGGACCAAAGGCAGAGTAGTTCTAGGTTTTCTAGGTCTAAAATTTCAATTCTGGTGGCATAAGGTATTCTTCTACGGATAGAAGAGTGGAGAACTCTTATCGTGAAATATTTCTGTACTTTCTTGACTATATTAATATTCAATATGGAATGCGGGTTCCAGACTGATGAGCTGTATTCAAGTATTGGTCTAGCAAATGTTTTGTGTGCTCTAGTTAGTTGTGCGATATTACCAGAGAAAAAGCTATGCAGGATTAGGTTAACAACTCTTAATGCCTTGTTGGCTATGTAGCCACAGTGGGCTCTAGCACTTAGATCATTAGAGATGAGTACTCCAAGATCCTTGACATAGTTGAGGTCATCAACAAGGTCTTGACTATTCAGCTTGTATTTTATTTTCTGATTATTATTTTTTTGCTAATATGTAAGTAAGATAGACCATTTGTTTGTTGAGATTTGAAATTGCCATTTGTTTGACATTCGGACACATAGTCGAGGTCATTTTGAAGGGTAGCAGTATTGTCAGTGGTGTTGAGTAGCTTTACATCATCAGCAAAAAGAATGCAGTTGCTCTTAATATGATCACAGAGGTCATTTATGTAGAGTATAAAGAGAGTTGGTCCTAGAACGCTGCCTTGGGGGACATCACTGTTGACAGGTACAGGATTTGATAGGGCGCTCCCTATTTTGACCATCTGTTGCCTGTTTGACAGGAATGCATCTATCCAGTTATGTAGGTATCTGGAGATACCATAGGATTTTAGTTTTAGGAGTAGTTTGTCATGTACCACTGGCTTTACAGATGTCTATGTAAATAGCGTCAATTGCTTTGCCCTGATCAAGCTGTGTAGTCCATATGTTTTTGAAGTGTAGGAGTTGCATATTACAGGATAGTTTTTTCTGAAACCAAATTGCTTGTTAAGAGAGTAGGTTGTTTGTTCTAAGTGGAGGATAATGGATTGGTTAATAATTTGATTCCATGATTTTACAGGTGACGCAACATAAAGAGATTGGTCTGTAATTTTCAACTAGGCTGGGGTCTCCCTTTTTGAAGAGGGGGATGACTGTGGCTAGTGACCATAGGTTTGGCAAGGAGCTGGTCCCGAAAGCTTTTTTCAAAGATTATGCTTAGAGGTTCTGCTATGGCAGTGGATAGCTTTTTTAAGAAGTAGGCACATATTCTGTCCGGTCCAATACATAGAGATGGTTTTAGATTGTGTAGTGCTTTTTCAACATTATCTTATGTAAAATTGATATGTATTAGATCATTGTAGTTGTCTGCGGTTCAACTAGGAAATATTGGGCATGATCCATTGCTGTTTACAAAGACTGAGCCAAAGAATGTGTTAAATAGGTTGGATGAGAAGTGAAACCAGAAATTCCAGTTGCCTCTTGAAAAAGCACCTTTGAGACATCTCATTAGAGATAAACCAAATTAAATTTCACTTAAAAAGAAGAAAAATTAAAGTATAAATATTTTTAACTTTGGATATTAAAAAGCAAACATTAAAAGATGAAGATAATTAATTTTAAAGCTGTCAAATTTGAAATAAGATACTTGTACAAACATATATAAAAGCATGCAGTTGTCCAAGCAGACTGTACATTGGCACTATTCTGCTACAAATAGCTAATTTTGCCTCAATCAATCCACCTCATAACCAATGTCTTGTGACAAATAAGATTGTTAGAAGTTAATATTAATTAAATTATAAAGCACATTTGTGATATCTTAATATACTTTCTGAGTTATATAAAAGATGAAGTTACATGCTTTTTCATAATTTGCAGAGAGAAATAAGAATGTTAAAGCTGAATAAGACATGAAAATGAATCTAGAACACATCATAAATTCTTGTTTAGATTTTTATTTATTTTAACTGAAGTAGCATGTGAAACTTCTCTCCCTGTATTTTAAAGTTCCTGAATCTCTGCGCTTTTTGAAAATTCAAAATTTTAATCAGAGTGTGGGAAAATAGTATTCTTTATTTTGCTGCTTCCTCATGGGTTCTTTGGAGTTTCTATTCCCAGTGTTAAGAGGAAGTATTATTGCCCTAGAACAGGGATGTCAAACTCACGTTGTAATGGTAGCATCATGTAATGTATCGGGACTTTTTCCCCTTGGCTAAACCATGCATGGGTGTGTCCAGCATGGTACGCATCCAGCCCATGGGCCAGCAGTAGGACAGCCCTGCCATAGAAGATGGAGAAACAGGATAACAAAGAAGGAAACTGTGAGGTCTAGACCTGTCCTCTGGAGGTTCTTGGGGCAGCCATTTCTCTCTCAGGTCTGGAAGGAAGCAATGGCAGCCATTTTCAATTCTTTCCCAGGAAAACTGCAGGGACTTGTCTAGGCAGTTGTCAAGAGTCAAAAATGACTTAAATACATGTGTGCACACGCACGCACGCGCGCGCGCACACACACACACACAAACAAATACCCATGACCAAGAGACCTGTCTTATTCCAGTGTATAGGAACTGACAATTGATGCAGTCTGTATGAGGCAATATATGCTCTGCCTGAATTCTATTAGCTAGTGAGGAAACTACTTTGCCTTATTTAAAAAAAAATACACTGCTTTTACCCCGTTAGAGAATGCATAACCTTAAGTGTTTAATGTCTATTTTAATAAAAAGTGTGAATAACCTAACATTACTGCTGTGGCTAATGTGCTATTGGAATTAATTGTATTTTTGGACAATCCATTTGTAGGCAACCATTTTGATAGAGTCATTAAAATATCACTTAAATAGTTTATTTTGAGTGTGGATTGCAATAGCACCCGAAATAGGCAGCTGTTATCTATCATGATCTGTTCAGCACATTTTGCAGCTGTTATTGCTTCAGCCATATTCACTTAAGAGTTTGTTCTACCTTTGTCTGTAACAAGCTTAGTTGAGCCTTTACAAGCACATGGCAAATTCTGCTTGTTTCATATAATCTGATGGGATTACATTCTTTTTTTACCTGTACTAGAAAATAATTGCTTGCCTATCATCAGCAATATTCTTGTATCTTATCCCATGTGGTTAAAACTGCTTTTTCTCCTCCAATTTGCTTGCTTGAGCTCTGCAATGTGTGTGTTCAGCCATCTCCCTTCTCAGTTGTTACGGAAGCAGAAAATTCCATGGTTTCCATTCTAATATAACAATAAACTATTATATAAATGTGTATTTTTAATTTCAGGGTACAGATATGTTCAACGTGTGATAATGTACATCAGTATGCACAACTTTGATGAAACTAATAATAAGTATATAAAATGTAGATAAACTATAGAATTCCTATCTCTCCTGGATATATAGCTTAAGAAAGAATACAATGACAAAAGCCAGGATATAAAATGGCAAAACTCAAGATGCAGCAAGGTAGGTAGGAGAAATCTATTACAAACTGCTTTTTAAATGAAAATTCTGTACATTAACATGGAACTTGTGGCATGAATAAGAATCTAAAAGCATATATTGAGGAAATCAGCATTTGAAAAGAATGTATTAGATATGATTTAATGAAAATAAATGTAGCATGTATTGAAGAAAGATGACATATGACAAAATATGTTGACTTTTTCTATTCCCTTCCTTCCTTCCTAAAATAATTTGTACTGTAGCAGTGTAGACGTAAGACAGGCAACACTGACTGGATCCATTCTTAAATATTAGTATCATGGAATAAGCACATATTGGTATTATGCTTTGTCATAGTAAACCAGATATTTCAACTGGATTTGGCATTTATGGCAGTTTTCAATGCCCTGCAGTCACCTGACCATGTGACTGCAGGACATTGAAAACTGCCATAAATGCAGACTGTTTAAAGAGTACCGAAAATGTGGTCATATGATACAGGTAGTCCTCAATTTACAACCCTAATTGAGTCTGGCAATTATAATCATAAATTGTGATGATCAAAGTGGGCCACCATATGATCGTATGTTTTTACAATTTTGGCAGCAGTCATTACATGAACTTCAGAAACAAGAAGTAAAAGCAGGTTTCTGGAAAAAATATCAAAAAGTATGGTCATGTGACTGCAGGACATTGAAAACTGCCATAAATGCAGACTGTTTAAAGAGTACCGAAAATGTGGTCATATGATTGGGTGAGCAAGCAATCAGAACTTTAGAACTGGTTCATAAGTAGCTTTGGGAGTACCCATTGTAACTTTGAAAGGCTTTTGAGTAGTTGTAAAGGACTTGCAACAAATGTACAAAATAATTTAAACATTTCTTTCAACATGTAAAAAGAAAGAAAAGAAGTCAAGGAAATAATTGGTCCGCTAATGAGAAAAGATGACAAGAAGGCTATGGAGCAGCAGGGAGAAAGTAGAACTTCTTAATTCATTCTTTGCATATGTTTTTATACAAAAGATAGACAAACAGCCCAACCTATCAAAATCAGTACTGTAAAAGACAGATTAGGAATACAAGTCAAAATAGGCAAGGAAAGACAACACCGATTTACTCTATATATGTTCATATAAGCAAGACCAGATGGATTACATCCCAGAATTCTAATGGCAAACATGATCTCAGAATTACTGAAATATATCTTTCAAAGATCCTGGAACACTGGGGAACTACCAAAAAGTAGAAAAGAGCTAATATGGTGGTTCCCATTTTCAAAAGGGAAAAAATGGATCCAAGACACTATAGACCAATCAGCCTGACATCAATACCTGGGAACATCTGAAAAATCTAATCAAGCAAGAGATCTGCAAACACCTATTGTAGAAATAAGCAAAGTTATTACTGGAAGCCAACATAGTTTTGTCAAAAACAAACCATGCCAGACAAACCTCATTCTTTGACAAAGAGACTAAGTTAGTGGACCTGTGAAATACTGTGCACATATTATTGTTGGGCTTCAACTAGGGACTTGACAAAGTAGACCATAACCTACTTCTTGGTAAGATAGAAAAATGTAGGATAGATACTATCACCACCAGATAGATTCGCAACTGCATTCACCAACTGCATTCAATGTACAGTCCTCAGTGGAACTACATCTACATGCAGTGGGGTACCTTAAAAGTATATAAAACAAATATAGTATAATGTGGGAAATCATGGAACTGAAATCTGAAATAAAACCACAACTTTTCCTACTAGGTACAGATTAAGGGGGGGGGAAATCAATGAATGAAATACAATCTTGCAGCAGCGATAACAAACTTTGCTCAACACTGGAAGAAAGGCACAGTCATGACAATATTTATCTGGGAACTAAACTTGGAGTATACCCAGCAATTGCAAAACCAATAGTATAATTATATTAAAAAAGTTTAAATTTAAGCAAGAATGGTTCTCATATATATAGAACACATAATGCAGCATGGTAAATACAAAACATTGCCAATTAGCCATCTTTTCACTTTCTTTTTCAATTCTAATAATAAAATGTTAATTATATCTAATCATATCATACTGTATATACATCACTTTACTGGGACAATGTAACATAATCAAAAGAAAAAATAAGAAAAAACTATTCATATGACCTACATTTTCACTTTCTCCTTGTTTCTCCTCCTTTAACACTGACTGACATATTTTGATAAAACATCTGTAATTAAAATTAGGAAGAATTTCAGTTACAGATAAAGGGCAACAGCAAGAAACAGAACATTTAACCTTAGTTCCTTTTCAAAACAGATTGTATCCTGTATCATACTCAAATATATCTAGATTAACATTTCTGAGTTCAAACAAATTGTTTTTGTTTAAGATACAGAACTGGCTTTTAGACAAATGCCTCACATTTTAGGCATACATTTATCAATTTTCTTTTGCAAACAAAGATGGCCTGCCAACTGGTAAGACTGCATTTTAAATATATAGATCCAAATTCAGATACAGGAAACCATGGTTACAGGGGATGTCACCTACCCTAAAAAAAAAGGCAGTCTCCTAGATACATTAGAAATTCTGCAGAGGTTGACAAAACATACAAGCAAAAAGTTACTTTTGTGAGGCTTGTGACAGCTTGCAGCTATGATTCACAATAATGTATCACACCAAAATCAATTTTCTTCTCACTTCCAGGGAAGAAGTAGTAGACTGAAGATGAATGAAAATGAGCTATGATCATGATGGAATGAAGAGACAGCAAATAGACTAGCTCTTTGTAATTCCTCTCCAGACAAAGAGAGGACTTGAGATACCCACAAGTACTCATACAGTTGTTTCTCACAAGGATACCAGCAGACAGCAGTCTCTGGTGGACCTAAACAGCTCTGGGAACTGAGGGGAAAATCAACTTGCTCAAATTGTGGTAAACTCCTTTGAAAGGATACTT
This sequence comes from Notechis scutatus, assembly GCF_049901735.1. NCBI lineage: Eukaryota > Metazoa > Chordata > Lepidosauria > Squamata > Elapidae > Notechis > Notechis scutatus. The sequence continues at coordinate 72,512,900 of NC_142011.1, forward strand.
GGTTAGCAGAGTTCCTTTTTTAGTCACTTTAAGGATTCCAGTGTCTCCTTCATATGAACTGGGAGGGTGAGTCTAAAGAAAAAACATATGGATAAATGGAAATGCATTTGAATGGACCATATTTTGAATTTAATTCTAGCTTTTGTTCAGCTTTATAATAGGTCCTAACCCATCCACTTCACTTTGTAGCAAATGAAACCAATTTAAAGCACAATATCTCTATATTATTTGAGATGAATCTCACATTCTTACTCTTTGTATCTTTATGAGTTCATAACACCCAATTCTTCATGGAAATCTGATATATGTATTTTTACTTTGTTTTATGGCATTTTCCTGAAAATAACATCATAACAATAACAGAATAGTCATGGATAGGTAAAATTTAGCAAAATTACAAAACCTCCAGATGGTAAAACTGCATGGCTGAGGAAAATATTTGGCTTATTGGCTTGTTTTCAATTTGTATGTATATTTTTATAATTCCTTGTATAGCAAGAGATAAAATTGAAAAACAAAACAAAACAAAAATTCTTAAGGGCTATCTTGAGGAAGATCCAAACTGCTTAATAATGTGTTTTTTTTCTCATCATTTCCCCAAATTTCTTCTTTGTTTAAAAATATTTGCAAGACACAACATATTTAATAAAGAAGTTTAAAAACTTCTATTGTATTTAACAGGTCATGCGTGAAGATATTGCTTAAAGTAGATAATTCTGCTTGTTAATTAGATATTTATCTTTTAAACTAACCCAACTAAAGCTACAAATCAACTTTCTGATGTTCAAAAAAATTTAAGATTTCTGTAACTGATGAACCTTGGTTGCGCCAACTGCCAAAAGGTACAAACTTATTACATTTCTGATGCAAAACAATTACCCTCTAAACCTTGCAGTATCAATCTTTTCTCAAAGTTCCTGTGAACCTAAGCATTTTACGGACATTAAGTTCCAAAGATTTTGAATAAATGTATTCTAGTGGGCATATAAAAGTATAGCATAGGAATTCATTTGGTAAACAGGGATGTTTATAATGAGAAATAAGCAGGGATTTTATATATTTTAATGTTCTCCTTAAGAAAAATTAACAGCTATAAAATCATAGTTTGTAGTGCTTTCCTCTGAGAAGGGAATGAATATAAGATGATAGACAGACAGACAGACAGACAGACAGACAGACGGATAATGATGATAGATAGATAATGATAGATAGATAATGATAGATAGATAGAAAGAAAGAAAGAAAGAAAGAAAGATAGAAAGAAAGAAAGAAAGAAAGAAAGAAAGAAAGAAAAAGAAAGAAAGAAAGAAAGAAAGAAAGAAAGAAAGAAAGAAAGAAAGAAAGAAAGAAGGAAGGAAGGAAGGAAGGAAGGAAGGAAGGAAGGAAGGAAGGAAGAAAGAAAGAAAGAAAGAAAGAAAGAAAGAAAGAAAGAAAGAAAGAAAGAAAGAAAGAAAGAACAAGATTATGCTTCAAACACTGTATGAACAATGAACGGATTCTGCATCTCTTCAGTATGACATTCAGTCATCAGATTATCTTTCTGGGGCTGCACAACCTTATGAAAATATTCTCTGGATTTAAAAAGTTTCAGAAGGTATTCTGTTTGTACTTTTGTTCAAACTTATGCATTTTGGAAACTTAAGCTCTAGTAGTTCATTCTTATTTCTTCTCTTTTTTCATGTTTATTAAAAACCCAAATCTTACTGGTTGAAAGTCCGTAGTAAAGGATACAATATGTTCCGAGTTTGGGATCTTTTATGGGGACGTATGTCATAACCCAGGGGTCTCCAGCCCCCCCCAATCCGTGGACCAGTACCAGGCTGTGGAATGCCAGAAACCGGGCCATGCTAAGAAATGAAGCCCCATCCACGGGGTGCAGGCAATATGTAAAACCACACTCTCTTCTGGTCTGTGGAAAACCTCTCTCCACAGAACCGGTCTCTGGTGCCCAAAAGATTGGGGTCACTGTCCTAATCTACCAGTTGTCTAACATACTGGACTCTCTAGTACATTTGCACCTTATGATTTTGAGAGACAGTAAATTTACAAAAAGGAATGACAATGAAATGACACAAGTGAAAAGCTGCTACTAGAAAGAGTATTTACTTATAGCAATCTAATAGACAATTATCTGAGGAAAGGCTCTATTTGCCATGACAGAACCATAGTTATATCAATCTATAACATAAAATGCATTTTGGATTAGAAAGACATCTTGATCTCTTCATGAGAAAGATAAATTAAAAAATGTCTCAAAGCTTTATACCTACTCTTTCAGGGAAAATAGGGGAAAATGAGCCTCCCCTTCATTTTTTAACTTTTTCAAAATCAGTATTTTTATAAGTTGTAGCTTACCTCAGTTCTTAAAATCAGAGTCTACATTGTTATACAATTGAGCTCAAATATCCTACTTGTTTCAAGTATGTGTCTGTATCTCTGGAAACAACTTGCAATATATTTAGTTAGCTGTGTTTATATAGTATAGGAAGAGCAATAACATCCACACTTCTATTTGTGCCAAAAGTTTTCCTTTATTTTAAATGGAAGTGGGGTGTGTATGTAGTGCTTTAAATGGAAATAGAACCTATTTTTTTAATCCTTTGGGGCTCCTTTATGATCATCTAGAAATAGCTTTCCAGCTGCTGAGTTGGAGCAAAATTATTTGTGGTAACATTTTGATTTTGTTTCTAAATGGTTAAAGCATTGGGGGAAAGGAAGAAAGTGTTTAGTTTTCTCAGACTAGTTTATTAGATGAAGAATAGTTGTATACAGGTGGTCCTTGACTTACAACAGTTCATTTAGTAACTGTTCAAAGTTATGACCTATGCAGCATCCCAATGATCATGTGATCAAAATTCAGATGCTTGGCAACTGGTTCATATTTATGACCGTTGCTATGTCCCAAGGTCATGGGATCATTTTATACGACCTTCAGACAAACAATGTTGATAGGGAAGCCAGATTCACTTAACAACTGGGTTACTAACTTATCAACTGCAGTGATTCACTTAACAACTGTGGCAAGAAAGGTCATAAAATGGGAAAAAGTCATTTAACTGAGGACTACCTCTACTTGATTTCACTTTAAAATTCGGGGATTTATTGTTCAGTACATCCATGTTTAAAACATTTTGACTAATAGAATTTTGTAATAAGCCAAACCATACATCTTAAGAAAATAAGTACTTTCAGCTAGAATTGATTATCAAGGTATGAGTGGAACCACTAGTAGCAGCATTTATACTGAAGACAATCTCTCCAAGTTGAAGATTCACCTGGACTGTGATAACTCAATGGTTTTGCAGTTCTAAATTGAATAAACCATTAAAATAGATTATAATCCTGAAATTATGTCTTCATCTTAATTAAAATAGTTGAAAACAGTTGATCATATTTCCTGGCTATAAGACAGATTTTACAGAACAGGCATGCAGAACAGCATACAAAAAAATTCTCAAAACAACCCCTGGATTTGTAATCTGGAATATTCTGTAAATATTCCAGCTGCTTCCAGAAAATTTCTTCCAGAAAATGGCAAAAAACATCACAAATCGAGATCATATGACCACTGGACAACTGTAATCTGTTGTAAATGAAAGTTTGTTGTCCAGCATCTGAAATGCCAATCGTATGACCATGGGAGCAGTTGTAACTTCAAGGATGGGTCATAGGTAACTTTTTAAAAAATCCATTATAATTTTGAATAATTATTAAGTGACCGATCATTAAACGAGGACTACCTGTATTTCTTTGCATCGCTTTCTTCATCATGCTATGCTATCTTCCAATATATGTTGATCATGATTAAACATTTGTAATTAAATTGGTGGGAAAGGGGACTGTGACAAGAACTGGCACTCCCCAAGGGACTTTCATAGACAGACAAATGGCCAATTGCAATGAATTATCACTGCACTTCAGAATACAGTTATTATAATAAATTATAAGGTCATCAATTAGGTTTCCTCCCTTTCATGTCACATTCAGTTGAAAATGTTAGCAAAAAGCCCCCCGAAGCAATAGTATTTCCTACTATGGGACTCTAAACTAAAACCATATTCTTGAAAACAGATAAACCTGTATATGATAGATATAAGTGACTTAAGATTTTCTATTAAAATGTGTCACAAAAATGAGAAGTCATGAAAATGAGAGATGTGTTAAATTTAACATTACTAATTCCTAACAGGCAAATATCATATTCTGTGAAATTTTTACCAGGCGATGCCATCTGCTTGTTCTCATACTTATTTTTGAAAACCACGAAATATGAAATATGACTAAAATCTGTGTACTTGTCCCAAGCTTTCTGTTCACTTAAATAAGTGTCCTTTTAACTTTTTTTTACAAATTAGTCATGCTTTTTATGCAAAATATAAAGTAAAACATAATCCTGCTTACTGTAGATGCATTGAAATTAATAGAACTTAAGTTAGCAATTATCAAATAAATATTAATCACATGTACAATAATCACTTAATCTTGCCTCCAAGAAATAGCAAGACAGATTTCACACATTTTAAAGATGTGAAGAAGTAGTGTGGGCTTACTGATTGCTTAAAACTGTTTTATTCATAGCTAGAAATGAGATGAGATTTGACTAATGAAACATCATTGTGCAAAAAGAAATTGGCAAAAAATTGAGAAATTGCTTAGTATTTCCTGTCTCATACTGACATACCTATGGCATCATACTTATTTAAATTGCTTGGTTCAGTCAACATGAATTTATTTTTAGATCACACAATTTCCAAAAAAAACCCACCAATACATCAAAAATTACCATATTGTGTTTATGTTGTTGCAGATGCAGTGAAACTATTATTTATTTAAATATATTATTCCATTTTGGTAAGAACCAATTATATATATTAACTTGAGATTTATTCATATGGGCATTAACTTTTGGAAAGAGAAAATGAATCAAAGGACTTAGTTCAGCTTTGGATAATACAAGTATATAGCTTCAGCTATTTAGCACTGTGCAGAATTCATTAATAAAGATCACCATGGATGGCTCTAATCAATAATGGCTTCACTTTATCAATATAGGTATTCTGTAACTACACATATTTTTGTTTCCTTTTTTTCCTTCTATAATTGTTGCATTCTTTTTCTTTGTTTTTCCTATTTAGTTAATTAAAAAAGTAAGAAGATGCAACATTTCTCATTCAACTCAAAAGTATCTCAAAAACACTTTCCCTGAATTCACATTCTTTATTGTGGCAAGAGATTCTAGTTTTTGTTCACTTTTCTTTAATATGTTCTCCCTCTTCAGTTTGGTCACCCAACTCGGTAGCACCATTTTGAAAGAAGTGAATTTGTTACACACAGTTGTTGACGTAAAAATATTCATTTAATGACCATCCAAAGTTACAATAGCACTGAGAAAAGTGACATGACATTTTTTCACACTTACAACCACTATAGTATATCCCATGGTCACATGATCAACAGTTGGATGCTTGGCAACTGGTAATATTTATGATGATTGCAGTGTGCTGGGCTCTTGTGATCACCTTTTGCAACCTTTTGACAAGCAAAGTCAATGGGGAAGTCAGATTCACTTGTGTTACTAATTTAACAACTGCAGGGATTTACTTAAAAACAGTGGCAAAAAAGGTTGTAAAACAGGGCACAACTTGCTTAACAATTGTCTCACTTAGCAACAGAAATTTAGGGCTCAATTGTGGTCATAAGCTGAGGACTACCTGTATCTACTATTACCCGTCCCATGATGCAATAAATGTTAAAATCACTCTCTTACACCTAACTACAAAAAAATTTCTCAAAATAAAACAAAATAGAACAAAACAAAATCTTCTTTCGGTCATCAATACTACCATTCCTTTTTCCACTAACTGTATGCCTGCAACAATTTAACTCTTTTCTTTTTCTTTCTGCCTCATTTTATTCCAATGAGGTCAGAAAAAAGCCCCTCCTCACTATTTGTTTAATACCTCATCCAAAAATACCAGAAGAACTTTTACATTGACCTAATGTAATACCCTTCCATCTGCTGTTTTAAATGGCATCACTAAAGAATAACATTTATGTCCATATGGTGAGGGGGAAATCAAAACTGTGGTTCAAAAGGATGCTGTGCTACCTCTTTTATGGAGCTATTCAGGCAACATATATTCTCCTGATTACAATAGTAGGCAGAACTGAGAATGTGTATCTCAAATTTCCATTTTGATGTATTTATTTTGGAAAGAAATAAATCATCTATGATTGTAATAATCTAACAAACAATATGGTTGACATTGTGTTCTCATCTGTGATCCCTGTATTTTCTGTAGATACCATCAAGATATCTTTTTAAACAGATTATCATCCAGTTTTTTTGTCATATACAACTCAAGGTGACAAACATACTCATATTCCTTTGTCGTCTTACTTTCCCACAGCAATAACCTTGTGGGATGTGCTGAGAGAGAGTGATTTGCCCAAAGTCATATAGCTGGTTTTTCATGACTAAAGTAGGACTAGAACTCATAGTCTCCTGGCTTCTAGGCCACCATCTTAATCACTACACCTAAATATATGTCATCTTTCATTCATAACTAGTGCTTTAAGTCAGGGGTCCCCAACCCCTGGGCTGGGGTCTATTTGCAACTGGGCCGTGTGAGTGGTGGGCTGGCATGCATGTGTGTGCGCACAGCTTGACTTGTGCAAACGGCAGGCTGGTGCACATGCACACATGTGCGCAGCTCGATTGTGCATGTTGAGTTGTGTGTGTATGTGTGCTGTTCTACTGCTTGCACATGTTGAAGTTGTGCACATGTGCACATGTGCTAGCCCGCTGCTCACACAGCCCAGTTCCGTTTTCCTTCCCCTTCCATCAGGCTGCCAAGCTGCAAAGGTTGGGGGCTTTAAGTACAATGTTGACTGAAAATGTGTTTTAATGGTTATTTAATGGCTGCTAGATAAAGACCGAAAGGTCTTCAGATAATAATGATTTCTTAATACATTTATCTTACTTCAAGAGTATGGGATTTTCAAGGGCATTGCAAATGGATCTAAAAATCCTAACAAATTATTGTTTTCTTCCAAAACAATTTTAATTGAATGGACTGATTATCAATCTTCATCCAATGTTGAGATCACAGCAATGTTAAGCAAAAATGAAAAAGGTTGGAATACCACAGGGAGGCAATTGGTTCAATTAGGCTTCCAAAAGTTTCATTCAACTTTCTTCCAAGAACTTTGTAATTTTGATTTAACAAACTCTACAATACACACAGAATGTTGTAGAGTTTGATAATATGTCATTATCATTATCTTTCAAAAATAAATGATTAGAGAAAAAATATTTATTTTTATGCATATGATCTTATTTTGCCAGATTTCCTTATAAACAATGAATTGGGTTTTGAAAAGCCCAAGTCAAAGGAACCTCACAGAATATGTGCATTCTGGAGCTTCAGGTTAGTTAGGCTAACAATCTTTGTACCCTGGGGGAATCCTTGAAATAATGTTTGGATCTCAGAGATCACCTTCATAAAAATTATTATATACATAGCTCACCATATGTTAAATGTCCAAACAAAATATTTTTCAATCACAATCTCTGACAAAAACCCTTAAGACTTTTCAGGATACTCTAGGATTACATGGAACACTAACTGTACTAACTGTATTGGGGGAATGGAGGCCTCCATGACATATGATATGATTGGTGAAAAGAAGATAAGGACATATTTGAGTTCAGAGGCTTCTCTTAGGAAAAGCAGACTAAGTGACTGATTAATTATATGCCATCAAGTCACTGTCAGCTTCTAAGGACTACATAAGTAGATATTCTCTGTGATGATCTGTCCTTAACCTGATGCTGAAGGTCTTCCAACATTACACCCTTTGTCACTGAACCCATCCACCTTGCTGCTGATCTTTTTCTCTTTCTAGCCATCTTTCCCAGAATCAGAGCCTTCTTGAGAAAGCTACATTTTTACACAATGAATGTGAAGTAGGACAATCTGAGACTGGCCATTTGTACTCAAATGAAAACTCTGAATTAATTTGTTCAATAATCCATTAGTTTGTTTTCTTTTCTCTTCACAGTATTCTTGGCAGTCTTCTCCATTGTGAACTTAATGACAAAATTCAAAAGCATCAGTACTATTTGTATCTGGTTTCTTCAAATACCACTTTCACTTTCACTCTGTGACACATAAGGTGTCACAGAGAATGTTACATTGTGATTGTTAGTAAACTAAATTACTTGTACAGACTTCCACAGATGGTATCTTCTAGGGCTTCAAAGATTAATTATATGTGGTCTAGACAACACATTTCCTTAGATTTCCCTGGCAGTTATGGCTGGCACAAACAAAGAACTCACCAGGAATCAGTACTTCAAAAATGACCAATCAAAAGCTATTTTTAAGAGATGACCGATCAGAAACAAAGACCATCAAAATTACAATCAGGAACAGGCACAAAGAACCAATCAAAGATCAATCCTCTGCATCAATCACAGATCAGCTTGGCTAAAGACCAATCAGAGTTCAGGACACCTGGCCATAAAGATACGAGTCCAACCTTGCTCAGTCTCAGCTCAATTATCTATAAACTGTATAGCTGAACTGACTTTGATCATGCTAGTCTCAGTTGCTAGAAAAACGTCAGGAAATCTGTTGCCTAGACCAAGGGTGGGGAACGGTGACCCTTTTATGACTTGTGGATTTCAACACCCAGAATTTCTGAGCCAGCCATGCATGAGTTCTGGGAGTTGAAGTCCACAAGTCATAAAAGGGACATCATTCCCCATTCCTGGTCTAGACCCTGGTAAGTAAACCATGAGGCCCAACACTGCCCAAAATAGGTTATTTTATTCAGTGAAAAAAAATCTCAGCTAATTTAGTATCTCAGGAGATTGTATTTCAAGTCTGGACAAGTTGCAGTTCTGTAGATTCCTGGATATAAAACAAATTCTCCTTTAAAGTCCGGTAGTATTAAGATTTAGCAAAGAAATGTTTCCTTGCCAAACCCTAATATATGGTCTGATAAATAGCAGAGATTCTACCACCATAGAACTGACTGAATAAAAGAATCACTACAGATATTTGTACTTATTTATTCCATAGGGCAACAGACTGAGAGTATTTTAAAATATTTCATTCTTAGCACAGATAAAAATGAATAGTTAATAAATATTTTGCATCTAAGACTTGATTCATGAGGTAGTTTAAAAGACTCTCATTTCACCAGAGGACACAGAACTATTCAGAAAGTTACTATAGAGAAGACAGAAGAATTAAGATTTTAAGTGACAGATTGGTTGAAGAGCATTTTGTACTAGGCTTTATCCAAAAAAAAAAATCGAATGGAAATTGCTTCACCCTTAGAAAAAGATGTGCAGATGATAGCAAATTCAGGATTTATCACTGCTCAGAGTCAAGAAAACTCACTGGAATTTCAGTGGTCTGCTAAAAAAATGCTAACCAATGTATGGAAAAACAGAAAAACAGATTAGTGAAGGAAATGTTCTAAAGGATTTGTTTTTCCTATGGGAAGCTACATGCAATTGACACTAGATTAGACCAGATAAGTAATTCGATGTATTATTAGATTGAAGCCTCCTTTCTACCAAACAACCATTCATAGTGGATCATTAATATTTAACTAGACCATTTCTTTTATAACTTCCATTCAGTTATGATTCTTGGACAAGACTCTGCAATCTTCTTGGCAAGATTTTTCAGAAGTAGTTTGCCATTGCTTCCTTTTTAGGGTTGAGAGAAACTGACTAACCCAAGGTCTCCCAACTGGCTTTACGGCCCAGGTGGGTCTCCTCTCATGTCTTAACCACAACTGGTGTCAGCTTTGGAAGCCATATTAACACCAGAAGCTTCCATGCTGCCACATTCCTGGGCCTGGGAAATTGGGAGAGGGGATTTCTTAGAGTGTATGTAGTTAGACATAATTGCATTCTTCTTTGCGGTCAAGGTCATGTCATCCTGCACCTGGACAAGCAGTGATTAGAGGTTGTCCCAAGTTGGGACAGATGGTGATTAGGCCATGCGATGGACTGAGGGGTACAGGGGAATGGGTCTTTGATTTTTAATTACTGAACTCTCAGATCCAGGTTTTCCCAGATGTGCCAGTATGACAACTCTAATAAAATGGAACTTTGAGAAAATGCCTGTCTCGGAGTTTTGGTGTTGGAGGTTGTTTTTCTGGAATGCTGACAACTGGATCTCCAACTAATGTTAACAGTTAACATGACTAATATTAAAATCAATTAAGAGTCATTAACCTAGTAACCAAGTATGTCCCTTTAAACATTATTTATATGGGAGAGACTGAAAGCAACACATAACTGTGACAAAACAGAGGGAGCAAATCCGGACTGCCATGCTTTCAAGAGATCTTTCCAACTCATAAGCTGTATTTGAGAGGTGATAAACCAGTGTAAAATAGATAAGGTATTTTTCCTGCAGCATTTCTCATGCTGGAAGAGAAAACACTGAAATGAGCTGATGAGCTAGTAGGAAATTGTGGGAGCTGTGGAGATGGAGATGAAGAAGATTGATGATTTAATTTAAGATTTAAGCAGCTTTTGACTGATGCACTGAAGCGTTCCAGTAAAAACGAAGGGATCATGTCGACTTAACCAGAAAGGGGGGAGAGGATCTGAAGAAGAATCAGTTTAATAGGCAACACTTTATTAACCAAAGTAGTTTGCCAGATGAGTGTAAGCAATGCCCTTACTTGATTCCGAGGGGGCAAACTATAGTAAGCTTGTAGTGACATAGTAGGTGAATTTTTACTGTGGCAGGTTGGAAAATAGTTAATTGCTGAGGGTAAAGTAATGAAAATGATGAAATGATTTACTGTTTTTATGTTGTTTTAAACTTTCTATGGTTCATTGGTAGAAGGAAAGGGGAAAAACTTTTACATTCAGCTTACAGAGGAGCCCTGGTGGTGCAGTGGTTAGATTGCAGTATTGCAGACTCACTCTGCCCATAGACTGGAGTTTGATCCTGACAAGAATCAAGGCTGACTCAGCCTTCCATCCTTCCAGGACCGATAAAATGTGGATATTGCTGGGGGCAATATTCAATAAACCTCCCAGAGAGTGCTGTAAAGCAGTGGCCCCCAACCTTTTTGTGCCACGGCCCAGTACCGGCATCACAAAATGATCTGCGGCCCGGTACCGGCATCAGCACGCATGGCAAGGCAAGCCGAGCAACCGGCCAGCCAGCCGTCCCCGTTTCTCCCTGCCACCTTCAACCTTTGTCGATGGGCTTTGGGACGGTCGCTCAGCTCGCCTTGCCTTGAGTGCTGAAAGAATCCTCATGCCTTAGTTTTGTTGAAGCCGCCCCCCTTCGATGAAACTAAGGCGCGAGGATTCCCAAACGCCGCTTTCCAACCGGAAAAGCTCACTGGAAGCACTTTCTCATCAAAACGGCGCCCAGCAAACCAGCGGCCCAGTAGAAAATGTTCCACGGACCGGTACCGGTCTGGGGCCCGGTGGTTGGGGACCCCTGCTGTAAAGCACTATGAGGCAGTATATAGATACTATTGCTATTGCTACAGAGATCATTTAGCATAAATCTAAATTATGCAGTTCTGCTAATTTCATCAGCAATGCACCTAGGGCTCAAGTACCAGTTTCTTTTAAAAAATACGTCTCTTTCTCTGATGCCTTTATATAATTTAGAATTTATTATGAATCGGAACATTACAAAATATACACTGTATGGATATCTAAAAAACTGTATGGATATCTATTAGAAATCAAACTAGAAGAAGAACAAGTTAAAGAAACTATGATTGCTCGGGGGAAGAATTTTGGATATGGGATTGATTTAGAGAAATGGCAAAAATTGTGGTCTCAAAATTATAAAATGACAATGTCAACAGCATTTAAGGAAAATTTGTATAAGATGTTTTACAGGTGGCACTTTCCTCCAATAAGAATAGCAAGAATGTTCAAGAATAAATCCGAAAAATGTTGGAAATGTCATCAGATACCTGGCTCATACTACCATATGTGGTGGACTTGTGCGGATGTGAGAAAATACTGGACTAAAATCCACACGTGGTTGGAAAAAATGACAAAAAAACATATAGATCTGAAAACAGAGATATTTTTATTGGGAATTCTACCTGATACATACAGTAAAGATTTAAAATATTTGATTGTAAATCTATTAACAGCTGACTAGGAAAAATTGGAAAAATGAGAAAATACCATTGCAGGAGGAAACCATTAAGAAAATATTGGAATGTGCTGAAATGAGTAGATTAACATTTGAAATTAGAGAACAAGAGGATAAACAATTTTACAAAATTTGGGATCTTTTCTATCAATGGTTAGATAATAAAATTCAATAATGGAATATCTAGAATTTTAGAAAATAATGAATATATAAATATGTACTTTCTTTCTTTTTATTATTATTATATCTATAAAATATTTTAAGGATAGATTTGAGAGGATTATATGAATTGTTATAAAATAAACTAAGTAAATTATGGTTATCTCAAAGTATGTATGAACAAAATTATAGTTAAATGATTGATTAATAATGATACTAGGGTATTCAATTTTTGGGATTGATAATATGAGTTATTTGTAACGTAACTGTAATTGAGACTATGAAATGGATGCACAGAAAATTGGAAAAATGAGAAAATACCATTGCAGGAGGAAACCATTAAGAAAATATTGGAATGTGCTGAAATGAGTAGATTAACATTTGAAATTAGAGAACAAGAGGATAAACAATTTTACAAAATTTGGGATCTTTTCTATCAATGGTTAGATAATAAAATTCAATAATGGAATATCTAGAATTTTAGAAAATAATGAATATATAAATATGTACTTTCTTTCTTTTTTATTATTATTATATCTATAAAATATTTTAAGGATAGATTTGAGAGGATTATATGAATTGTTATAAAATAAACTAAGTAAATTATGGTTATCTCGCAAAGTATGTATGAACAAAATTATAGTTAAATGATTGATTAATAATGATACTAGGGTATTCAATTTTTGGGATTGATAATATGAGTTATTATGTAACGTAACTGTAATTGAGACTATGAAATGGATGCACAGAAAATTTGTAAACCAACCGACACACTGCTTGTACACTTATGAAGAAAGTTGGATGTTTTTATGTTATGTTTGTTTTTGTTTGTCTTTAAAAACCAATAAAACTTACAAAAAAAAAAAAAGAATATACACTCATTAAGGAAATCATCAGTGTGTTGTTGTGTATTGCTAATTAGGACCAGAGATTCACTGCCAAAACCTCTGCCGTCGCTGACTATATATCATTTAGTACAATATGTGTGTATATTTGATTTGTATGTAATTATTAGTGTTTCTTTCAGTGTTAAAATTAGGTAACCCATTCCACAAGAACCTGACAAATGAAATGTGATTTTTTTTAGTATTTTATATTTGTAATGAGACATTTGTTACTCAATAATTTAAAATGAATTTTGATAGCATAGGTGCTATGCTATCATTCAATTAATGATTATAAGTATAAGTGACAAATAAGTACTAAGGTCGGTTGTTAGTTTACAAGAAGAAATTTCTTTTAATTGAAATTTCTTTCTTTAAGAAATTTCTTGATTGTATTCTATTAGAGAAATTAGGAGATCGTTTTCCATATAAAATAGCAAAATCTTTCATATGCCAAAAAGTACAGATAAAAATTTCTTTTTAAGCATCCTAGCAGGAATTGTCAAAAAGCCAAATAATAAATACACAAATGTTTTTTTAGGCCTCTTTGATTTCAAAATGCTCAAATTTCTAAATATGACCAGTAGCTACAGCTTTAACATTGGAAAAAAAGAATCGAAGGAAATATATTACGCCTTTTCTTTTCAAAAATGTCATTTGGATCTATTGATTTGCAACAGAAAGAATAAATAAATAAATATTTTTTGAAACAAAGAGTAAACATATGTCTTGCTACAGATCAAAGAAACACATATCTGGAATGCAATATGGATATTACCAGAAAACTAGAGAAACAGACATACACAGTAACCTGGATAAATTGTTAGAAAATAATATATATGGTAATATATATGGTATTTCACACACACACACACACACACACACACACACGTGTGTGTGTGTGTGTGTGTGTGTGTGTGTGTGTGTGTCAAATACCACTCATGCATCATCACAAAATCTCCAGAACCGTAAAGCCTACAAACTTGAAATTTGGCACGTATGTTCCTCTTGGCTTCTAGGTGATCACTAAGAAAGGATATTTTGAAATGAAAATCAGAGCATTAGTATTTCATATATTATTATTAACACACTCTGATGCTAAGGAGTTCTACTCCCCCTCCCCACCTAAAAAGAAATCTGTTCCAAATGCAAAACACAAGTAGAGGAGAGGAGTTTCAGTTTCAGTTTCAGTTTCACAGCACTAAGCAGCTTTAGTACAGAACAGTTGATCTAAGCCACGTCCAGGCTCCTTGATGTCTAATTCTTGCTCACACAGCAAATATTGTTTCAGTTTCCAAACAGCCCTCAACTCTCTCACACACTGACAGGACGCTAGCCAGATGAATACTGGTGGATGCTGGTAGGCAGAAGCAGAATTTTTCCCCTTAGTTTTCTCCCCCAAAACTAAGCCCAACCACATAGTTTCATAGCGAAGCACAGGTATCGAGGTAGTTGCATATAAGTAAAGCTAAATTGATTTTTAAGTAATGTGTACTATTTAAATTATCTTCCCACCAGTTCTTCTACAAGAATAGATACAGGCCTTACAGTCTATTCCCTAGTTCTCCTCTTTGATTAGCAAATCAACTAGAAGAAAATTTGCTATTCTCTTTCTGATTATATGCTCAGAAATTTGTAGGAGGGACAACTAAGGAAGAGTAGATGATAGAGGTTTCCAAGAGTTGGATCCCTGAAGCAGGTTCTCAACAATGAGTACAGTATCTATTAAGCTAGGCTTGGTTTCTGTGTTACTGTCATACTGGTCCAATAATGCCAGAATGTTACTTTGCTTTGATATATTATGTTTATTTATTTATCACTAAATTTTATATGGCTGCCATCGCAATATATAACCGGGTAGCTCATAAACAGTTAAAAGCATTATTAAAATAAGAGAACAATATAAAACAATAGAAACAATATAAAAATATCAGGATTTAAATTATGTTATGCTATGCTATTTTTAGATGTCAACATTATTATTTCAACATTCAAAAATTAGCAAACTATTCCAGCATCTGGGACTAATTGAAACACATTATACTCATATTGCCTATAAATGCCAAATTCTGATTTAGAGTTCAGTAAACTAAAACTAAGTTTAAACTAATGAGAATTTTATTGTAATAATTCATTTATTAAGAAAATTTATATGACTGACCAGTTCATTTAGGTAACTCTGGGCAGCTTATAGAAGTAAAACCTCACATACAAAGTCCACTAAACCCTCACTTCTTAGCAACCACAATGAAATCACTTGATGGACTTTGTATCTGAGCCAGCAGTGTGCAGTGGCAGCCAAAAAAGCCAATTTGGGATTGCATTAACAGAGAGATACAATCAAGATCAAGTGAAGTGCTAATACCATTCTATATAGCCTTAGAAAACTGCATCCAGTTTTGGTCACCACACTATAAAAAAGATGTTGAGGCTCTAGAAACCAGGATGATTAGGGGACTGGAGACTAAAATACCGTATTTATCGGCGTATAACACGCACTTTTTCCCCCTGAAAATAGGGGCAAATGATGTATGCGTGTTATACGCCGATATATGTTAAGAAGCCTTCGGTGAATGCTGCTGGGATCGGGGATCAAGGACACAAATGAAAGAAGGGGAGGGAGGAAGCAACCGAAGCCTGTCCTTCTCTCTGGGTCAGCTCTCTCAGTTGCTCTCTCGCTCCTCCACCAGCACAGGAAGAAACTGCTTCAAAGAAGCGGGGGGCTTTCCTGTCGCCTCTCCCCACCCCCACCCCGTCCGCCCGCCCGCCCGCCCGCAGTGCTCCGTTCTGCCTGCCTGCCTGCCTGCCTTCGTTAATGGTTGAATCGGAACAGCTTCGGCTGAGTAAAAGAGGCGAATAGTTATTATTCTCAGCGAAGCTGCTCCCAAACAACCAGAAACTAAGGCAGGCAGGCAGAATTTTTAAAAAAAATTTTCCTGAAATTTCCCCCTTAAAATGAAGATGCGTGTTATACGCCAGTGCGTGTTATACGCCGATAAATACGGTATATGAAGAATGGTTACAGGAACTGGGCTTGGCTAGTCTAGTGAAGAAAAGGACCAGGGGAGACATGATAGCAGTCTTCCAATATTTGAGGGGCTGCCACAGAGAGGAAGGGGTCAAGCTATTTTATAAAGCACTTGTAGGGCAGACAAGGAATAATGGATGGAAACTGAATGAGGAGAGATTTAACCTGGAAATAAGGAGAAATTTTCTGAAAGTGAGAACAATCAACTAATGGAACAGCTTGCCCTCAGAAGTTGTGGGAGCGCCATCAGTTGAGACTTTCAAGAAGAGACTAGACTGCCATTTGTCAGAAATGGTGTAGGGTCTCCTGCTTGGGTGGGGGGGGGGGGTTGGACTAGATGACCTACAAGGTACCTTCCAACTCTGTTATCTGTAAAGATCACTCTGAGGTCCCCAGACCTGCTGCAAGATTATGCTTTCTGGGCTTTTCAAAAGAGTATAAAGTGAAGGCCAATCTTATCTCCCTGGAGAGATAGAAGAACATATCCACAGAGATGATGCCTCTAGAACTGAATCTTACTCTGGGAGTAAATAAAATAAGGGTGATTTAAAAATATTTGGAAATAACATGCTTTGAACCAAGTGGAACTCAATTTACACTCACTTTGGATCACTTTGTTCTAAATTCTCATTCCTGAACTGAATTAATAAATAATTAATAAATAATAAATTAATAAAACTATTATCCAAACCATTACCAGGAAGAAAAGATTTGGGGCAATGAGCAATGAACAAACTAGCTGATTATCTTGTCTTTGAAAGAAATATGACAATGGTGCCTTAGGCAAATGCCACTTGAAATGTTTATGTTATCTGCGGATCCAAGTAGTTCATATGCAATTCTAGTTTGAGCGTGTTAATTTATATGTGTGTACATTTACATATACAGATATGTGAACCTCCATATTCATATGTACCTACATACATATATGCAAGTGTGAAAGAGAGAGAAACAAATGAATAGAAGCTATATACCAATTTGCTTGAAATGTTTTTCCTGTTTTCATCACTTCATCACTCTCTGCGGAATATCACATTCCACAGGAGAAGCTGTAAAGCACCTGATGCCTTAAGGGGATGAGGATAACAGATTTCTGTTCCATTATTTATATGTTTCAATTAAAATATTCAAACCATCTGCTTCAGATGTACAGATAAATAGAAAAGCAAAGCAAAATGCATAGAATACAATGCATACTTTTTTTTCAGGATAAAAGCTATAAAATCCAAGAGTGAGGAATAAAAGACAAAGGATTCTAGTAAATACTTTATCAGCCACCTGCTGTTTGCTAAATAGTATTTTGATATTAAATTCTTTTGAACACAACAAAAACAACAACAACAAATTAAAAATACTAGTGTCTGGCAGGATTGTCTTTGGCAGATGTAGTTATCTATTTACATAGCAGGAAAAAAAGTAGATAACATCTTGAGTACAAAATGTAAGCAATTACTGGTTGATACTGTTTGCCACTTTCTCTATTCTTAATTGTGCTTTTAATAAAAATCAAGCAACATCAGTATTGTAATTTTTATTTACTCACTTCTCTAATAGTATTGGGATTTCACACTTTCCCAGTTTGTAGACTGATGACTTAACCACTACACCAATATTTTTTTATCTTACAAGTATTCTTCAGACTTGTTATATTTATATTTGTATTTCTTTTAAAAAATGTGTTGGATCCATCCTAAAACTATTGTTATGGGGTGCTGGTTCCAAATGTTTCAGCCCAAGAAACAAATCGTTTCTACAGGACCTTGGGTAAGAGTACACGGTGAATGTGAATGAGAAGCCACAAAACTGAAAGATAAGCATATTCCTACAATGAAGTAGAATCCAAGAAGTTCAATAAATTACATTTGTCTTAAATTCAATCATCAATGGACAGAATAATAGTGCTTTTCCAATTTCTTCTCTTAATAATTTCTGACACTAAATATCACTGAACTTCCTAAAACACAGTCAAACTGTGCATTTTTAAAATATATATTTGACATAAATTTACTTTTAACTAGTTATCAATTTGTTTCCAGGTGTGATTCAAGATCTGTTTATTACCTATAAAAGCTGATATGGCATGGGACTGAGGGAACACCAGTTTCCTATAATTTTTAACCTGGTTGATTCAACCCTCTGTGGTTAGCGTACTCCAGATTTCTTCAGTTAAACATTGTGAGTTATTGGAACCCAATAAATTTGCCTTCTCTATAATATCACTTGTTTTCTGGACTAGATAGAATTCACCCCAAGATCTAGATTCTCTACATTATTCAACAGAGCTGTGAAGACCTCTTTATTCTGCCCTTTGGGGAGAGAAAGTGAGACCCTTTATTTCAATTCATTCAGTGTATCATTCTTGCCATCATTTTCTTTTTCCTCCTTTTTATTGGTTTTACTGTAATTTCTTTGTTTTATTCTGAGACACCCAGAGTTGTTGGAGATCAGATGTCATAAAACTTTAATAAACTATTAGTATTATCTATTTTATGGTTGGTTGCATAGTCAGTCAGGTGTTTACACTAGATTTGGCATTTTTCCCCATTTATTGAGTCCTCCCAAGGACCCTGGATAGGTAGATGTTGCTTATTAATATGAAAAGGTTTTGTTACAAGATGTAAACGCTTCTAAGCTGCCCAGAGTCACCTTCAGTTGTGGTACTCTACCAGTTCGGACCAGTTCAGCCTAACCGGTAGTAAAAAAAAGCCTCCAATGATCAACTGAGAGGAGGAAGAATAGAAAAGTGCAGGATCGGCCCTCCCACTCGCTGCTGCACTTTTCTCCTTTTTAATCCTCTCAGCTGATTGGCGTTGCAGGCTTCAGCTGGTGTGGGGAAAGCTGCACATGTGCATTAGGCAGAGCACCCATCAAGCCACGCCCACCAAACCAGGGGTAAAACAATTTGAATCCCATCACTGGTCACCTTGTAGGGGAGACTTTTTTTTTTTAATTCAATAGAATCTAGTATGAAACTCCATTGTGGCTAAAACAGGCAAATTAAAACAGTTCTGGTATGCCCAAAATGTTATATATGCAGTAAATAAACAACTTTTAGTGCCTATGCTTATCCTATTGGATTATTGGATGTTTTCTTTAAAACTGGTTATTCCAGTAGACCAGGGATCCCCAAGTTTGGCAACTTTAAGACTTGTGGAGCTATGCTGGAGAATTCTGGGAGTTAGAACATTTGTTTAGTGTAACAGATGTTCCTAAAATTTGTTTATATAGATAAGTTTTGCCTCATTATGTAGCTTGTTTTTTTAAAATCTGAATTATAAACATAGGTATTCATCAATAACTGACTCTTGGTAATATATAATATGAATAAATAGGTAGAGTTAATTTATGTTTTTTAAGATTTTATTCAATAGATGTTTTGAGTATTTTTGTAAATAATTCTGAGTTCTGCAAAGTATGTTATGCATTTTGTAACAGCAATCTTATAACATAAATATAGAATAATTTCACTCATATACATCTCTTGATAAATCTGTGTAATGTCTCAACCATTTTTTCCATTGTCACATCGATGTGATTTAAATATATTGAACAACTTTTGATGGGTATGTTATGTACAATAATAGAATAGACTATCTACAGAGGTCATGGTTTTCCATTTTTGAAGGCTAGAGAACTTAGTTAATTGCTTTTCAGAGGGTTAATTGCAGCAGTTTAGACTAGATGATCTACAGAATTCTATGATTCCACAATGGGAATTTTGGGCTGAAATTTTCACCAACAACAATTAGCTTGCCCCAGAATATTAAAAAAAGATTGATATATATTGGATACCAATATACCAGTTTGGATTCCAGTTTATTTCTCCATCTACCCAAATACTTGTTCTTTTCTTCCTTTTAGCATTAGAGAACATTAGAAAAAGATTGTGCCCAAATTATCTTATGGAATATCAACAATAATTAACCTATCATAGTTCTTATCTCAAAAATATTTTGATGCACTTGCAGGTAAGTTGATCTATACAATATTTTACAATATAGCTTATGCCAAAATTGGGGTGTAATACATCCAATTAGCCTGCCAGACTATCTGAGGGATAACTGTTCTGTAGAAGCTTTAAGATTAACAAGAAATTAAATCAGAACTGAGTTTGAAGAAACAGGATAGAACAGAAATTTATGTAAAGAAGAATGCCTATTTTCTGTTTAACTTATATGATAAATATATATTTAAGAAGATTGGAAGAGGTGAGAAAGAAAAAAGTCAGCAACATGCTTAATGAATTCACAGCTGATGGTGAAGAAATGAAGGTGGTAGGCTTAAGTTAGAAACCAGCATGGTCAAGAAATATAGGAAATCATTTCTAGAAAGGAAAAGAAACACACAGACAAGATTGTGTCTGTGACCATTATGATCACCTCCATGCTTGAAAGTGTACTGTCTGTCATTTATGAGTGTTATAATCCCAAACAACTTGACAGCACCAGGTGTTTATATATATATATATATATATATATATATATATATATATATATATATATATATATATATATATATATATATATATATATATATATATATATGTTTTCTTAAGTTTTGGTACTTACATGTATGGTGTTCGGCTTGGTTCGGGTATTTTCCCACGTCATTGTAGTTCTTTTAAAGTTGTAGCAACGTTTCAGCAGAATCTCATCTGCCATCATCAGGCTTCTGTATTGTGTCCGTCTGTGAGTCAGACTTTTACAGTGGTTTCAGATTTGAATTTGGGGCAGCCTATTGCTGTGCCAGAATGGTTTTTCTTCATCCTGATTGGTTGGGAGTCTTGGTCTGTGTTTATTGGTCTCGGAGTTTGCTGTGTTCTGCTTGATTGGTGTCTCTAATATCTTCTGTCTGTTTTTGGCTCTTTTGTATCTTGATTGGCTGGCAGCATTGTGTTGCTTTAATGGAGTGCTTTAGTGCAGCTTGGCTTCGGGTAAATGGACGGCTATCATTAGTTAGGAAGCTGGGTTTCATCTGGGTGCCTGGTTGGGATGTGTTTGAGCTGGAGGTATCAGGGGGATCTGTTTGTGCCCAGGTGTTTGCCTGGCTTGTGGTGTGGAGAATTTTTGTTTGTGAGTGCAGGCTTCCAAATGATTGACAGCCTGGTGGAATCATCTCTTCTATTCATGCTTTCTGGTCTTTTTCAATCTCTATGGCTTCTCTGATGATTCTGTGATTAGGGTTTTCTATAGTGGCCAGGGTTTTGGTGCCATTGAAGTTGATGCTATGACCTGTGGCTTCCATGTGTTGGACTAGTGAGGAAGTGTGTTCCAGCTTTTTGACTGCATTTTTGTGTTCATCCAGGCGGGTGCTTATTCTTCTATTGGTCTGTCCAATGTATGTGGCGGGCATGATGCACAGGGGACTTCGTATATGCCTTGGTTTTCCAGGTCAATTTTATCTTTGGGGTTGCTAAGGATGGCTGCTATTTTTCTGTCTGTTTTGAAGGCAGTCCTGATGTGATGTCTGTGTAGTACCTTACTAATTTTGTCTGTAGTACCTCTTATGTAGGGCAGGACAGCTGTTCCATAGGTCTGTTCATCTTCTGGGTCTCTATTATGTTTCAGTGTGTTTTTGTGGATCAAGCTGGTGATTTTGCTTTTGTGGAAGCCGTTGGCTGTATATATATATATAAACCACCACAAAATTTTGACTGTTAAAAATAATGCCATCAAACAAAGTCCTGTCAATATTGAGATATATCATATCTGCCATGCAAGTATATTGTCCTTAAGAACTACATGGTTTCTTTTATATTTGGGTCTATTAAAGTAGATTTTACACTCATTATTATAAATGCTTGGAGATGTATTTATGAAATATTTCTGTTGTGAATCAATAAAAGTTAATAACTTAAATGCAAATCAGGGTTTGAAAACCTGCACACTTGATTGGTCCTTATACAACAACTTTGGATTGGGCCAGAACTAGTCCCTGATTGGCCACTATTTGGACTATTCGTATTGGTTATTAGTTTGAACTTGTTGCTCATCTCATTGGGTAATAAGGTAGCAGCTAACCCTATAAAAGGGTTACTGCTGCCCATAGCCTTGCTCTGTTCTGTTCTATTTACTGTTATTAAAGAGTTGAAGTCACTGGTCAGATGTCTGGTCTCCATTATTCTCCATACTTAACACTGGCGACGAAGGTGGGATACGGAGACCGAAGAGCTGACTAACCTACAGAGCAACCAACAGAGCATGTGTTCGAACACGCACCATCAACGGCAACATGGCCAGTGGTGCCGTACCACCCGCTCCATTCAACCCAGAAACCGAAGACTGGGAGACATACATGGATCGGTTCCAGATGTTTCTGGAGACCAACAATTTGAAAGATGCAACAACTGGCAAAAAAAGAGCTATCTTTCTAACTCACTGCGGGCCTACCGTGTTTAAAATGGCAAAGTCACTTACCAAGCCAGCAGAGGTAAAAGAGATGGACTGGGACGTCCTCAAGCCTTTACTACGGGCTCACTACGCGCCCACCGTGCCAACCCTAGTCAGGAGACACGAATATTACCGGAGGGACCAACAGAAAGGCGAAAGCCTTGCCGATTACATCGCAGACCTCCGCAACCTTGGAGGCCTCTGCGGATTCGCAAACTTAGAAGAAGCCCTCCGGGACCGCCTGGTTCTGGGCCTAGAAGACGGCATGATCCAGAGCAAAATTATGGCTAAGGGGGACATCAGCCTCACCGATGCCCTTAAAGAAGCCTCGGCAGCGGAGGCGACCAAGAAGTCGGCAGCCCGAATGCGCCGCACCAACGCACCGCTACGTAAACTCGCCACTGATACCTCGCCTCGCTCAGAGAGACACCCGGTATCAACTCACCACGAAGACCTAGCGTCCCCGTCCGACAGCGATGAGGAAGAGGTCAACCGACTTCGAACGGAGCGAGACCAGTCCACACAACACTCATTTCGACCGTGTGCCGGCTGTGGAGCCAATCACCCACGATCCGGCTGCAAATTCCTCGACGCACTCTGCCGCAATTGCGGGAGACGAGGTCACATCGCAAAGGTTTGCAGAAGCAAACAAAACTCCAAACTCCGACAGGATCTTCTTCGGCACACACCGAGAAAAACTGAACCACCAATGGGGAAACCACTCCTACAGAAACAAGCCGTCCACCACTTCCACCAGGCGTGAAGAAACCAGGCGGGAAGAGACCCACCAAACAATCACCATAGGCCACGCTACATCCCTTGATGCCGGGAAAATCCGAGTAAAGGTCGCCATCGAAAACAAACCTTGTGTGATGGAGGTAGACTCGGGATCTTCCCTCTCGATGGTGTCGTGGAAAACGCTCCAACAGCTCATTCCAACGATTCGCCGCCAAGACCTTAACCCTCAAAGAGTTATACTCAAAGACTATCAGGGTAACAGAATTCCCGTTGTCGGGTCCCGCAGATTCCAGGTCTCATTCAAGGACCGCACCGTCGCGCTACCACTGACTGTCGTGGACCGCGACAGGCCTAGCCTTTTAGGCCTTCAATGGTTCAGACCGCTCGGAATCACTGTAGCCGGAGTCCACAGGGCCGAGAGCAGCGATTGGGAGGAAGCACTCGTGCAAGAATTCCAAGACATTTTCGCGAACGGACTAGGCAAGTACAAGGGGACCCCAATCTCGTTTAACTTGAACCCTGAGACAGCACCCATCCGCCTTTAAGCCGCGTTGGGTGCCTTTCGCCTTGAAGCCTAAAATCGACGAACAACTCGATAAGCTAATAGCGCAGGGCGTACTGGAACCCACCGACCACGCCTGTTGGGAAACCCCGATAGTGACGCCTATCAAGCCGGATGGGTCCCTAAGAATTTGCGGAGACTACCGGGCCACCTTAAACCACGCACTGCAGCAAAGTGCATATCCAGTGCCGGTAGTGCAACACTTGCTCCATTCCTGGGTGGCGGAAAGTTTTCGCCAAACTAGATCTAGCCCAGGCGTATCAACAATTGCCTGTAGATCCAACCACAGCCGAGGCGCAAACGATCGTAACGCATAGGGGTGCATTTAAATGCAACTGGCTCCAATTCGGGGTAAGCGTCGCCCCAGGAATCTTCCAGAGTTTAATGGAAAGGTTGTTACAAGGGATAAGAGGCGTTGTCCCATATTTCGACGATGTACTCATCGCCGCACCTAACAAAGACATTCTAGAAAAACGACTCAGAGAGGTTTTACGAAGATTCCAAAATGCAGGCCTCAGAGTAAAAAAAGATAAATGCCAGTTATGTACCGAAAAAGTAGAATTTCTGGGATATCTCCTGGACAGCCAAGGAATCCATCCCATCGAAGACAAATTACGGGCAATTAAAAAGGCCCCACTCCAAGGAACAAGGCAGACCTACAGGCGTTCCTTGGACTTATCAATTTCTATAATGTCTTTTTACCCCACAAAGCAACGTGGGTGTGGGGACAACGGGAACAACATGCTTTCCAACAAGTAAAGAAATTGCTAACTTCTGATTCTGTACTTATGCAGTACAACGAGACTCTGCCGCTCACTATCACGTGTGATGCATCACCTTTGGGGTTGGGGCAATTTTGGCCCACGATTACTAAATGGAGCGGAAGCCCCATCGCGTTTTTTCGCGAACCTTAGCTAAAGCTGAACGAAATTATAGTCAGCTGGACAAAGAAGCTTTAGCTATTGTGGCTGCAGTTAAAAGATTTCATGAATATGTTTATGGCCATGCGTTTACAATAATCACTGATCATAAACCGCTACTGGGAATCATTGCGGGTAATAAACCAACCCCGTATATACTGTCCCCCAGAATGACCCGTTGGTCTGAATTCTTGGCGGCCTACAACTACACCTTGCAACATCGCCCGGGGAAATCAATCCTCCACGCTGATGCATTGAGCAGAACGCCGCTTCCAGACTCTGTTGTAGATCCAGCCCCCACCATCTCAACACTACAGATCGAAGCTCTACATGTGCCACCATTGACGGCTAGAGACATTGCCTTTGAAACAAAACGTGACCCAGTTCTGCAACACATCCTACGCTGGGTTGAACGGGGGTGGCCGACAGACCAAATAGCACCTGAATGGGCGCCTTTCAAAAGCCGCCAAACCGAGCTGTTTTCCCAGAAAGGCTGTATCTTGTGGGGCGATCGAGTCGTAATCCCCAGCAAATTGCAACAAACGGTTTTGGCGGTATTGTATGAAGGACATCCGGGTATCGTGCGGATGAAAGCACTTGCACGCAGCTACGCTTGGTGGCCGGGAATCGACAAAAGAATCGAGGCCTGGGTTGCTACTTGTCAACGTTGCCAAGACGTCAGCAACGCTCCGCCTAAAGCAATCCCGACCGAATGGGAAACTCCGAGGGGACCATGGTCCCGTATTCATATTGACTTTGCGGGGCCTACCAAAGGACACACTTTCCTTATTACCATCGACGCCTATTCGAATTGGCTCGAGATCCATCAAATGAACACAACTACAACGGACTCAGTTATCAATAAATTAAACAGACTATTTGCCACACATGGGTTCCCAGACGTGTTGGTCTCGGACAACGGCCCACAGTTTACTGCGTTACCCTTTGAACAATATCTTGCTGATCGGGGCATCCGCCATGCGCTAACCTCGCCCGCGAACCCTGCGGCCAATGGACGTGCAGAACGCATGGTACAATTTGTAAAAAAGACCCTTCACAAAATGGAATTCGGCAACATCGACGAGAAAATCAATCAAATTCTCTTGTTACAGCATATCACGCCCCACAGCGTGACCAACAAAACACCCGCTGAACTTCTTATGGGGCGGAAACTACGATCGCACCTTGACCGGCTCCACCCCGCATTCGCACCGGAAAAGCCCTTCGGCTCCAGCAGCAAATGCCGGGAATTTAAGGTAGGCGATTTAATCTTTGCCAAAAACTTTTCCGGTGACCCGTTGTGGATACCCGCAACCGTTACCCACCTCACCGGGCCTAGATCTTACCGCCTGCTAACAGACGATGGGAGGGTGTGGAAACGCCACATAGACCAACTCCGATCGAGATTACCACCCAGCGCCCATGACTCCCCGGGTTCACCAACTCAAGGGGGAGGAAATATCGAGGAATTGACTTTGATATGACAAATAGCAGGCCAACGGAAACCCTACGGCCCAGCGAGACACCGGAACGTGAAGCGGGAGGGAGTTGACTTTTTCAGGGAACTGTAATCACGGTGGAAACTGAACTGCAAAACCCGAAGAAACACGGAGTAGCGGAGACAACCAGAGTGAAAGCAGCACGGAATCACCGTGCAGTGAAACAGAATTTAATAAAGATCATCCAAACGCTCCACCGAACCGGACCTTAGACCAAAACCGTGGAGCCTCGAAATCATCCAGGCAGACCAAACGGCCTGTCTATCTTGAGGATTTTATTACAGCTCCCCTCAAACGGAACCCAAGGGGAGGGGTGTTGTGAATCAATAAAAGTTAATAACTTAAATGCAAATCAGGGTTTGAAAACCTGCACACTTGATTGGTCCTTATACAACAACTTTGGATTGGGCCAGAACTAGTCCCTGATTGGCCACTATTTGGACTATTCGTATTGGTTATTAGTTTGAACTTGTTGCTCATCTCATTGGGTAATAAGGTAGCAGCTAACCCTATAAAAGGGTTACTGCTGCCCATAGCCTTGCTTTGTTCTGTTCTATTTACTGTTATTAAAGAGTTGAAGTCACTGGTCAGATGTCTGGTCTCCATTATTCTCCATACTTAACAATTTCAAATACATTAACAAGGAACTTTAACTGCAACAGCATACATACTCAATAAAAAAGGCATACAAATTATTGTAGCACATATACCAGTGGTGGTATTCTACCGGTTCGGGCCAGTTCGGCCAAACCGGTAGTAAAAACGCTACTGGCTCGGCCAAACCAGTATTTCTGATGATCAGCTGGGTGATGATCAGCTGTACTGTGTGATTTAGATTAGCTAGAAAGCAGGAAATTTCTTTCTAGCTAATCTAAATCGCATGGCACAGCTGATTCCCCCCCCCCTTGCTTCAAAATGCTTCTTTTTTCAGTATCCAGAAGGCTTCCCTGAGGCCCACAAAGCCAAAAACTGGGCCGGGGGCGGGGGGTGCTGCAAAAGAAAAAAGAAAGAGAAAAAAAGAGGGAGGGATGGGAAAAAGAAAAAGAGTAAGAAAAAAAGAGAAAGAAAGAAAGAAAGAAAGAAAGAAAGAAAGAAAGAAAGAAAGAAAGAAAGAAAGAAAGAAAGAAAGAAAGAAAGAGAGAGGGAGGAAAAAAGGAGAGAAAGGAAGAACCACAAACCTTGGCACTAGACACAGCTTCAGAGCAACACAGCAATCAATATACCTGGAGGTCATCTAGTCCAACCCTTTGCTCCAGAAAGTAAGTTTCTGTCTTTTGATTCTCCCAGTCACATGACCACATTGCCACGACCACCAAGCTATGCCCACCAAGCCATGCCCACCAAGCCATGCTCACAGAACCGGTAGTAAAATATTTTGAATCCCACCATTGACATATAAACTCTATATTATTGCTATTGTTTACACAAAGTCTAGCAAGCAATTCTGGCTGGATTTAGTACTTTTGACCATTGGATCATTCTCAATGATCTAAAACAGCTTAAGACACCATAATACAGCATTGTAAAATACAGAATGTACTTTTCCAAGTAACACACCTTTTTGCTATTGTTGTTGTTGTTGTTAGTTTATTTGGTTCATTGTTTCTGGAACTACTTTTTGAGTTCTATTTACAAAGTAGAATAACTTTATTTTAAGAACAATTCTTGCTCTAATACATCCATTTTAATCATAATACACAAGCTTAGAGGCTGAGAATTTTTCCCAAGTAGAGATGCTCCATAGTAAATATAGCACTAAAGCTGAATAATTTTGCTTAAAGGAAATCAAGATGGGTTTTAGAACAATAATTTAAAGTGAATGTGAAAACATATATGAATAATACAACACTACAATAATAAGCTGGAGGAACATTCTATTGGATTGAAAAGTGGATGCATTCTCAATGAAGAAAAAAAAAAAATGCTCTTTTACCTACGCTTCCCCTCTTTCAACAATTCCTGGGGGAACAGGGAAGAAGACAGAGAAATAGTTAAAAATCTGTTCTTTGTAGCCCTCCAGGAAAAGCATTTGATATAAGCAGATTTATCTCAAAGGAACCCTGGATGCCACCCACCGAACATAATACTTGATCAAGAAATAAATGAGACAATGTAAATATTCATTTAATCAGATGAGATTTTGGATTAGAAAACAGGTTTGTTAAGCCTCCCAGATAAAAATACAGGCATAAGTCTTAAGGTGAATCCTCTAAACATCTGTATGTGGCAGTTTTACATTCATTTTGGTAGAACTTTTGAACCTAATAACTGGAGGCATACTTTCAGTCCTCAATATAGTTTACACATATACTTTGACTTCTCCAGTTTAAATGCTTGTTAGTTAAAAGTAATGAGCACTTTTAAAGCATTTGTAAGGTGTGTTGCACTAGAAACAAAAATGATAAAACATTTTTGACAGTTTCATAAAATAAATTAATAAAGTAAGATCACATAAAACTTCTTTTAAATGGTGAGCCAACCATTAACAAAAGGGCAGCACATAGTAATCAATTTATTTCTCCCAAAGTCTAATGAGACAAAAAGGTAATTGCCTTGCCTAGAATTAAAAGATTAAATAGAAAACATTTATCTAGATTGCTTCAAAAAGCCAATTCTAATTAAAATATGTTGCATTTATCTTGTCCCCATCCATAAGAAGGAGCATCCCATCAGCATGGCTGTTAGTTTATAATATGAATAAAACAGATACGTTCAGAACTGGCCTCCTGGTGAAATGGAAACTTTTCAAAGTAATAACAGATTTAAGATTCATAGCTGCTATTTTTAAGTATACTGCTCAAAAAAATAAAGGGAACACTTAAACAACACAATGTAACTCCAAGTCAATCACACTTCTGTGAAATCAAACTGTCCATTTAGGTAGCAACACTGATTGACAATCAATTTCACATGCTGTTATGCAAATGGAATAGACAACAGGAGGAAAGCATAGGCAGTTAGCAAGACATCCCCAATAAAGGAGTGGTTCTGCAGGTGGTGACCACAGACCACTTCTCAGTTCCTATGCTTTCTGGCTGATGGTTTGGTCACTTTTGAATTCTGGTGGTGCTTTCACTCTAGTGGTAGCATGAGACAGAGTCTACAACCCACACAAGTGGCTCAGGTAGTGCAAGATGACACATCAATGCAAGCTGTGGCAAGAAGGTTTGCTGTGTCTGTCAGAGTAGTGTCCAGAGCATGGAGGCACTACCAGGAGACAGGCCAGTACATCAGGAGATGTGGAGGAGGGCGTAGGAGGGCAACAACCCAGTATCAGGACTGCTACCTCCGCCTTTGTGCAAGGAGGGACAGGAGGAGCACTGCCAGAGCCCTGCAAAATGACCTCCAGCGGGCCACAAATGTACATGTGGCTGCTCAAATGGTCAGAAACAGACTCCATGAGGGCCCGACGTCCACAGGTGGGGGGTTGTACTTACAGCCCAACACCATGCAGGACATTTGGCATTTGCCAGAGAACATCCAAGATTGGCAAATTCGCCACTGGCGCCCTGTGCTCTTCACAGATGAAAGCAGGTTCACACTGAGCACATGTGACAGACGTGACAGGGTCTGGAGATGCCATGGAGAACGTTCTGCTGCCTGCAGCATCCTCCAGCATGACTGCTTTGGCAGTGGGTCAGTAATGGTGTGGGGTGGTATTTCTTTAGGGGGCCGCACAGCCCTCCATGTGCTCGCCAGAGGTAGCCTGACTGCCATTAGGTACCGAGATGAGATCCTCAGACCCCTTGTGAGACCATATGCTGGTGCGGTTGGCCCTGGGTTCCTCCTAATGCACGACAATGCTAGACCTCATGTGGCTGGAGTGTGTCAGCAGTTCCTGCAAGATGAAGGCATTGATGCTATGGACTGGCCCGCCCATTCCCCAGACCTGAATCCAATTGAGCACATCTGGGACATCATGTCTCACTCCATCCACCAATGCCACGTTGCACCATAGACTGTCCAGGAGTTGGGGGATGCTTTAGTCCAGGTGTGGGAGGAGATCCCTCAGGAGACCATCTGCCACCTCATCAGGAGCATGCCCAGGCATTGTAGGGAGGTCACACAGGCACGTGGAAGCCACACACACTACTGAGCCTCATTTTGACTTGTTTTAAGGACATTACATCAAAGTTGGATCAGCCTGTAGTGTTTTTTTCCACTTTAATTTTGAGTAACTCCAAATCCAGACCTCCATGGGTTGCTAAATTTGATTTCCATTGATAATTTTTGTGTGATTGTGTTGTCAGCACATTCAACTATGTAATGAACAAAGTATTTAATCAGAATATTTCATTCATTCAGATCTAGGATGTCTTATTTTTGTGTTCCCTTTATTTTTTTGAGCAGTGTATAATGCTCCTCTTGCCTATATATTGCTTAGGCCTTTAGAATGCAAGCCTAAGAAGCAGCAGAGCTTATTTACCTTACGCTGAGTTTTTTGCATCTCTCAGAGACAATGCAGATCTTTTTCAACACCCTTGATAAATGCCCCTTCCTTTCTGCTTCCAATTTCGCTAAGAAGAACTGACAAAGATTGATCCTCAGTCTCGGATGAAAAGTTTTAGTCTATAAGAAACTAGAAAAATCCAAGCAGACAAGAAAAAAAAAAAATCATCTGCTCCAGGACATGAGTTTCTTTCTCAGGAATATTTTTAATCTATTTTTATATCTTTATTTTCTGTTTCTCTCTTTTCTTTGGGTTGCTATTTAAGATTTATCCCATCTAGATTATCACTGTAATTGCTTGTATTTATGCAAGCAACAGAACTTCTTTATAGCAGAGTTGCCTATAAATTAGAATCACAACAGTAGCATATTGTGGTTTGCCCAGAGTCTTAGATTTTCCTTTATGCTTTTTCCACGGGAGATCCTTTTAATCACCACCTGTGATTTGACCTGTCTTTTAATCTTCTTTTCCACATTAGTTTTGCCTGTTGCTACACAAAGCTAAAAGGGATTTTTATAATCTCTTTTTCTTTTAAAAAAATAAGCTTGATTTTATTAATCTCTGGTGAAATTTCCCCAACAATAGGAGAAAAAAGTGCTTATACCCTCAGTCACGCACTTTAATGTTACAAGTACAAGTGGTGGTATTGTAAAACTTATTCCATTTTCTATCTTTGGTTTTCATTTTCTTGAAAAAGAATGCAGATTTTGGGGGGCTATTTCTCTTATGTACTGCATTGAGGGGAAGAATTTCAGAAGAGATGCTCGCAAGGAGAGGGAAGGTGGAAGCAAGAGGACCCTGGGTAGAAATATTGGACTTGCCACCTTTTATCCTATAGGCTCAGATGTAGTGCCACAGTCACATAAGGAAAAATAAGGACAAAAAGTTGATACCTGCCTTTAAAAAGGGAAAAGTAGCATACAAACGTTGGGATGAGGAGAAATGACTTTTATGATCAAGGTAAAAAGCCACTTACCTTTTTGATCTCAACATGATAAAAGGATCCTTTTATGAAAAGTGCAGAGATTGGAGTAAAAGATGGGAAGAACATTTCTCGACTAAGATGAAAATGGAACCATAGAGAACCAAAATGAAAAATATAACAGGTGCTCATTATCTAAGGTAGGTCTAACACACTTATGTGTAACCAAGTTTCTTGCCAAGTCTGGATGTCATAAAATCACAGCCTGATTATTAGAATCCATGAAAGCTATACAAACAGGGTCAGTAAACTATTGCCCATCTTTTTCTCACTTTTTCATCTTATGAAGCTGATCATAACACCTAATGGAAACTAAATAACATACAATCAGGTCCAAGCAGCAATCTAGAAACAATGAGCCAATATACAAGTGTACATATTAAAGATGTATGAAGGTAACACAGTCACAGTTACAGCATGCAATCCAAGACACAACACCCAAGTCACTGACAGTACTGTAGCATGAAAAGCATGAAGTGGACAATACAATCACCTCGACTCAGTTGTTGGACAGTTATTTATTTATTTATTTTGTGGAAGAAGAAATCAAACCCCGAATCCCATTGTCATAGGAATGGAGCTGGGTAAATGATGATATATGTGCACAAATTACATGATTTACCTATCACCAATCACTATTATGCTATCATTATAAATCAAGTCCTATGCACGATACCGATGTATTACTTTTGTGGAGTTGTTCCATTTCACACATAAACCAAAGGCAAATATTAGTTTTTGTGGATATGATGCCACCAGCATAAGTTCTTTGTGAGCAGGCCTGATTAGAAGAAATGTAAAAGTATGTTCTGAGAATTTTTGAAGTCAGAAACCATCATGGTGATT
Source organism: Notechis scutatus (assembly GCF_049901735.1). Lineage (NCBI taxonomy): Eukaryota > Metazoa > Chordata > Lepidosauria > Squamata > Elapidae > Notechis > Notechis scutatus. The sequence continues at coordinate 72,545,527 of NC_142011.1, forward strand.
TTAAAAAAATCCCTTGATTTATCTGAACATGGAGTTGGATGCAACCCATGAACTTTCTTTGGTATTGAAATAGCAAGACCAGAAATGGTATTGTTTGCTTAGAATAAGTGCTGTAACTTTTTGTGAATCTGTTTGGTCACTTCTTTGAGGAAAATTATAAAAAGCTTTAACCTTCAAATGGATAAACTTCAAGCAGCTTCAACTTTCTGCTAAAGACCAAACAATCTTAATCAAGTGTAATATCTCACTGCTGTTTGTTCCAGTCAAGTACTGGCACAACAATAAGTATCATGTTTGGAAATGCTGATCTGTTGTTTGGATAACATAGTATTTTTAGATTAAAAAAAAAAGTTTGCCGTTATGTGAAAAATGTGTGCCAAAAGAAATTTATCTTCTGACAAATTTCAAAAGGTTTTTCTTTCTGGAGGAAGAACAAATTACCTAGTAAACAAATTTGAAATTGTGACCTTATGATCCAGTTTTGTACTTTCAGTGGGAAATCTAGTTTTTGACCTTAAGTGGGAACATGGCTAGATTAGTGACAAGCTTATTTGGTCTACGTATTCACTGTGAGAGGTAGGCCGGGGATGCTTAAGTAAAAATCAAAATTTCTTATTGAATTATATATAGTTTAAGTTTTGTTTTGTTTGAAATTGGAAGAAAAGAATCAGAAGAATTGGAAAAAAGGAATGTCCTATATTTCTTTGGCTACCTGCAGAAAAGCTAGAAGCATGGGATTATCTATTTAAATGATGAATTCTAATATATGAGAAAGCTATGAATACTGAATCATCATTCATATTGAATCATCCATTGATTCAGGTGGTTGTTTTATATTTGGAGTGGTTGGTTCAATTGAAATGAGTACCTCAATTGGATAGAAAACTTATCTCTAACATAGGAAGGAAAGCTAAGGATTGATGGATATATAGACTCTATTTTCTAAATAATAGTCTTTTAGATACAAAGAGGGATAGAGCCCAAACTTGCAACTCTTGCTTGTGGAACAGTAATGTGTATACCGAAGCAGAAAAGGTAGAAGAAAAATAATGTATAATAGAAGTGGTGGGTAAAGAAAAACAGACCATTGATAGAAGAAGTCCTAAACTTATATGTGATAAATTTGTGTTCACCACATATACAGCAATTATAGAAGTTGAAGAAGGAAGTGAAATTGTTGCAATTGTTGTTGTGGCAAGAAGCTTGCAATCACATCCAAAAATCCCTTCTGATCTCTTCGAAACCACAACATTACATTATTATAATCTGGCCAGAAGAAATGATGACCTGATTTAAAAAAAAAACAACTCAAGAGAGACATTTATAACATTCCCAAAAGCCAAGACTTAGTAGGAGTTGATAATATATTGAATCACCTGTCCTCAATAGCAATCATGTTGATTTTTTAATGAAAGAATGAAGAACTCAGTGACATTACATATTAAACTTAGAATCTAATAGAGCAGAAGACAGAAGACAAAGGAGACCATGGAAAGTGCTTCTGAGTTACCTGAGCTTGGTTAGACATGAAATGTTATACAATCAACCCCCTTTCCACATGAATTCCTCTGGAATGTCTATGAAGGCATGGTCAACTATAACACTTGTTTTTAGTGGGAAGTTCCTAAAGAGTCTCAATTGCTTCAAGTTAATAAAGTGGAGCTTTATCAATGATAGTACATCTCATTTTGGTGATCTTCTCTCTGATAGAAAAATCACCAGGAATGACCATTATTAGCACATTTTCTGAACAATATTTTAGATCATTCAGTATTTAGTTAACTTACATTGCAAGCCAAAGAATTGCAAACCAAGTCAAAGCAATAACCTGTTGTGTTATGCAAAGTAATTATAAGAGAAAATGAAACAAAAAATAGAATAAACCACTTCAGTTAATGCTATAAAAGAATTGTTCTTTATGTGAAAAAGGAGTTGAAGGAATTCACTATTACTGGATTGAAAGCTACTCACCAAAAATTAAAGATTAAATATTTCAGAACATAGTTTTAGACAAATACATATCCATGTATGAGATTGCTACAAAGAGTAACAAAATTATAATTGTGACCCATTATTCATACAAAAATATTCAATTAATAATCAAGATATCTAGTACAACCAGAGTTGGTATTCAGCAGGTTCTGACCAGTTCTGGAGAACTGGTGGTAGAATTTTGAGTAGTTTGGAGAACCAGCAAATACCACCTCTGACTGGAGATTTTACAGTATCCTTCCCCTGCCACGTCCACCAAGCCATGCCCACAGAACCGGTAGTAAAAAAAATTAAATCCCACCACTGAGTACAACATATAACAAACATGACATCATTACTCAGATAATATAAACTATGTGTTTTGCAAATTACAAATTTGTGAAATTTCCATAATGAGTACATTATGTATATTACTTTCTGCCTCCCTGCCCATGGTCATTTTCATCTAATCCAAGAAAATTATGTTTTTCCAGTCCTTAAATGGATCACTTTGATCCACATTGTACACATTGAGATCAATGTGATCTGTTTAAGAACAGGAAAAACAGGAGGAGTTCCTAGGGTATCAATGAATGAGAGAAGAATGAAAGAATTGAGGATTAAAATAAATTATTTTCTTTCCAAACTACCAGAGTGTTAGAGAACTTTTATTATTAATTTTTATCCTTTATAGTTTATGGCTGTTTCTTTTTCCCCAAATAGAGTTGCTTCAAAACCCCTTCATCCTTTTCTGCATTTCAGTCTTCAGTCACTACATTGTTACAATGGCTATCTTAGAAATATTAAGGTTATGGATATGCTACTATGAAATGAGATGTAGGAGACAACTAACTTTGTGTTCTCCATTAGGTAATTTATTAACACATTAATGATACATTAATCTTTCCAACCTGTTTATATCAGACTTGCATGAAGCATAACAGCTTGATAAAGAGCTATGTAACATTTTGCAATTAACAGGTGCTGAAAAGTTAATCGATATGTTATTTTCACCTTCTGACAATATTAACAAAGTAATGGATTGGTAATTAAAAGAACTAATTTAAAAGAATTTTATTTCTTAAAGGAAGATGGAAAGAGACTATAGAAAATAATAAAACTGTGGGCATTGCAATAACCAATAGTTTAAGACAGTGAATATAGGAGATTTCAATAGGATGAATTATCTTCAAAGATAGCTTTGGTTTGATATAAAATCCCAAAAAGAAATTCAGAAAGATTCCAATATTGGCATTTTATCAATTGCAATCACTTCTCAAATTAAAAGGATGCAACTTTTAATTTGCAAATTAAAGTATTAAACAAAATTAGTAGAAAAATACACTGCTGCAACAATTACAAAAATAACTGTAAATCAGCTCTGAAGTGAGGCAGTTTGTGTTAAAAAAATCAATAAAAATAACAATTTTGCTTTTTCTCTCTCGCTTTTTTGTCTCTTCCTCAATAAAGAATGAATCAAATCCTGATAATCTAAATAAAATACAGCAACTGATTTAGTCAATCTCTTCAAAGATTATTTTAAAGGCATAGCAATCACATATTCTATAGTTCTAACCATTAGACGGGAATATAGCATTTTATTCTTACTTCTAGCCTTTTTAGTTCTTTCCATATTCTGTTGTGTTTAAAAGATATTCTTAACATCAATGTAATTTTATTTAGCGGATATCACAAAAACAATTTACTCAATTTTAAGTCTGTCATATCTGAACTACAAAACTCTGGACAACCACTAGATGGCTGAAATAGACATAGAATATTCTAAGTCTTCTATCTAGTGGTTGTCTGAATTTTTAAAGGTCAGATATGGTTATACGGTTCAAATCTAATTGCCATATATTTTATCTATTTTATTACAATTAATTTAACTGATTAATTTACCACCTTATCCAAAATAATAGTTAAAGTTTTCAATGTCTCATATAAAAATAAGCAAAGTTATTTTAATTCTAAAAAGTTATTGTGAATTATAGACCTGTCTTGGATGGATTACAAGGACATAAACTCTTTTTGTAACCTCCACACAATGAAAAGGAAAGCTGTCTACCAACTGTGTGAAAAATACAATCAGAAAATTTAATATAACGAGAACCCATATATTTTATACTTGAGCTGAGTGAATGATAGTATATTTTTCTTGTTTTGCATTCAGGAGCAGCCCTGTAGTGAGTAATATCAGATGAAATTCAATTTAATTTTTATTTGATTTATATGATTAAGGCATTATCCAATTCCAAGAAACTCTGGGCAGCTCATAAGATAACAAAAAAATATATAATATGGAAGAAAATTTGAAAAATGTTGGCTCATGGAGAAGTAATGAGGATTGGAGATTCACCTTTGGTACTAGGAAAGCCTCCAAACATTGCTCTCCTCCAAGTTGAAGACATAGTGATTGATGTCTGTGATTAAAAAAAGCCTGAAGCACTGAAGGAACTTTAGGAAGCCCTTAGGAAATTTGGCATTGCCGCTTCAAGGACTTTCCTTGGACATCTCTGGATTCACCTCAGCAACAAAAGTTTTGTTAGTGCGTGCATGCATGTAAAAGCTGAAAAAGCTCTTGAAGCAAGTTCCAAGCTAGCCATATGGCTTAACTATTTTAATGCTTTGAGAAAGGAGCTTGTGCTCAGATGCTTTACGAAGCATGCCTTTCAATACCATGCATAGTCTCTTTGGAAAGTGTTTAGTGATTTTCAGAAGGAAAGGAAATCGCTTGGCAAATTCAAAGGCAGACCAAAGAGAAGATAACTTATGTATCACTTGCAGTCAGAAAAGCAAAGCTTATTTTGATTTTATGGAAATCAAAACAACGAAAAGTATTTATTAAAGTAATATTGAATATATTGGGTTCTCAATGTTTTTATAAATTACAATTCTACTTCATTGCAATTTTAAGATTAAATGTATGAAAAAAAAAATGCCTAAGGAAGAAATGGGGAGAGTTTAGAAAGGAGTATGGTATCCATTAAAAACCAGGACAATACTCTGTCTAATTCTAAGCATGTCCACTCAGGAGTGTCTCCAACTGACTTCAATGGGATGTCCTCTGCTGTAAGCATATATATGGTTTATTTTATTAAGTATGCAAAATAAAGTTTTGAAAACGAGAATACACCATTGGTAAAAAGGACAGCAAACAGACTTTTATGGTGGAAACTTAAACATCATTGACATAATCTAGTTAAAAATAGAGAAGAGGTATAATGCATCAAATTATAATTTGCAAACTATCTTTTTTTAAATTGAAGCCTACTTTGTTATACAAATTTGGTATAGAAAGCAAAGAGAAAGTAATAAGAAAAAGGACTTCACAAAGAAATAGATCAATTACTAAACAGCTGAATATCTATTGTAAGATGCAAAAATATGCTAACAAAATTCTAGGTCTTAAGAATAGTATTTGTATACAGAAAATGTATTATAAAGAAAGGCAAGAGGTAGCATTAACTTTTCAGCACTTATTCTGAAAAGAAAAGAAAAATTATTCTGACATGTCCCAAAGGCATTCAAAATAAAAATTTACATACTGAGAAACAAAATGCACTGATTTACATAAATGTTTCAATTTTCTCATTAATATCCAAATACCAATAGGGAACATCTTCAGTTCAGATAACTCTGTAAGGGCTGGAATAAAGTTTAGTGGCACAGATCCTGAGATGAAAGTATTTGGGATTGCTAAATAAGGCAGAGGACAAACCAGTTTTAAAGGACAAGCCCTGCCATATTTGTCAGTGGAAACAATCAGATTTTCAATTTTGCCTGGTGTGACTCTGGCAAGAAGAGTAGTAGCAACCAAATAAAAATTGGTTTCTGAAACACCTAGAGAAATTACACAGGAACAATCCAGATGGTCATAGTAAACGAACCAGTGGGACATCTGCGTGGCCTCCATCCAATTCACTGAATGGGGTTAGAGTGGAATGGAGAAATGTTTGTGTGTGTGTGTGTGTGTGCGCACTTGCAGGCATGCACACACACACACACACACACACACACACACAGACAGACAGACCCATCACCACTCTTTTTAATATTCTGCCTAGAATCCTGTTAAGGTGGCATTTATTGATGTTATATTTCTTCTCTGACAAAAACTCAGCAAATCTTTAAGGACATGTAGCATTACAAAACATTTAGGCATAAAATGCTCCATATACCATTATATAACAGGATATTGTATAAGCCAAAGAAAATACCTCCAAGTCTCCTAAAATCACAGCCAAACGTGAAGGGACTAAATAAAATATGCAAAACTCGGTGCATTATATTGCTTTACTCATCTATCAGTTTGAAAAGGACGGAAGGCAGAGTTCAAATTGTTTACACAAAATTTGTTTACATGACTAATGAGTTACAACCTGTATCATTGGACATATGTTGATGGACCATTAATACACAAATGCATTCCAATATACATTTAATAACTTGTTATAAATAACTGATTTTCAAAGAATCATGTATAATATCTGTATCCAAAACAATATATTCTTTGCCAACTCTTACATATGTGAGAAGATGTGAAGGTGTGTATACAGTACAAATTACAGGAGTGTCATACTAATTTATCCTTTGGAGTCCTTGGTGGTCTCTCAGCCTTGTGGTTTTCCTGCAGATGTTTTATTATCAAACCAGATACATCATCCACGCCACCAAGCACAGTTCTAACCCAAGCTACCAATATTCTCTTCTATTGGTAATCTATCCTTTTCTTTTTGATAGTTATCTCTTGTCATTTTTCTTAAAATGAATCCTGCACTCTTCAGCCTCTTACTCCCTCATATGGGGAGTCAAGACAGATTTGTAAGTTTTTATTAAACTCATTTTGCCCAGTTTTGTTTTGTAGCAAAAATAGGGATTAACAATGAATCCTTAAATTGTACGCACAGGAGATGAAAACAGTCCTTTTCCTCTGATCTTTCCTATTTGAATACACTTTTGTTTCTGTTCATCTAGGTACTGAGTTGGATTCAGGAAAAATGAACAAGAGAAGAGAAAATAAGTGTTTACATATATTTATTTAGACTGCTGTGCATTCTGTTTGTTAGATATCATATCTCCCCTCAAATAAGGAGTAGCTGTTTTTCTTGATTTTCTAATCCTCACATTTTCCTGCTAATTACATCACATGTCACTTCCTAGTTCATTTGATATCATTTCTTCTTGTGAAATATCTTACTCAAGGCTGTCATTATGCATTTATACCCCAATATTTTTTGAGGGTTCTCAGTCAATATTTTTGACAGTTACCTTTGGCTGGAGAAAAAACTCTCCCAAGAACAGTTTTTAAGTGGAGAAAATTCAGTCCGAAAACAAAGTACATATAAACTGTAAATAAAAATCCACACAAACCATGCTGCAGCAATTAACTGGTCAGGGCAGGATAAGGAATTGCAGCCTTCAAAGGCCAACAAAACACACTGTTGGGAAGACATCAGGAACCCAGATAAGCCTCAACAATAAAAGATAACTCACGATTTGCTTCCAATGAGTTGCTGTGCACAGTCTCCCTTTTTAAACACTATGTTCTCAGCTGCAGCTAATGAAGGGAATCGGGGCCCTTTCCTCCCCCGCAAGCCATGCAACATATGTTGCTCCCTTCTCCATTCCTCCCTGAATGCCCTAGGATGAAGGGTGTGGGCCTGGATCTTGCTCTGAATTCCCTCTGCCTTGCTCTACCTCTCTCCTGCTCTGCCCAGCTGGACTTTGTCCTTCCCAATTTCTTCCACAGCCAATGGAGCCACACCCACACTCCCTGTCAGCTGCTCAGCCTCCTCCTTGGAGTCAGATTCAAACAGGGGCATGACACCTTGCAAGTTTTTATGTCTAGGCCAGGACCAGAGCTCACTTCTAGGCTGTCACCTTAATCACTACAGCAGAAATTATTATAAATTATTATTTCTAATGGATCAAGACTACAAAATACCAAGCAGAGGTTTATCAAATCTAGCAGATGATAAATAAATAAATTGCAACTTTTGTTAATGGTAGCAAATTCAAGACGGTTTAAAGACAAATGCTAAATGAAGCGGTGAATTCACTGAGGAAAAGATAAGTAGGAAACTGACAAATGTGATAGTGACCTAAAAGACAAAGAGTGGTCGGGAACCAGAGCAAAGCCAATCTTTTTCATACTATGCTAGGTTATCTATGATCACTGGAGAGTAAAGTGTGTGTTTATGTCAAAAGCATTTTGTCCAAGAGGATTTTTAGCACATTTTCAGCTCTGCAAACATTGTTCCTTATCATAGTTCAAAGCAGGGATGTATTCAAGCATCTGGTTCAATTTTGGCAGGCAGTGATCCAGACAATATGAATAAGAAAACGACACTGTCCACTTATCCAAAATCCTTTTGTTGTTATAGGATGTATGGCTTGCTGCAAAAAAGAGAATCCAGGAGATTTATTTACAGCATACTGCCTTAACAGACTCATATACTGTATTTCAACCAGGCAACTGTGCAATGAGTGAGTCAAGAAAAAATGGGGGGGGGGGTCATTAAATTTAAATAATGAACTTTTTAAAAGTCTCAATAATATTTACAAATATAAAGTAGTGATTCATATCAAATGCAAGACTATGAAATATTATAGAATGTTTAAAAGCTATACCTAAAGATAGGGACTCATTTTACAAGTTTACCTACCTAAAATAAATACTAATATTAAGATGTTCCATGAGTCATATATATTAGTCAAGTCATTTTATCCAATGTCAAATGTTTGGGCCAGGTGATGTTGTTTAGATTGTCATTTTCAATGTTTGGTTGAAATACAGTATATGTGTGGACCTAGATGAGAAGGAAGAGGCTTAGACTAAATCCTAACAAGATTGACTGGCTATGGGTTTTAGGATCTGGAGATTTAATTCTGAATGGAATAACACTCCCCTAGAATTTTACTAGTATGCAATTTCATAATCCTCCTAGGCCTTCAGATCCTGTTAAAAGAGACTATGAAAGTTTGTACAAATCTACCTTGTGTATTAATTGCACCTGTTTCTAAAATGGTTGGCCTGGCTTGGAAGCTGCAGCAGATCCACAATGCAGTGGGGCAGGGACTTATGGGTACACCTTGGGAAGCCAATGTAATGCTCTTACCCGGGGTGGGCTTCAAAATTTTTAGCAGTGGGTTCTCTTCCCGGTTGCTGGGTGGGCATGGCCATGATGGGCATGGCCTGGTTGGCTTCCTTTACCACGGTGGAGGGGCGGTTTTGCCCTCCCCAGACTCCAGAGGCTCTCTGAAAGCTGGAAATGGGCCCATTTCCGGCCTTCCCAAACTTCTCGGAGGCCCGTTTTTCACCGTCCCTGAGCCTCCGCACGTACCCTGCACTTACCTGCATCCAAAACGGGCCATGTGGGGACTCCTGAGAGGGGTGGGGTGGGTGGGGCCAGCCAGGAGTGGGATTTGGAGATTCTCCAAATTGCACAGAATCTTAGCTAGGGGCTCTCCCAAATCCCTGTGAACCCCCAGCAGCCTACCCCTGCACTTACCTCATAAGCTTCATCAAATCCCAGTAGGGTGCCAGGTACAATTTGTTGTCACTTACAAAGTTTTTCACAGCACAAGGGCACATTATATGGAAGAATGCCTGTCTCGAAGTATTTCTGCTAACCTTAAAACATCCAACAGGGTATCCATATTCTGGGATCCTTCTATGAAGCAATATCATCTGATGTGATTCAAGAGGTGTGCCTTCTCTCTCACTGTATCAGCTCTGTAGAACATTATACCTTTACATGACTCTGATCTTATTGGCCTTTTATAATGCATCGGAGATGTGGTTTTTCCCTCAGCACTGGGACAGGAGGTTAATTAATTATTAAGATAATATATTAAACTTCATTATTGTTAATACCAAATCTGTAATGTAAACTACTTATAAATAATAAAATTTCAGAAATAATTTTCATAATTAAATTCACTGAATCAATAATATTTATCCAGTCAATGACCAGAAATACTGTATCATGTTCAAATTCTAAAGTCAACACTGTTATGTTTCTGTTAATTATGACAAATACAGAAGGATTTGAAAACTTCCCATTGGTCCTTAGGAATTCTGCTTCCGCACATGGCAACCAAGATGTTTAGTGTATTTTTCCATTTCTGGATATTTGATTTTTTTTTTTTTAAAGTGTACTCTATACTTAAGATTCAATAGTAAATTTAAGATGGGTAATTCAGATGAACACACTTTCTGAAAATTATATGTCGCAATTTACTTATATCCAGTAGGGCATCAAACATATGTATGCATAAAGTAATGTTACACAGCACATATAATTCAGGTAGGCAATGAAAATGCTATAAATGCCTCAGTAGGAATAAGCTATATACTGAATCCAATGAACTTGCTTTTACTTAGGCAGACATACATATTTATAGTACTGGCCTCAGAAACATTCTAGTGCTATTTACATCAATTGGAGTAGAGATAATAAAATAAAGAATTATAGTTTAATTATATTAGTGAATTATTTTGTTATTAATGCAAACCATTAACTGTTCTGTAAAATGTTATACATTTCCCAGAAGAACACACGAGGTTATAATTTTTTGCTGTTTTATCACTAATAATAGTTGACCTTGTTGATCTACAAAAAAGTAGATTAATTCTAATAAAATAGAAATCTAAAAATAATTAATAATCATACTAACAAAGCACATTACTTGTATTATACTGGACCTTCATGAATAATAAGCTTTTTAAAAGCACAAATGTGATAAATATTAAAACTATTTTAAATATTAAAAAGTAATTTGAGAAACAAAGAATATCAGTGTCAAAATCTTGCGTCATTCTATTAAAAATTCTATGAAATACTTTTAAATTTTGCTAAAATGTTTATTTAAAAATAAACACTTCTTACAAAGAAAAAATTGTCTATGAATCTAGAATTGAAAATACTTAATCAAGTATTTTAAATTTCTGCATTCTAATTATAGTTATCATCCAGAAACAATCTAAGGTAGGATGTAGGCATCTTCGCTTGAAGGACAGGAACTACAATCTATCAAGTATACTTAAAACAGGTTTTAATATTCAATTTCAATATTAAAATATCAATATTAAATAATATTTAATTTCAATATTATATTATACTTGTTTATTTAGACACTTTATATGACAGCCCAACTCATTCATGGTGACTCCAGGTGGCTTACAAAAATAAAACCCTAATACAAACCCCAATAAAACTCATCCCTTGGCAACAATAATTGAATCAACCATTTGAGGTGTTCTACATTACCCAGAGGTCCCACACCCATTGGCAAAACCATGTCTTCAGAACCTTTCAAAAAAGTGTCAAAGTGAAGGCCAATCTTATTTACACAGGGATAAAGTTCCACAGAGAGGGAGCCATCATAGGGAAGAAGGCCCTTCTTCTTGGACCACCAGATGGGGGACCCATAATCTACCATGCCTTTCTATTCTTGTGGGTTGGGTAAATATGGCTGGGAAAAGACAATCCTTCAAATAACCTGGTCCAAGGCCACGTAGAGCTTTAAAGGTGATGATCTTAAACTGGACCCAGAAACAAATCAGCAGACCTTGCTACTGCTCCTGCAAGAAAGATTCTACATGTGCAAATCTAGACTTGCACAAGACCGTGTGGGTCACTGCATTTTGAACCAATTGAAGCATCTGGGTAATTTTCAAGGGCAACCACATGTAGAACATATTGCAGTAGTCAAGACTGAAGGTGACTATTTCCCAGTTTAAAGATGAAACAAAGTCATCCAACTAGCGTTCATGCCTAAGATAGAAGTAGAATTGAATATTTCATGAATTTTTAATATAAAGTTGCGTTATTCATAAGTCCCACATTTAGACATGTATCCATCAAGATTAAAACATTTGTAATGAAAGTTTCAAATAAAGGCATTATATGCATTTTGTTATATTAAACAAAATGCATTTAATATATCAAAATGCACCCAACAATTATTTGTTTGTTGATATCCTGCCTTTATTATTTTTACAAATAACTCAAGGCAGCAAACCTACTCCTATTTTCTCCACACAAGAACCCTGTGAGGTGGGTGGGATCTAGAGAGAGTGACCCAGCTGGCTTTCATGACTAAGGTAAGAGTTGAATTCGCAGTTTCTTGCTTTCTACATAATGCCTTAACTGCTAGATCAAACTGCCTGCATAATATATTTGGAAAATGTCATGGGTTCATATATTCATTAGGAGAATGCTGCAAAAAGGCATGCAAACTTTGGCTCATTGACTAATGCAGTCAATTCTAGCAAGCAATATGCAAGAATTTTAGCCTTAATAATAAGAAATTAGTTAATGCCTTTGACATATATAGTTCACAATAAATAACTCAATTTAATAATTTAAATTTAATTAATGAATGCATTTAATATATTTAGGTCTGACATTTAATGAGCTGCAATTGAATATAACCGTGTGTGTGTGTCTCTCTCTCTCTCTCTGTGTGTGTGTGTATGCATATACACACACAGAGATACATGTACATATACATATACGTGTGTGTCTCTGTGTGTAAGAGATCCTAGGTTTGGACAACCAAATTTACTTTAATTCATCTCTCAATCTAAGTTTGTTCCCTCCATTTCAGAATTAAAGAACTGTGAATTAAATATTTTTTTAAAAAAGTTAACAAAATAATCAATATATGACCTAATGACTCTGTTTTCTACTTTTCTTCTCCAGCATTTTCTGTTTCATGCCCTATGCTTAAAGGAAGCCACATTCTGATTTACACAGTGATATACCAGTCCTCTGAAGGACAAGTTAACATAGCTTCATGGACCCACATAGGGATTTCTGGGAAGAGTGCCGTGTCACCATGTGATGTGGCTGCAAGGCCATTTGTGTTCCAATTTCCAAGTGTATGTTATTTCTAATATTTTCTAATTGATATATTCAGCTAGTATATATTGCAACAAGAAGAATAAACCACAGTAAGTCCAGCCTTTGTGAGATTGTAAGATTCAGTACAATTTCAAGATGTTGCAACCTGCACATTAATGAGGCTTGCAGATTACACGAGTCTCCTTCCGAATACAAATCCAATTAAGTTTTCCCTTATCCTTTCGAAGTATCATTCCATATAAAGGGAGACTTGAATAAAAAGTGAACAAAGTTAAATAAACCTAGGATCAGAACCAACTGGAATGAACAGAGGTATTGCTGGATATATAAAGTGGTAGATGGTGTTTTTCTCCAGTTTATAGGATCCTATCAAAATATAAAGACATTATTTGATAGAAAAACTATTCACAACAACTGTTATGTTATATATCTATATCTATATCTATCTATATCTATATCTATATCTATATCTATATCTATATCTATATCTATCTATATATCTATATCTATATCTATATCTATATCTATATCTATATCTATCTATCTATCTATAAAGTCCCAGCATGTGTGTGTGTGTGTGTGTGTGTGTGTGTGTGTTTCAGCATAACTGCCCTGAACGCAATCACCGCCGGCCAAAGATGCAATTTCACCGAAAAGAACCAAACTTCAGGGCTACAAATTTGGTATGACTTATCCTCTATAAACTAAATATGTGTGGACTTGGTACAAATTTGGTATGTACCCCTAACACCCCTCGGGGTTTGTGTACCTTAAAATGGCTTCTACTGTACAGAAGACTTGCCATGGTAACGGCTTCACAGTACTCCACAAGGGGGCTCCCTCTCAGCCCTCCAAAGTAATGTGGCCAAGTGCAATCAAATGATACAAAAATGAAACACCAGCACAGACAAAAAACTTCCAAGGAGAGGAATAGAAGACTTGAAACACTGTGCAAGAGACAGTACAACAGTGTGAGTCCCAACTACAGGATTTTCCTGTCTAATACAGAATTGGGATAAATAAATACCCAGGCAACACCGGGTTATCAGCTAGTTAATTATAAAACATAGGACTTCAGTATAGAATGAACAGAGAATGGCAAAATATTAAAAGAGTAAAGGCTGCTTTGAATTAAGTTTCAACTGCACTAAATAGACACTTCCATTTTAAAGTAGTATTGATAATATAACTGTACAAAAGGTTTTCCGAAGAGCAGCAAGCCATTTTATTTTATATTGCAACAGAAGCAGATCAGACACTGGAATCTTACCCTTGAAGGTGGCTGCAAAGAGCCAGAGGGATAATGGAAACCAGGGAGGACTAGAATAGAATGCATGCTGTCAATGGCATCAATGGGTTTGCTTTAATTGACAGTTCACAATTTAGTGTGTTACAATTGCTCCTCTATTCTGAATTAGAGAGAAAGCCAGTAGTTCCAGTTAATTCCCTTTTTTGTATTAGCTACAAAATTTGAAGATATGCTTTTCAGAGTTAAATTTGTTTCACTTTCTGTACCAAATATTTTTTTGAAAAAGTTTTTATTCTGTATTGTAATCCTAACTTTAAAAATAAGTTTTGGGGACATTATCAACATGAATGCTGAATACTTCATTCAAACAGCAATTTTCATATTAAAGTTAATTGGGAGTGTGTAATGTAATGTAATATTGTCCAGTTTAATCCCCTTGCTAGATTACAATGCTAGTACAATAAATCAGTTATTCAGAAGGCTGTAAAGATTTATTAGTTTGCAGAGATTTTTAAAAAGTACTGAAAAGAGATATGATGATATTAAAAAGTCCCTTTGTCCTCATATATGCAATTCATGTACATTGATTTTAAAAAAAGCAAGCAATGATGATCAACACATGTATATCGTAAATACATGTATACAATCCTTGTTTAGCTGAGAACTGTGTATGCAAGTTGGATAATATCTTTTTTTTTTTTTTTTTTTAAAAAACAAGTTTTATTAATTTTTAAAACACACAAATTATCATTATTCATTACATGTTTAAACCTTTTTCCCTTGTAAATTTAACAAGTCAGATAAATTATGATTCTGTTTTAAACCATTTCCATATAATATACCAAAACCTCTTATTCAATTTCTCTTTACTTCTCTTTACTCTTATTCAATATCATTATTATTATTTCATCTGTTTCTTTCTGACTTAGTTACCATTATTCTCATTCTATATTTCTACAAGTTTTTACCAATCTCTCCCCAAAAAGACATATACACACAACACACAAAACATAAAAAAATATCTTTTGGAAAGTAACTTGGACCCAGGTATCTCTCTCTTCATGGACTTCAATTATATTCATGCTCATCTTACATATCATTACTTATTTTATTTACCATTCTAAGCCTTCTATATTAACTTCTCCACATATTTCACACTTCTTAATTCTACCTTAATTAATCATCTTAGTTTAAATCATTATATTTGTATCTTTTGTCCATTTTTTATCATCCCTTTGTCTCATCCCTTATGAAAAAAAAGAAAATCAGTTTCTCCTGAAATCATTAATCAGAGTATGATGCCTTTCTATCTCCCCCTAAGTTAATCAAATTAATCTTTAAAATAATATCTAATACCCAATCAGATTTTGCTTGGTACATTCTATCTAACTAATACATCCAACACAATTAAGTGCATAATTAGAGAATAAATCCAAATATTAAAAAGAAATACTATAATAAAAATTTTATAATAACATCAATACCATAATTTTATTAAACTCTTTAATTAAAACAATATTCTAAACCTCTCCTATTATTAAGTTTTAAAACCAATCATTTTTAAACATTTTAACATTTTAATCTCTTATCAACTCTTAAACCATTGCAATACTACCATCTCATCTTATGTACCTTGCAAAATCTTTTTTTAAAAAAAAAATTATACTTTATCCATTATCCATAAAAATTCCTTTTTCCATTTAATTTCAAAACAAACCGGAAGAGCCGCAAGTTGGATAATATCTTGATCTATGTCTGAATAACACTGATGGAAACATGAACACACTACTCTCAACTACTGCAACCAAATCAAAATGGGCGTCTGTGCATATTTTTGCTGATTTATTATTATTTTAAAATAATTTTTAAAGTATTTGTTCTGTCTTTAGTATTCCTTCCTTCCTTCTTTCTTTCCCTCTTCCTTACCTTCTCTTATTTATTTATTTGTTTGTTTGTTCATTGGCCTTTAGGTAACTCCAAATTTCAATGACTTGTAGTGGCATATACCCCACAATCACTGATAGAACAAGCCAATAGAATATAAATTGAGAACAAACCCTGCTTCCTAGTAGCACTGATGATATCTAGTTTGGGTAATGAAAAGTCTGCAAGAAAACAACCAAGCTCAGAGAATACCAAGGACTCCCTCAGCCTACAATATGTAAACAGATTAAAATACAGAATTAAAAATCGAACCATATGAACATCAAACATAGTAACAAATCCAACACTGAGAACATTCATTGTTTGCTAAAAATATCCCACTACTAGAAGCAACAGTCTCACAACATCTCAACACTCAAGGCTTGCTGGAATAGCTACATGTTAATGGTCTTCCTAAAAGACAG
Source organism: Notechis scutatus (assembly GCF_049901735.1). Classification (NCBI taxonomy): domain Eukaryota; kingdom Metazoa; phylum Chordata; class Lepidosauria; order Squamata; family Elapidae; genus Notechis; species Notechis scutatus. The sequence goes on from NC_142011.1 coordinate 72,561,969, forward strand.
CAGGGAAGGAACCATGCAGATATCAGCAGGAATTCTGTTCCTCAAAAGTGGGGTATTAAATATAAAGAAAGTTTTGCTTTAAATTGAACATTGCCTTACTTCACATGAAAGATTCCTGTGATTTTCATGCCCCACCAATTGTGTGTAATGCCCCACAAGAAACAGCCATTAACCACACCACTCTTTAGTCAACAAGTATATAAGGGAAGAGACAAAGATGATATAACTAAGACCACCTTTTCTACATAAGAGTTGAAAATTTCTGTTCTTCCAGATCAAGCTGGTCTAGAACTTTTACTTCATTAACATTCACATATGTTAGTTCAGAGTCCACTGTCATCAAGTATGCAATTTCATTTATAAAATATATATATTTACACACATAAACAATGTACTTTACATGTGCAACTAGGAATATAAATTCTCCCATTCCCCACCATTCAGTCAGTGCTGAAGAAGCTTCTTGGATGAGAAGCAAAATGTCTTCAAAGAAAAAACAGAAAGTCCAGTTGCCTCTTGAAAATAGCACTTTTGGGACAACCATGACTGAGCTTCTCCATAGACATTTAACTAGGAAAGTGGCAATCATACATATGCAGTGGCATCATGAACATGCTCATTTTGCACATATAAATTATTTTACAAAATAGATATACTCAGAAAGAGTAAATTACTTGAGCATAATCGCATACTTTATGAATGTATCAGAAGGATCATCTGTCAACATTAACAATAAAACAGAAGTGTCTGAAAGTTTTTGTAATGTTTTGAATAAGTAATTTTACCTATCTGAGACAAAAAAGAAACGGAACTATATAATGCTAGAAAGTAAATAACTGCACTATGTATCTCAGAATAATTGTATATATTTTTATTTACCACAGTAGCCACATAAATAACTGGCATGTCTTCTGAAGCACTTTGCTAAATTATTTGCTCTTATTGCTAGCTTTTAAGTCTTTTTTTAGATGCTAGTACTGACATTAAACTATTGCTATAAAGAAAAAGAGTTGTCTAAAGATGTTCTAAATGGTTAGGTTTTTTTAACTTTTGCTCTATTGAAATCAGGATAACTAACTGCAATTTTTTTTTTAAATTAAACTTAAATAGTATCTTGGATTTAACAGATAGCACAAATATCTTATGCTACTATATTAACACATAATTTTTAAAAATTATGGACTTGCACATCCAAAAGAGAAAAGGTAAATATATGCAATGGACTTTCTTGAGAGTATTTCCAGATTTTTCTCCACTGAAATCCAGTTTCCCGCTGTGGCCATCTGCCAATATTCTCTTACTCTCTCTACTGATATCCAGCAGGATAGTAGTGGCTACCATTGCTACTGCTTCTGATCATCACCTTTTTTAGTCCTCTGTAATCTTACACATTCTGGGAAAAGTAGGGATCTGATTTAGTAAGCTGCAGGAAGATACTGCATTTCAGCCACCACAATTTCAAAACACCTTTTTTACAATCAAAATTCAAAGCACTGAAAAACTACAAAATCATTATAGCCCTCCCTGTTGGAAAGCAACTGTGCCAGTTGGGGGAGAAGTCAAACAGTCACAAGATAAATACAAAAGGGAAAGATCTTAACCCTTTGAATGTTGTTCAGCTTAATCTTGTCTTTATCAGGGGAGGGGGAGTTGCAAGTCTGAGAAAATCTGTGTGATACAGGCAGCGAACAATAAAGTAAGTAGTGTGTACTCTACGCAGGTGGGTCTGCTTTTTTGTGCCTGACACTTCCAGGCAACACCATGATAAACCATACTCTCTTAAAAACAGAGGACAATAACCACCCAAAGTACAATATCTATTAAATCACAGTGGAACCTACAAACCAATAAGCAATTCTCCTAGACTAAAATCAAATCAATTCTCAACACATCAATGCAAAAAGAACAAATCAGAAAGGAAAAACAACAAAGAATAATAGGAATGAACTACTTTCCTAGATCTCACCAGACATTTTAAAGTTTGTAAATCCAACATCCTATTCTAACCTATTATATTTCTGTATGAATCCCTACATATAACCTATACAAAGATCTGGCCAAAGAAACTCAACTCTTAGTAGAGTACACAACTCTACTAAGCCTCCACAAAGCCTCAAAAAAAAGGTAACTATGGAAGAAAATGAAATCATCATATTGTTTAATTTCACTGATCTCTTCATATTGATCAACCCAAACCTAGCCAAATAGCCAACTACTACATTGCACATGCAACCTAACTGAGCACACAAAAATAAAAATGCCAAGGTTTATGGAACTTGCAGGCCTATGCTTCACCATTCAGTTTGAGGTTAGAGGGACTCTATAGGAGTTCCCTTCTTAGAACTTAGAATAGTAGCGAAATGGGGAGCATGGTGGCTCACATGGTAAGACCCTGGGCCTGCGCACTGCTGAAGTCGACGGCTCGATTCCCGTGAGCGAATAAACCATGTAGGGACAAGAATGGACCCTCCCCAATTGCCTACCAGCATTTAGGCATCCTGCAGATACAGATAACACTGGCCAAATAAATTCCTTTCACAGAGGAAGCCAGCTACCTCAGTGATCCCTGACTAACACATGCCATACACTAAAAAATAATAATAGAGAAATAACTAGAAACAATAGGGTTCCCATTAATTCAGTCCAAAATATAACTCTGCTACATAAATGTCACTCTTTCTCATTATTGCAAATGAAAGAATTATAAAACTCATTACAACTTAACCACTTGTTTGATGGAATCAAATTTACAAAGAGAAAAAAATAACAAGACTTTCCTTGCTAGATAAACACATCAGCAGAAAAACAATGCATACCCACATCTCACTAACAGCCCAACAGCCCATAAAATAACTCTGCAAAGACTATAGCTCTGTAAAGCCATAAATTACTGAAAAAAACATACTTGAAAGAGAAAATAAACTATGTGATACAACAGATACCCAGTCAATTTCATCAAAAAGCTACATTATCGTGACCAACAACATAAATTTTACAACAAACCATCAGCAGCAGCATCTGCCTGATTCGCAGTGGATTTGAACAGTTTGCAAATTGCTTAAAGGATTAAAAACAAGAAAAACAAAAAGACCAAAAGAAGAGTAAAGATAGCAGGGTGACAAAACTGAATAGGAACAAAGAGGAACAATTCACATAAATTAAAGTGTGCCAAAGGGACTGAATGAACTTCAAAGGAGGTCCAAATGAATTTCAACAGTTTGGAATAAGTGGATCACACAAACTGGATCACACAAACCAAAAATTGCCTTCTCAGCAAACCCAAAGATCCAGTACAAAGTGAAAAGAAAATATGTAAGACAAAGTCTTCAAACACAATTATATAAGCCATATCAATAGAAGAGCAATAGAACTTATCCTAGAATATTTGATTTATTTGATTTGTCAATTGCTTACAAGATAATAGGTATAAGTATATAAATAGTTATGAAGACATGAAATAGGTACATATAAGAAAAATGTCCATCAACCAGCTGTCAAAAGAAATAATGTAATTTCACTAAACTCTCTACACAAAACAACCTCAAGCATAATACACAGTCCTACATGTAAATGACGCATGTGCGATATTCATCTAATAAGTTTGTCTTCTAAACACAATAGCTATTACATGATTTTTATCTTAGTCTTTCCAACTGTCTACCTGTATATAACTTGTTACTTATATTCTCTGATATTGTTTTTATTTACTATTTGAAATTAATTGAACTAGTCAATTTTTCATAGATCTGCAATAAATTTATTGAATGTGGGATGGGAAATCCATGATAAAGGACACATACCTTCAATTCATATTAATATTCATGAAGTATATTCAGTAAATTAAAATGGCAAGCTCTGAATTGTACAGGCAGCACATATTCATATACAGAACGAGCCATATTCAAGGCAACAAAAGCATCAAATACCCCTAAAAACATAACAAAAGAAATCAATTAGATTCACACTGACATTTTCCCACAAATGAATATATTAATAATAACTACTATGCATACATAGAGTATTAAACTTTAGCACTGAGTTTGCTACATGCTGAAAACTTATTAAAATAGAATAAGAAAATCTAAGAAATGCTTTGACTCAGAAAGAACTTTCATATTGTTGCTTTCTATTGTCATACTCTGTTTTAGTTCAGGACATATAAATATTTATTTTAGTCATACTATTCTAATAATATCATTCCCAAACATGCCTCTGTTTGAATTTATAAATATGCAGTTCTCTTCAATGGACAAAATTGTTTCTTTTCTGCCTATATTTGTCATTGAAAGTTAGCTCACCATCATAAAGAACACTCAAGAATCTGAGTGAACAATAACTTCAAAGTTTGATGTTTGTTTCATTTGTTTCTTGAGCAAAGTAAAACAATAAGAGATATTCCAATGTAAAGCAAGGAATCTTGCACTACAGAACATCACAGAAAAGGTGATCTTTAGCAATTATTTTTTCCCAAGAAAATACAAAGGAAATTTGGGTCTGTGTTTCAGATCCCAAAAACTGTCCGCACCAGTTTTTCTCCTGACAAATTCTCAGAAAATCTGTTACAGAACTCTAGCCAGAAAAGATCAAATGAAGTAGAATGAAGGCTTTAAAATAAAATTACCTTTAAATAGATTGAATCAAATAGTTTTGAGATGGGAATCTAGAAGGACATCTAAGGACCTCAGTCCTTTCTTAATTGGCTATGCAAGGTTCATCATCTCAACATCAGCAATATAGAATAAAAATAGATTTCAAGCAATAAATATCAAGATACACATTTTTACTCAATATGAATGTTGATGCTCATTCTCAACTTTGCCACAAGCTACCTGCATAACCCTCCATATTTTGGGGCTAAGGTTCTATGAATACATGAGGAAAAAAAAGGTAAGTAGGTATCTTATATGGCAAAAAGAAACAATGCATAATAAAAATGTCATACAAACAGGCAAGTATGTCACGTTCTGTTCTGGACATTCTTTTGCTTCATTCTTTTGGAATTCCTCAAAAGAGTGTTAGACCATTTGTCCACCAGCTTGTAGTTAACCTGCAAGTTTGTTGTGCAGAAAGACAATGACCAGCCAGCTTGGAAGAGAATAGATAAAGAAAAACCAATTGATTCTGGGGGAGAAATGCCCAAATCAAAGTGCAGACAAAAAATCTTATGAAAAATTTGTATCAGGGACCTTAAACAACAAGTTCATGCTGGAAACCCTGGGAAATGTTACTGGCTTGAAGCAATTTGTCATGGGAAAAGGTGCCCAAAATTCTGTGCAATGATGTGATTACAGAAAATGGTTAATTGCAGTTATTGCAGATAAAACTATTGCAAGCGGTTTCTGAATCTGAAGGTGGCAATTATTTTTTCACACATTTTGCACATCACATGTTGGATGAATTTTTAAAAATTAAACACACAAAAAGCACCCCAACTTTGCTGTTATTGGTTCAATTCAAATTCCCTTTATATATCAGGTGACCTATCTAATGTTCTGATAAATTTAGCTGAAAAGCATCCAAAGAACTCAACACTTTCCCATAGAATTGTAGGGGGGGGGGGGGGGGGGGGGGGGGGGGGGGGGGGGGGGGGGGGGGGGGGGGGGGGGGGGGGGGGGGGGGGGGGGGGGGGGGGGGGGGGGGGGGGGGGGGGGGGGGGGGGGGGGGGGGGGGGGGGGGGGGGGGGGGGGGGGGGGGGGGGGGGGGGGGGGGGGGGGGGGGGGGGGGGGGGGGGGGGGGGGGGGGGGGGGGTTTTTTTTTTGGGGTTACCATCTTTACCAACTTTACTTTAGCCCAAAATTCAATAGGCTAAGTAACAGAAACAGAAACTTGATTTAAAAAATGTAAACTTCTGCTTTGTTCGTTAAGATATATTTCTTTATGAGAATTAAATCAAAGTTTAAACTATTAAACACCATTGTTCTTCTTTCCTTCCTTCCTTCCTTCTTTCCTTCCTTCCTTCCTTCCTTATACGGGAGGGTATCCTGAGCATAGTATTTTTCTATTTTTTCACTATTTCTAGACATACATACACTGACTATCTTCAAATGTTTAAATCAATTTATTTTATTATTTATTTATTTATTTTTGTCAAGCGATTGTAAGATAGCAGGTATAAGTATGAACATAGTTATGAATAAATGAAATGGATACATATAAGAAAAATAAAAAGAAACATCATCACAATTAACTTCTAAATCCACCATCTACAGTATACTGTATAATCCTGTTCTGCTGATTTGCTCTCCTATATATTAAAAAAAAAAAATCTTCCAGGCCTTTCCCATGTATTATGCTTATTTGAGGGGAAATGTCATTGGCAAGATAGATTTCACAACAAATACAAGAGTTTGAAGTATAAAAATCAAATTATATTATTAACAAATGCGAAGCCTTTTCTAGTGGAAGCATGAGTTACTTGGTAGTGAGCATGAAAATGAATGGTTTAATTTCTTTGGGCAAGTTTTTTTTAGCAATAATACCGTGTTTCTCAGAAAATAAAGCCAGGCCTTATTTTCTTTTGACCCCCCAAAAAACAGCTAGGCCGTCTTTTTGGGGGTGACTTAATCCCCCCCCATCCCATGCACCCTTGCCTAGAGTACCCTGCAGGCAGTCATGCCTCGTCACCAGCAGCTCCTAACAGCCGATCATGGCGGAGGATGGAGAGCTCCCTACCCCCTCCAAGCACCTTTGCTGCAGACCCAGATATGGTGCTGGCTGCAGGCCAGGTCAGCGGGTGGGCAGCAACGGTGTGGATGTTGGCCTCAGCAGTGGAGGGGCACTTTGCGTCATGAGACTTTTGGCAGTCACCGCTGCCGCTTCCTGTGCCACCATTGCTTTCCCTTCTGCCCTCGCTGTGACTTGTGCCACGTTCGGAGTGCTGCCATTGGGCAAGACGCAGAGGCCGGAGTCCCTGCTGGACATCGTGGCGGTAGCAGAGAAGGGGCCCTTCCAGCGGGTGGAATAATGGTCCCAGTACATTCCTCCATCAGCAGCGTTTCAGCCGTTTCTTGGACAGGGGAGCTGCTTCTATGACTTCCACAGTTCCCACTGGCGGTGGCACCTCTCTCGCCAGTGCCGTCTTCAAAACAGCAGCAGCAGTGGTGGGACAGACTCCACTGCCGACAAAAACTGCCTGCCTTCCCACTTTGCTTGACAGCAGCTACATTGGCAACGTCCTGCAAGTCAGTGAATCATTCAAGCTTCAGTAGGTGGAAGCAGCGGTGGGAGGGTGATGCCATTGTTTCTCTTCCCCACAAGCCTTGCTTTGCTTCCTGTTCCCTGTATGGTTGGGCGCTCTCCTCTTGTTCCAGCTGCCTGAAACCCCCGTTGACCTTTGCCCCCCTTTTTAAGTTTTTTTTATTCTCATTCCCTCCATCAGTTCCTTAGGAATACAGACTGGCTGGGCAGTTTCCTCCCGCACTCCCGGTTGTTTTAAAAGGGGAACCATCTATTCATTTTGCCCTTCAAGCAGAGGCAAACCTTCCAATCCAAACATAAGAGAAAGGGAATCATCCTACAGATCCTTAGCACTCCCTTAGAAGTATGAATGAATGAATCAGCAGAATCCTCTGGGAAGCTTGACAGGGAAAGAAGGAGGGGGGAGGGAGAAAGGGAAGCAAAAGGGCCACTTCTCTGCTATGCCACAATGTCCAGCAGGGACTCCAGCCTCTGCATCTTGTCCAATGGCAGCATTCCGAATGCGGCATAAGCCACGGCGAGGGCAGAAGGGAAAGCAACAGCAGTACAGGAAGTGTCAGCGGCGGGTGCCGAAGATCCCATGACCGAGGACGACATCCATGCCACCACTATGACATCCACGCTGACCTGGCCTGCATCATACCCAGTCTGCAGCAAAGGCGAGGGTAGGAGCTCTTTGTGCTCCTACATGATCGGCCATTAGGAGCGGCTGATGATGACGCATGGCTGCCCTTGGGGCGCTCCTAACGGCAAGTTCCCCCACACCCTTCCTCCCATTTTGCATGTTTTAAAATAGGCCTAAATTTTGGGGGAGGGGCTTAATTTCAGCTTATGCCTAGAAAACATGTTGGGCCTTCCTATTGGGGGTGCCGTATTGTTGGAGAAATACGGTATATATACTGCTATTATTCATGCTTGATTTTCATGTTTCAAAACTGAAAATGTAACAGCAACTCAACCACAGAATGCTGTGGAATAAACTATATGTGATGTTCAAATGCTTAGCTTCCAGCTATGTTTTTTAAATTGTAATTAGAAACATTGGGAGAGAGACATTTCTTATCAAGGTCATGGTAGGTTAAATAAAGTTCATCCTTTTGCTTCTCAGTTTGTGATAGAAAGTCCAAGAGAAGGGGATCACAAATACAGATACTTGGAGATTTTCCCTCCTAATATTCTTACTGATATAAGGAGTTGCAGATATAGTACAAAAGGATTAAACCATCTTGTGTAAATTTGCTTAAGAATTGCCACTTAGCATTTTAGCTAGCAGAGAAAAAAATGAAGAGATAATTGCATCCTGCATAATAAATAGTCCACATTGTTCCAGAATATGTCATGAATGTGTCAACAATAACATATGACAACAATTCTAATAAATCTTGCAAATCCAGTTAGGCCTATAAAGACCATCTGTGCCTACGACTATGGAATGTCCTAGAGACAAAACAGAGACAGATATTCAAATCTTAATCTCTTATGGAAGTCAGCCTACAAGTACCTGAGGCAACCCTAGAAGCTAAGAAATTGAAATAATAATATAGGCCACTGCGTGTATGGAGTCTAATGTAAAAATCCAGACTTCCTAAAATAAATAAACTAAAATAGAATAAATTGGTCAGAATGTCTTTTCATCTTACCCCAGCTTCCCTATTTTCAAGTAAGGAAACCTTAATTTGCCCTAGAAACTGTTAAAAACTGTTTGTCATTTAAAATTTTGTATTTTTTATTATGCCAATGTAAATAAGGAGCATATTGTCTTTTCTAACTTATCCCAATGTAAAATGATTAGTATTTGTTTTGCTCTTATATATAGTCATTACTATACACATTAGAGGTATTTGTTTGTTTATCATAGGTTAATGTTACGCTGATTATAAAAATTGTGGAAATATTAATTTTTGAAGTATAAAATACTTCAAACTTAAACAGAATGAGAAAAAAATATAATATATTTCCAATCTGGTTGCCATTCTCCAGCTGGACATGTTTTCACAACTCCTAATAATTGATGAAGCGGAGGAAGGACAATTAGAAAGAATATTCAGGTAATATTATAATAGTATAATAATAATAGAACATTATTATATTATATTTAAACAGAGATTGGAAATCAGACATATGCAAAATTCAAAGCAAGAAAAAACTGTGTGTGTGTGTGTGTTTGTGTGTGTGTGTTCCTACAGTATGTATGTATGTATGTATGTATGTATGTATGTATATATATATATGTATGTATGTATGTATGTATGTGTGTAACACACCTAAACAGCGCACACCCCAAAATCAAGTTCACCATGGAAACAGAAACAAACAAACAACTACCATTCCTAGATGTACTAATCTACAAAAAAACAGATGGCACACTAGGACACACCATATACCAGAAGAAAACCCACACCAACCGCTACCTCAACGCCCAATCCCACCACCACCCAGCACAGATAAACTCCGTGGCTAAAACACTAATTACCAGAACTAAACGCCTGGCAGACAAGACACACATTAAGACTGAACTATGCACCCTGACTAAAGTACTGACAGCCAACGGCTTCCACAAAAGCAAAATCACCAGCTTGATCCACAAAAACACACTGAAACATAATAGAGACCCAGAAGATGAACAGACCTATGGAACAGCTGTCCTGCCCTACATAAGAGGTACTACAGACAAAATTAGTAAGGTACTACACAGACATCACATCAGGACTGCCTTCAAAACAGACAGAAAAATAGCAGCCATCCTTAGCAACCCCAAAGATAAAATTGACCTGGAAAACCAAGGCATATACGAAGTCCCCTGTGCATCATGCCCGGCCACATACATTGGACAGACCAATAGAAGAATAAGCACCCGCCTGGATGAACACAAAAATGCAGTCAAAAAGCTGGAACACACTTCCTCACTAGTCCAACACATGGAAGCCACAGGTCATAGCATCAACTTCAATGGCACCAAAACCCTGGCCACTATAGAAAACCCTAATCACAGAATCATCAGAGAAGCCATAGAGATTGAAAAAGACCAGAAAGCATGAATAGAAGAGATGATTCCACCAGGCTGTCAATCATTTGGAAGCCTGCACTCACAAACAAAAAATCTCCACACCACAAGCCAGGCAAACACCTGGGCACAAACAGATCCCCTGATACCTCCAGCTCAAACACATCCCAACCAGGCACCCAGATGAAACCCAGCTTCCTAACTAATGATAGCCGTCCATTTACCCGAAGCCAAGCTGCACTAAAGGCCTCCAATAAAGCAACACAATGCTGCCAGCCAATCAAGATACAAAAAGAGCCAAAAAACAGACAGAAGATATTAGAGACACCAATCAAGCAGAACACAGCAAACTCCGAGACCAATAAACACAGACCAAGACTCCCAACCAATCAGGATGAAGAAAAACCATTCTGGCACAGCAATAGGCTGCCCCAAATTCAAATCTGAAACCACTGTAAAAGTCTGACTCACAGACGGACACAATACAGAAGCCTGATGATGGCAGATGAGATTCTGCTGAAACGTTGCTACAACTTTAAAAGAACAACTACAATGACGTGGGAAAATACCGAACCAAGCCGAACACCATACATGTAAGTACCATGAAAACTTAAGAAAACAAATATATATATATATATATATATATATATATATATATATATATATATATATATATATATATATATATATATATATATATATATATATACACACACACACACACACACACATACTGTAGGAACACACACACACAAACACACACACACAGAGAGAACTGATACTCTACTATATATATATAGTAGAAAAAGGAGTATCAGTTCTAGCCTATACTTTGGCTAATAACCATTGACATAGCATATTTCACATCTTATCAAGCATTAGAGTTGAAATTACCCTGAAGCAGATGAACTGCTTCAGTTATGTCAGAGTTCTTTGATGTATGAAAAATTGAAGCCTTATAAAACTACTCATTAGGTGATGGGCAATGAAATCAGTTACAATAAAAAAAATATGACATGGTCATCATATAAGAACTCTGCAAAACAATTGCAATGCTAGCTTTTAAAATTGGTACCGGGCCAATTCAGATAGAAAAGCCTCTATACAATGTGAATATGATTGCTTGAAATTTTTGAGATGCAACTTTTTATCACAAAATGAGTCTTTAGATTACATTTTTGATCTGTAATGATACCAATAACTTCATCAGGAATTTACATCACATATTGTTTCAGATTGGCAAGATTAAGAAGAAGCACAATAATAATTTCAAGAATGCTCCTTATTTTTGTAACATAGAAAAACAAAATTTTAAAAACATCTCAAAGCTTCCCCTTATTCCTTAAGTGGTCCCACCTTCAGTTACTCCTGGAACTCTAGTTCCAGAGAATTCAATAGTCTGTCTACTCTTGTATAACAAATACATAAAGCCACTGGGTAAGGTCATTTGTCACCATGGACTGATGTGTCATCAATACACTGCTAACAAATTTTATGTCTCTGCCTCTGGCAAAGTAAGCAATGCTGCTAAGATTATATCTCATTATCTGGAGGCTATAAGGATCTGGATGGAAAACAACAAACTTGTTGGTGGCAGAATCGGATGATGAGAAAGGTGAGGAGGAACGTGGGCCAGTTCTGGAGTCTAGGGAAGGCTCTGATGGAGGCTGTGTCGGATACAGAGACAGCGCCAGGGCCATCCGATATGCCCCATCTACCAGAGAGGCAGCTGCCTTTGGAGACTGCTATGAGTGAGGAGGAAGAACAGCTGGGACCTGTTCCAGATGCATGTAGGCACAGAGCTGTTGGGAGAGGGGAACAACAGAGGTCAAGGAGTCAATTCTGGAAGCAAAACACACATGGATGCTGAATGGCCCTCCCCTGGAATAAATAGAAGAAAAGGGGAGTGGTTGTTGTAGGAGACAACAATTCATATTTCTGAAGATTTTGCTCATTGTATTTTGTACCAGAACTTCATTTGCAGCCTTTCGGCTGGGAGGTCACAGCCTTGCAATTATCCCAAGGAACTGATATGGTCTGTTACTGCAGTTAACTCTTTGGTAGACTATTGCCTGGACTTTTCAGTTGGTGAATGCAATTAATTCACAAGATATAAATAAAGAGGGTTTTTTCATGACAAGGAGTCTGTTTCTTGCTTCTGCTAAGGCTGTGTCAGAACAAGACTGTGGCTCAATATTAGCAAGACTTCTGGTTTGGGGGCTGCAGGTTTAGGGACTTATCTTTTTTGGTCATAGATGAGTTGGTATTGCCCCAAGCAGACTTCTGCTCGAAGGGTAGGTGGCAGCCATAGCCAGGAGGGCCTTCGTGTAACTTTATTTTCTGCATTAGTTGTGCCTCTTCTTGCAGTGTGAGGATCTGCTCACAATCACTCATGCCCTACTAATCTCTTGAAGGCTTTACTATGATGCGGCTGCCCTAGAAAAACATTCAGAACCTGCACTGCTACCAAAGTTGGTGTTGCAGGTAGTTGTGTGCAGTCCTCAATCAACACATGTTGCAACCCTCCTCCACAAACTAAATAGTTCCAGGTTCATTTCAAGATATAACACAAGGGTATGGATTATCCTTTTTCTACTATGGCAACCATTCTGTGGAATATTATGTCCCTGAAATACAGATTGATCCCAACCTTCCAATCTTCAAAACATGGGCTCTGTCTCTATATCTAAGTGTCCAGCAATGGTAGGGAGCTTTTACAATGGCTGCACTGAGTAGAAGCAAGGATGGATTCTACCCTTGATCATGTCTGATTACTGATGCTTTTATGTGTTTGTACTGGATACTGTTTTAACTGTTTTTTATTGCATTGTTGTTTTAAAGTTACTTAGACAACCATAAAAATAAAATAAATGAATAAATAAATAAAATTTCAGGTTAATTTCTCAGCTTCTTTCCTTGCAGTGATATAGTTTTTCTTCTGATAAGAATATAACAGAACTATCCTACAAAACTGGAAAAGTGAAAAGAAGCTATTCGATATTGATTTTATATGCCTGACAGGTACCCATCTTGCACTATCCAAGTACTAGATTAATAACAAAATGTTCTATCAAGATATATTAAAAGAACTTAATTTCTGAATTGGCCAATCCCAATTTTATTGAGCCTTTCTGCATTTTCATAATGATTTTCTGATTTTTAAAAAGCCGATTACATCCCTCATGAGGCAGAGAGTCAATGCTGACTCTGCACAATTGTTGTCCAAGGTTAAGCATTTGAACATTATTTGTTTGTTATCCTAAATATCAGAAACACAGAGAACTGAATATGAGAACAGAAAAATGGCATCTTTTCAACAGTCTTTCAGAACATAAAAATTAGATTATTCAGATGAAGAAAAATCTCTCAGAATATAAATTGGCTTAACAATCACTTTATTAATATCTTATGTATATTATGAGGCATTCAGTCCAATGCAAAAACCAGGTCCTCGGAAAATATTTTGATAAAATCAAGGTAGAGAAAACTATAAAGCCCATGTTAATTTTTTTGATACCTTGACTGTGTTGCAAACATCTGCAGTTTCCAGTCATACATTCTACTCTTTCAAATAGTTCCAAAAACTAATTCACTGTAATATGAATCTAAGTATGATATAGATAATCTGGCTATTTCAAGATAATTTGATTGCTTTTGTATATGGATTTAATATCGACTAGTAATCTATCAATGTGTTAGGCTTGCTAGTGGGTGCCAAGAAGTCTAAAATTAAAACTATCTTCTTGGAATCTATTCACATTTCTAAGCCATTTAAACAATCTCCCCTGAGCACTTTCAAAGCATCATTTCCCATCAACAATAACTTTGAATACAATAACATTTTGAGGGAAATAAAAGGATGCACCTGGATTAGCTAATGTATTCTGCACTGCAGCTAACAGATGTAGAGTAACTTTAAAATGCTTATACTGAAAGCTGAATAATCATTGAATTTCAGGCATACAAAATCTAGGTGTATATATATATATATATTTTAAAATATTGCTGAAATAGAATGTCCAGCACAACTGGTAGTTAGAGCTGAACATCATTTTGATGAGCACAAATCTTTCCTGTGTTCATATAAACAAAAATAAAGAAGCAGAATTTTTGGTTAAATCTTGAACTATTTCAGATTCGGAATGTAACTGAGGCTGAGAATGGAGACTCCTTTTGACTTTATATCAATTTAAGTGGCATATGAGAAAAGAATATTAATGGAAGATTTATGCACCTGAAAATTATTTTTCATAGTTTACAAAGTTGTATAAAAAGGGTCAGATAATGAAATATTTATTAAAATAATTATTGTTAATAACAGAAGATGCTAGATGAGATTTAAAGAAACTGAGAAGAATAAGCTCATTCATAAGCACAGAAAAAAACCCTAGTACTATCATACATGACCATATATACAGACTACAATTTCCTACTGAAAGGTAAGCACAAATTGATTGCTTATTCAATGCAACTCTATTTTTCTAATAGACCCTAAAACAGGGCAATTCTTTGTGGAGATTAAAACAGAATTTGGATAAACCAAGATGTATTCTGATTTGGGGTAGAAATAGCACAATTCATATGAATCGATGCAACATTCAATTCATTTTTATTAGGAATGTGAGATATAATATTTAAATATTTTCAAAATAAATTCCTTGTGGGAGGATCTACTATTTCACAAGAAGATAAAAGATAAAGATGAAATAATATAAAGTAAGATTAAAAGAAAAGGAAAATGATAAATGTGAAAAAGAAAAAAGAATAGAATTAAAGCAATTTCCCACTGTCATTACATCAATTATAATCAAAATTGTTATACCTCTGTTTTATTATATATAAAATTATAATTCTGTTGTCTCCTTATTCAACAATCATCCAATCTAAAAACCATCTTTCAATGATCTGCAAAATGTTTATAAAAGGTTCAACTTTTATTTATTTTTCAAATGTGTATGCTCTTATATCATAGCAAAATTATTTGTTATTTTGTTTTCATTCTTTTTACCCAACTTGTAATGTTATCCATATTCTTATGGGTAACATTAAGGTATGTAAATTTGTCTGTAATAAACAATAAATTCTTTACGCTGTTATTCTCCCTTTAGAAATAACCATTTTTCTTTTTCGGATTTATAATCCTTAAAAGGCAAGCAAAAATATTCACCATTTCTGTTCCTGGTTATTACTATATTACCTGTGGGCCTTGTATAGCTTCTAAGCTATCAGATACTTATTCATACTTATTTGTATTCTGTAAGTGAACATAGGTCTCAGATATGCCTTTTGTGAAAAAGTTTTTGGAGAAAATATTATTTTTACAATTATTTACGATTGCCTCAACATAGTACGTCAGAACATCTCTATCAGCCTGTGTAGTATTGTTGTTTTAAAGCAAAATATTATTTTTACAATTATTTACCATTCAGGTTACACTTCAAGTTTTCTTAGAATTCTTAGAATAACAGAGTTGAAAGGGATCTTGTAGGTCATCTAGTCCAACCTTCTGCTGAGGCAGGAGATCCTACACATTCCTGACAAGTGGCTTTCCAGTCTCTTCTTGAAAGCCTCCAGTGCTAAAGCACCCACAACTTCTGAAGACAAACTACTCCACTAGTTGATTGTTCTCACTGTCAGAAAACCCATTCAGAAGTTTAATATTCCTCCTGGATCTCATTAGTTAAAGAAAATGGGGATACCTTTATACATTGATTCCTTGGATCTCAAAAATGCTGAAGACGCAAACATTTTCTCATTAATATACTTCACATTCTGACTATCTGTTTCTCTAGAGATGTTTGTTCAAGGGCTGATACATTTTTCACTGGTAAAACATCTCAATAGTCTGTTGTGATATAAAATCCAATGCCTGATAATTAGAGATGGGCATTAGAATTGGCCTAAGGTCAATTCTAAATAGAAACAGAATGTCTTAAGCCAAATCCAGGCCTGAGTAAGGTGAAACAGAATCTTTATAAGCTTCAGATACAGATCCTCTTCAGTCTGAGATACCTCTGAAACATGAAACAGGGCTTCTAACAGTTGAAAGCAAATTGCTCTTAAAGCAGTCAACATGGCCAAAATTGCTTGGGAAAATGAGAACTGAATACAATACTGTTTTTTTTTTTAAACATACATAGTCCCTTTTACATTGCCTTCCAACAAACAGGGATGAATACTTGTGTAAAGGGAGCTAAATTGCTACTTCTCTCTGATCTACATAGATAGATAAAATGGGAATACCATGAACCCTAAATCCTGTTGTGGCTTGCAGGCAGTAAATAAAATCCTCTTTACTGTGTTCCATTCACTTCGGAGAGAAAAGATCTTGGGGAGCCACCTCTGATA
Source organism: Notechis scutatus (assembly GCF_049901735.1). Lineage (NCBI taxonomy): Eukaryota > Metazoa > Chordata > Lepidosauria > Squamata > Elapidae > Notechis > Notechis scutatus. The sequence goes on from NC_142011.1 coordinate 72,578,518, forward strand.
CAATGAAGTCTCCCCCCCCCCATTTCTTAAAATGCAAGGGACCACCAGGGGTGGGATTCAAATTTTTTAACAACTGGTTCTGTAGGCATGACTTAGGTGGTGGGCGTGGCTTGGTGGTCATGTGACTGGGTGGACATGGCTTGGTGGTCATGTTATTGGCTGGGTGTGGTTAACTCAATATCACTCACATCGAGGCATGCATCTCCTCTCTTGGCTTCTCATGACTCTGGGGATGCTGCAACAGTCGTAAGTGTGAAACATGTTCATAAGTCACTTTTTTCAGTGCCATTGTAACTTTGAATGGTCACTCCACACAAGCAAAGTACCAGCAAAGGAGGGGAAAAAACTCCAGAGAAGTTCCTGAGACAGGAAGTCTAGTCCTGCCAAGAATGTAATAAGGGTTAATGGAGAGGTAGTTTCTGTAAGCAACACCAGAATGTTTCCTTCCTGCCTTCCTTACAGGATTAGGCCAGTAATTTCTTCTAACAACCGGTTCTCTGAACTGCTTAGAATACAACCGGTTATAGCGAATAGGTGCGAACTGGTAGAATCCCACCCCCAGGGAGCACTACAAAATGCATGTCAATATAGTTGATTACCTTATTATAAGAAAAATTAAATGTTGCTAATTATTTTTGAATTTGAATCGTTTCACAAACTTGCATGATATTAAAACAAATGTTTGAATTTAATTAATGAAAGAAAATACAGCCTTATCTTTGACAGACAGGAGTCATGAAATTGAGACAGTTGCCTATAACATTTGTTAACTCAATTAAAGCTTAGGGCTTTTAAATACATTTTTAATAGACAGGTCTTTTTCTATAAATTTATTCTTGAGATGCTTCAGTCTCCTGGACTTGCAAATAGGGCATCCATTCCAACTCATTTGTTTTGAGTAAAGTCCCATTCTTCATTTTTGTCTTAAGACCAGATAAAAGTATTACAATTGTTACTAATAATAAGCTATTATTTTATATTATTGATACGTATGATTTCCCCCATTAACTTTATGAACAATATTCTGAAATTAGGGATAATTGAATTTTTATTGTTGGTGTTATTGTTGGATTTGTGTTGTTCAGTTAAAGAAATCGGGACTCCTCTAATGATAAATGCAGGTAAGGACAAAAACGAATAAGTCCACATGCTGATATTATATTGGTATTCTCTAATAAGTTTTCCAAAGCAAAAATTAATTAAACCAATTGATGGCTTTCAAGCTCTTTCTGGATATAATATGAATTGTTGTAAATATGAATGGATGACATTTTCTCTGGCCCATTTTTAAAATTTTAAATATCCATATACCTCCACTGGTTATCAATATATGGCTGATAAGGATGTGTTGGTACTTTAGCTATAAAGGAAAAAAATGGGGATTGGAAGATGAATGTAGATGATCAGATAGCAGCCTTTCCCAATGTCTTAAAGTGGCGTTGTCTTTTCTCAGAATTGGAAACCAAAAGTTTTTGGATAGAAAAGAAAGTCTTTGTAAGATTATTTTTGCAGATAATATTACCTTACTTGAGGAAGATGAGGTAAAAGTACAAGTGACAACTGTCTTAGATGAAGAAACAACCATAATTGACCTCAAGATAAGTGCCAAAAAATAATGTATGCAAGCTCCAGCGCACAGATATGGGGAATCCCATTCAGACCACAGTGACTTGAAGAAGTACAAAGCAGTAGTGGGATTCATTTTTTTTTTTACTGTGGGCATGGCTTGGTGGGCGTAGCAGGGGAAGGATACTGTATAATCTCCAGTCAGAGGTGGTATTTGCCAGTTGTCCGAACTACTCAAAATTTCTTCTACCGGTTCTCCAGAACCTGCTGAATACCACCTCTGGTACAAAGGTTTACTTCCTTGGGTAGTGTAATTAGCTGAAATGGAGATGCAGAGTTGGAGGTCAAGTGGCACAACTGGAAAAGCAACAGCATATTTTCCAAAGGATGAATATAATTTGATTAGATCACTAAATCTAAATTCAATTTGGTTGCCTCTATAGTGATACCGTCAGCCATTTATTCCTGTAAGACCAGGAAGGTGTGAGCGAGTATTAACAAGAGACTCGAAGTCTTGCAACAAAGATGCCTTCGCCAAATCCCAAAGATTTGCTATTTTGACCATATTAATACTGAGGAAGTGTTTCAAAAGAGTTTTTCCTGCAAATTAAATAACATTGTTGCATGCAGAAGACTCCAACTTGCAGATCATATTTTTCCTATGGATAAAAGTTGAATCCCCAAGATGGCAGTGAGATGGACTTCTTCTGAAGCCAAACAACCAAGAGGACACCGTCGAATACATGGTGAAGAATGTTCATGGAAGGTTTAAAGACTCCAACCATCAAATGGGAAGACACTGAAATAGTGACCCAAAATTGAAAATGTTTGAGATCCCTTGCAGCCCAAGCAACATGTTACATAGCATAGAAAAATCTAATGCTAAAAAAAAGGGAGAACTGCAAGATTTGTGAGGGATTTCATCACCACCATCATCAAATAATACCTTATTATATACTGTAGGTAGCCATCATAAACTAAATAATAATAAGTTATTAAACCTGTAAGCCACCTAGCTGTCAACAACTTGGGGCACTTCACAACCACCAAACAAATAAATTACAATACAATGAATATAACATAAAAAATAAGCTATGGTAAGCATGATGAAGTGTGGGGTCTCTATCACCAAAGGCCGGAATGAAGAACCTTCACTTTATAGAAACTTTAAAACAAAAATAGCATTTGGCATTATTTTCCAAATGCAGTAAATTATGTTCAGCTCGCAATAATCAGGAAAATCAACACATCTTAATAATAAATTGATATTTTATGACCATTACAATATATTAAACCTTCTGCTGAAATAATTCATCAGTGTGGGTTACTTGGAATAATTATTTAGCAGCAGAATACTGCATAACAATAGGAAACACATTATCCAATCAGCTAATTCTATATGACCTTTAACAAAATTTGAAATGCCATATAACTTCCATTTTACTAGAAAGTTCTTTTTTTATTTCTGATTGCAGGCACAACACTTGCAGTCTATTTTTATATACAAGGTATGCTAAATATAATAGGGACGTGGTGGCTCAGTGGCTAAGATGCTGAGCTTGTCGATCGGAAAGGTAGGCAGTTCGGCAGTTTGAATCCCTAGCACCGCATAACAGAGTGTGCTCCCACTACTTGTCCCAGCTTCTGCCAACCTAGCAGTTCAAAAGCATGTAAAAATGCAAGTAGAAAAATAGGAACCATCTTTGGTGGGAAGGTAACAGCATTCTGTGCATCTTTGACATTTAGTCATGACCACGAAGATGTCTTTAGACAGCGTTGGCTCTTTGGCTTTGAAAAAGAGATGAGCACTGTCCCCTAGAACCGGAAATGACTAGCATATACATGCAAGGGGAACCTTTACTTTTACCTTTTGTTAAATATAACTCAATTAAATTATATCTACTAAAAGAAATCAATACTATCTCATCAGCTAATGACTACAGATAGTCCTTGACTTATAACTGTTCATTTAACAACCGTATGAAGTTAATGACACTCGGAAAAGTGATTTACAACCTGTTCTTGAAGTTACAACCATCTCATTTCCTCTACAATCACATGATCACAATTTGGATGCTTGGCAAATAGCTCATATTTACTATGGTTGCAGCATCTTGAGATCTTCATAGCTGGCTTCCAACAAACAAAGTCAATTTGGGAAGCGTCATTCTGGGCATATAAATATAATAAATTGTGGTTAAGCACACAGGTGTTTAGACTGGATTTGGCATTTTTATCCACCCATTGAGTCCTCTCCAAGGACCTAGGATAGGCAGATGTTGTTGTTTAATAATGTTAAAGGTATCATTACAGAATGTAAGCTGTTCCTAATAAAGATGACCTTTGAAGTTAACTGATGGGGATTTTGTCATTGCAGATTTAGTTTAAGGTGCACACCAGTTATTTTGGTATGATACCGAAGGCCTCTATTACGATTGACACTATCATTGCTTTCTTTTGCCACAGTCATTTCTTCTTCTGGTTCTTCTTCTACTTGCAGATCTTTATATTTTGTGTTTCTCTCCCTATTTCCAAGTATTGCAACATCCACTATCCAATCTTTTTTGTTTTTCGTATAAACAATTCTTGTGTCTGTGGTGTGTGTGGCAGGTGCTTGTCTATTTAAATTCTAAAGTCCCAGCACATTTAGTTTCTTTGTTGTTATGACTATTATGTGATCCCACCAGTTTTTGCGCACAGGCAAATGGTATTTCCAGAAGCTCTTCTCTTGCACCATTGTTGCTACTTTTTCGTGCCAATCTTATAATCACCCTGTGTGATCCTCTATCAGAAGCTAACAAAGTGGTGCACTGTTTCTTCAGCTTCTTCACAGAAACAGCATCTGCTGTCTACTGCTGTTTTCTCATTCCTGACTTTGCATGCTTTCCCCCCCTAAGATACAATTTTGTACATTCAGAATTAGGCCCTCTGTTTCTTTCTCTAATTTTCCTGCTCTTTCCCATTGCCAGGTCTTGTTATTATTCCTTTGGCTGCTAGTTGTTTTTTTTTTTAATGTACAGCCAGGTACTATTTTATCTTGTCATATCTCTTTCTGATACTTCATTTGGTGATTCTTATAGGCCAGTTTTGTCTCTTTGGTATTCAATAAGCCTTCAAGGTATTCTGGTTTCAACACATTTTGTTCACTGACCTTCAGATAGTCTTCCAATGCCCTTTTTCCTTTTTTCCAATGTATAATGCCCTTGCAATATTTCATGTCCACCTATGTTCCTTGGTAAGTAGAGTCTGTGAAATGTTGCTGCATGGATGAAGGATATGATTCATTGTCGTTATGTTTTTTGATCTTCCTAGCTAGAGTTTCTAGTGTACTGGACTTCTTGAATACAGTACATTATTACAGCTCTCTATATAATGATTGGAATTGTTCAGGTATAGGTATTTCTGCCTCTGGTTTGGATTTCAAGATCTTCTTCAATGTTGTGAAGATCTTCTTTGCTATTAATAGTATATTCACTATTAACCTTCTTCAATACGCTTGATGTTGTCAGCCTGAAGGATGTCCAGGTATTTGTTGAGACCTTTTTATCTAGTTATTTAAAGGACATTTTGACTCCTTCAGTTTTCACTAGTTTTCCTCTGTTGATGATAAGGACAGCACATTTGTTCAGTCCAAATTCCATTATAATATCTTGGCTGAATATTCAGACAGCATTGAGCAGAGATTCCATTTCAGATGAACTTTTTCCATATAGATTCAGATCATCCATATAAAGGAGGTGAAGTAGCCTGATGGGTTTTTTATTGTTTGTTAGCCATTGACTAACTTGTTCAGTATAGTTGACAGAAAAATCAATGCAATGATAAATAGTGGTGATAGTATGTTTCCTTGAAAGATTCCTGTCTTGATATTAACCTCTTCCAGTCTATCACCATAGACTAGCAACATTGTGTTCCACTGTGACATTGATCTTTGCACTGAACTTCTGATATTTCTTAAATCTGTTATTTCTAGGCACTTGATTATCCAATCACGTGGTAGGGATTCAAATGTCTTCTAGTAATCAATCCAAACTCTTTCAAGTTTCTTCCATCTCTTAAAGTTTTCCAAAACCATGTCAGTCAGCAGCTAATCTTTTGTCCCTTTGTTGCTTAGGCAGTCTCCTTTCTACTCAGTTTTTTTTTCTACTAGATGTTGTTGGACTACATCAGCTACTACACATTTTCTTGGCTATAGCTGTTATTTGCTTCTTTATAATTTCCCATGCTGTTTAATTTTCCTTATTCCTAGGTGATATTTCTTGAACAGGTATTCTTTGCACATTTGTTTCTTCAGCTTCTCTTTCAACTATTCTAGCTTGCTTGCATCTGATTTTGTTTTCAAACTTTAGTAAAAATGTTTCCAACGTTTTGGTGGACTGTAGATTGTTTGATGCTTTTTTTTGTTAATTTGCATCCAAGATCTTCAATTATAACTGCAGGTGTGCTGTAAATCAGCTGGCCTATTTCTTAAAGAGCTAGTGTCTGATTTTACAGCATTGGCATCTTTTTGTTTTTTGTTTGTAATAAACTTCAGTGCAGACAACTTGTTATTGTAGTGTTATAGATGCTCAGTTAGACTTTCTTTCAGTTCCTTTCATTTTTCAATTTCAGTTTCTTTCATTTTTCAAAACTGTGTTCTTTCTGAAGAGAAGGTACAGAAGAGTTGCCTGGCCTAATGGTTCAATAGTGATGCTGGTTTCATCTACTAATGACACCCTCTTGTTTGTCTCTGCTGTCTTGAGCTATATCTGGCCAGGTTTTAATTTCTTTGCCCTCAGTAGAATTTTGCAGTTCTTCCAATTGTACTCCCAGGAATACTTTATTTCATGTTATAAGTTCAAATTTATCTACTAGCCTCTGTTCTCTTGTTTTTTATTCTGATGTTGCTTGTTCCAGAATTGATGCATTTGGTCAGATATCCTTTTCTCCCTGAACTTGATTTGTAATAGCAAATCATTATTTCTTGGTTTTGAGTCTTTAAATATTCAGAACGATAAGCAACTCCTTTCCAATAGTCCTGCAACTGTGGGCCACAATTGCTCAGCCAATAGTCCTAGGTTTTATATTCACTTGTCACCAGATGTCTAAGAATTATAACACCTAGCACAATAATATGACCTGAGTGACAATTAACTCAGTATAAGTTTCTGTAAATTATGTTTCACCATGTTGTTTATGGGAGAGAAACTCTTCGTCTCACTCCTCTGATGATACCTGTCCAATATGGTTGAACCTCTGGCATAGCTTACATCTTCATGAGAGGATGCAATACCCACAAACACATCAAGGTAGTGCCTCACAGGGGACTAACTGAAGATGATGATGATGTTTTTGCATGCAGGTAAATGGTACTTTTTTTATATCTTCCTTTGCACCATTGTTGCTACTTTGTCATGCAATTTTTATAATCACTGTGATCTTCTAGCAGGAGCTAACCAAATGATTCACTATTTCTTCTTCAGCTTTTTCACAGAGATAGTATTTGCTGTCTATTGCAGTTTTCTCATCTCTGACTTTGCATGCTTTTGTTCCTAAGATTTAGTCTTAACACATCAAACACATCAGGTGTTAGTACTGCACCGGCGAGGGGTGGTGGTGTAACTGATGATGATGATGATGTAAATTCCCAGTCTTTATCTGTTTCTACAGAAATATTATAATTCTATGGAAAACATATTACATTTATTTCAATGAACAGAATAACTTGGTAACTTACTGTTGCACTATAGCCATGAGTTTTGATAAATAACACTAATAATTATAAATATGGTAAAATTTCACCATTTAATATTAGTTTGTGTCCAAATCTATCATTTTTGACATGAACATCAAGAACAACTTTTTTTTTTGCAAACCACTCAAGTGGATTACACTGAATTTCTAACTATATAGATGTTGTTTGTAGCACAAAGTCATGAATTCTTGCAGAATGAGCAGTGAAAAGCAAAGGAAACTGTTCATATTATTGAAAGCACAATGAGACTAATATTTCATTTAAACGTATGTTTGTGCAATATCCTAAAATTCTTCCATTTGGCAGTAGAGGTTATTACATGTATTAATCAATTTTCAGATGAGGTTTAATATTCCTATATTTCTATTGCATGGATAATGATAATTTTCATTTACCATGCATGGGTGTAGATATGTAAAAGCTGAAGAAAGAAAAGCACATAAGCAGTTAAAATTACGTAATATCATCACATGGATCATGGTGATGCATTACGTGAAAGACTTGACAGAAAAGCAAACAAGAACAGCAGCAGGGACAAAAAAAATCTGGGTAAGAAGCTGGACACTGAAATTGAAAATAGGCAAGTATAGTAATAAATCATGAAACTTACACAAGTGACAAAGTGACTTGAATAGAGAAAATGAATTGCTGTGTTCTGAGTGCAAAACATAATAAACTGAGATGCCAAGAAATAGTAATGTCTGCCAGTTAATAATTTGGAGCTGAAATATAATCAGAAGCAATGTACGTTACCAATAACATGGAGCTAAATAACAAATCATATAGATGAATACTGCTACTTTGTGAAAGTGGATTGGAGGGAATTTGCACAGATGCTTTTAAGTGAACTTCAAAAGGAAAAAAGTAAAATTCCAAGCTCTTTTCATATGATGCTACTTATGCCAGCATTCTGTGATTGTTTGGACACAAGTTTTTTTTTTCATAAATAGTAAATCCTCTGTAAATACATATGGCTATATCATTTCTCAAACAAGTAGAAAATTATTACATAAATTTAAGAAATAGCAGGAAAACGTAACTAACTTGAGTATAAGCTTTTTATATTGCCTTACATGTTCCAGCCCTGCAGGATACAAGTTCTGTATATTGTTGCTTTGCTTAGAAAAATAACAAACATGAAGGAATTGATATGGGTCTATATTTGTAATGTTATAAACTGTCCAAAAACTTTGTGTTTATTAACCTTCAGCTTGTAGATGCTTTTTCTTCTAGCACTAAGCTATAAATAAAGTAGCACAAAATACCACAAGTTACATTAGAACTGTGTATTGTTCTTCAGTTAAAAGTACAAGGCCAAAAGCAAACAGCCCAATAATAAAAGGTAAAATCAATTTTGCCAGTAATCAGATAAATGTTATAGTTATCCAGGAAATTAAACTATAGATTAAATTTGAAACTTTGAACTTTGACACAACACTTGTTTCAGCTTGTTTGCAAAATGTCAAGAGGGCTGAGGTTCTCCATATCTTGAAGGTAGGGTTGGGGGAGACATTATTCCATAGACAAGAGTAGATCCTAGTAATTTGGGACACTGGTAGAAAGTAGAAGATACTAGGCCATCATATTCCAAAGCCTAGTTTGCTTTACTGTTTGGGAACTTCCAAGTGGGCATGACAAAACGATTTCCCCGCCGTTTATGCAAGCATCCTAATGTGGAAGGATCTGAGAAGGGTGACCTACTTTAATTAGGCTTGTATTCAATTTTAGTCACTCTTATAGTCAAGACTATTATTAAACCCACTAATCGTTTAAGCAGAATATCAGTGGCCAGTTCATTAAAGTTTGAGGTGGAGAAACTTCAGGAGATAGGTTCTCTATTTTACCATTTGTTCCCACTTCATTACTGGTCTACCTCTTATCTTTAAGAATTACATAATGCTATTCAGAGGTGGAATTCAGCAGGTTCTGACCAGTTCTAGCAGAAATTTTGAGTAGTTTGGAGAACTGGCAAATACCACCTCTGACTGGTCTCACCCCATCTATTTCCGCCTCCCGAGTCCCAGATGATCAGCTGGGTCTTCTTTTATTGCCCTGCACAGGAGAACAGAGCTGGAAAGCAGGTTAGTGGGGTGGGGAGGGAATGAGATTTTGCAGTAACCTTCCCCTGGAGTGGGGTTGGAATCCTTCCCCTGCCATGCCCACAAAGCCATGCCACCCCCACCAAGTGACATCCACAGAACAGGTAGTAAAAAAATTTGAATCCCATCATGATGATGCTATCGTAAGAGCAAGTTTAGCTAGATGACTAGCTTAACAACTACACTGTATGATGGAAAAGACTAGATAATTAACCTTTAATACTTCAACTCATTCTAAACTTTTGACAAAGGAGCTGCTTTCAATTCAGGAAGAGGCATTGTCATTTTTAACCTATTGTCCTTCTCTTTTCACAAAACTCACGCAATTTATCCAGCTCATCTTAGGAACTATTTTGCATTGTAAATATCATCATATTCTATCTCGGAACAAAGATCTTACCAAAAAAAAAAAAAAAACAATTTTCAAACCTCCAGCATGGATTGCTGTAAATTTGGCAGTCTTCATCCATAAGAACAATTTAACTTTCTTGTAAATGTCATCTCGGTGGAAAACAAAAACATTATGGACACATTAAAATACTGGACTTTAAAACTGATCTTTATGAAACTGCATGAATTTCACCAACCTATAGTTACTATACTTAAGTATTTTCCAAAATTTCATTCGGCTCTGATGAATAGCTACAAACAAAATGTATACTCTTGAGGCACATGTGATTTAGTTGTGATTTAATTAATTAATTAATTAATTGGGTAGAAATGTAAGGCTTGAATGGATTCAATTTGCATGATTAATCTATTTCTAAGACAATCATTTTGATTTAAATAACTTTGAGATTTTGAGATCCAATATTAAAAAAAAGATTCATTCATAAGCAATTCTGGAGAAACATCAAAAGATCTAATCTTGCTTCACTTTTTTTTTAAAAAAGAGTGTACATATAGTCCTCAATTTACAACCATAACTGAACCCAAAAGTTCTGCTTTTAAGTGAAAAGTTGTGAAGACAATTTTGTCCCATTTTACAATCTTTCTTGCCACAACTGTTAAGTGAATCATTGCAGTTGTTAATAACACGGTTGTTAAGTGAATCTGGCTTCTCCATTGACTTTGCTTGTCAGAAAGTCGCAAAAGGTGACAATATGACCCTGGGACACCACAACCATCATAAAAATAAACCAATTGCCAAGTATCCAAATTTTGATCACATGACCATGGGGATGCTACAATGGTCATAAATGTGAGAAAGTCACACTTTTTTCAATGCAGTTGTAACTTTGAATGATCACAAAATGAACTGTTGTAAGTCAAGGACTACCTGTATTCACTAACCTTTTAGCACAGATTAATCTCACCAAGTTTCTACAGAGTATCTTCAGGGATTTTTTGCAATAAAATTTGAAATATTGTCCACATAGCAAGTGGTAGCATGGTGGTGAACTATAAAATTGATTCTGGCTGAGGGAAATCTCCATGGATCTTCACACAAAAAGCCTATTGTAGAAAAAAAACAGCATGCAAATGCAAATGATTAATGTACCAGGAATTATTGGAAAATAATCAAGAGGAATATACAATTAAACAAAAGAAAAATTAATGGTAGAAGGATATAGCTGTCAATAGTTTTGCCACTTAGTTACCAGAAAGATTCAACATCTATCAAAGACTTATGGTATGGAACCAAGTAAGACAGAATCTGAAATACAACTGTGTAGCAGTGATAAATGTGTCATTGCTAAAATGTATAAACCTTGGTTGAAATTTGAAACAGAGGAAGAAAATGGTTAAAGAGTGCATGAAAGTGAGCTAAGAATATTGCTTATAATATACACATGGATTAATAGGAACATTTATTGTCAAAAAGGTTGAAATTTACATCATTTATGATCTTCAAGATTATTTTTATAAAATGTGTAATGTTCATATCTAATGATATAGAAAATATCTAGAATGTATAAAGGTATTTCAAAGGTATGATGGAAATGTAAACAATATGAAGGGACATTATATCATACTTAGAGACATGTAAAAAAGCTAAAACACACTAGATTCAGATACATACATTGATACAGAGGATTTTAAACATTAATAATTTGTCCATCTCACAACTCTCCTTTTGGGCCTCTATGAAATAAAATAGTTGCAGACTCCCTTCCTTTGATACGCAGATATACGTAATAGATTTTTAAAAAGGTATGATCTTTACAGATGACATTCTGAAGAGCTACTTTTTGTTTTGGGCTTTATTTTCTAAATATTACACTTATAAAGCCACAGTACCTCTAAAAATATTAACCCTAGCCACAGGCCTTAAGGCAAATTACATATTATTTTTTACTCAACACTGTAATTCAGTTTCTAACATTGTCAGTGAGAAAAGAAGAATCATAAGGAAGGCTACTCTTTATGTTCCCAGTTATCTATGGTTGTGATTAATATGATTAGCTTTAAACATAGTTCTCTGCTAAACAACAGGAAAGAACAAAAAAAAAACCCAACAACTGCACTTTTATTCGTGCAGAAAAAAAAGTTATAGTTCTAGTTTCTGTCTGAACAATATAAAAATTACAAGAAATGGTATTAAAGGGGTTTGGGATGGACAGTATTCATTTATTTTGTCTGACAAATCACCATGTGTCCCCCAAAATAAGATCTGGTCTTATTTTATTTTGGACCCCAAAAATAAGCACCAGGTGTTATTTTCAGGGGATATCTTACTTCTTACTTTAATAGCACTGCAGCCAGGCCTCCCACACCCTAAGATGCTGCTGCCCAACTTCTTCTGTGACTGTGGCACTGGCACATATGTGCCACGTGGCATCCTGCTGCAAACAGAAGTCAGGCAGCAGTATGAAAGGTGTCAGGCCATGGAAGGCCTGGCCCTAAGATAAGTGGGTGTGTGGGGCAGCTCCACCATCCCCACCCCTGCCTTAGCTTGATTTTTACACATGAGCCTCACTCCACCTTGAACAACCAGACAGTGGGACAGAGTAGGTGGAGTCTTAACTAGGGCTTATTTTGGGGTAGGTCTTATATTAGGCACACATGTAAAAAATCAAGGTAGGGCTTATTTTCAGGGAAACAGGGTAGCAACCCTTAAATGCAATAAACCCATAAAATATAATTTATGATGAGGCAATATAAAACAACTAACTGCATTAAATACTGAATACTATTCCTGTACATAATATTTGACAAGATTACTTAAAAATGTATTTCTCTTCTTAAAAATAATTTGAAATTATTCAAAATTTAATTATTTTTCTTCAAAGGAAAACAATACAAAGAAAGAGCACAGTGCAAAAGAAAAGAAAAATATGAGGGAGGAAGGGAGGATGGGACTTCCCACCTTCATCACAAGCATAAACAATTTTGGCAACTTTTCACCTCCTCTTAATTTACAACCAATTATACTTTCATCCCATATCCCATCTCTTCTATAAACAAAATAATAATTTCATTGTGTCAGCAAAAGTTCATTAAAGATTGCCAGAAATAACATATCTATTTTAATCTTGTGGGGAAAAAACTAGGGGTGGGCTTAAATTATTTTAGCAAGTAGTACTCTATCCAGTTGCTGAGTGGGCATGGCCATGGTGCACCTCCTTCACCATGGCAGAGGGGGGGCATTTTCGCTCTCCCTGGGCTTCAGTGGCTTTTCTTGAGGGTGAAAATGGCCTCCCAGGGCTCCAGAGTCTCACTGGAATCAGAAATGGGCCCATTTCCAGCCTTCTGGAACCTCCGGGAGGCTTGTTCTTTGCCCTCCCTGAACCTCCACGCGGGCCTTGCACTTACCTAGAGTCAAAAACAGGGCACGTGGGGACTCCTGGGAGGAGAGGGGTGGGTGGGGCCACCAGGGGTGGGATTTTGCCAGTTCACTGAACCGGCCATAAAATTAACAATCAGTTCACCCGAACCACGGTAAACCGGTAGCAGCCCACCCCTGAAAAAAACCTACTTTACAATTGTTCCTTTTTGTTCCTTCTAGCAATCTTAATCTTTAGCCCATTCAAGTAATGTTATAGAACTTTATTTCATTTCATTTTTATCCCCTGTCACAAGATTCATTAAAGTTTTAACAAACCACTTTTGAAAATCAATATAAAAGAATTATAGGTCACTCTCTTGATTCATATTTATAATTCCTTTTTGATTTTTAAAGCATCAATCAATTTCTTTTGTATACCCAAATAAAACATCTTATTCTATCTCTTTCTTGTAGCTTGTCACTTGTGTGTTCACTTTCACTACTATTTCAGCCTATGTCTTGTCAGAAAAACTTGTTCTGCTGCTGCTATTTTTTCCAGAACATCTTTTGGACCTAGTTCCAAAGGTGTTTTTAAAAAAGCAACTGGATTTTCTTGATTTTTCTTGAATACATTTCACTTCTCATCCAAGAATCTTCTTCAATTCTAACTAAGTGGTCTTCATGACCTGGGTGACCGAGAATCTCCATAGAATTTTGGATCCAGTCTATTCAGACATGAAAATCACTATTCACATTGTTGATATTAACTTCTGATGGCATTTTTTCAAAAATATCCTCCAGTAGTTTCCATATAATAATATTTTGTGTCATTCTGTAGCTATTAATGAGGATTGTCTTGAATCAAACAATGCATATGTGATTTAGCCCTGTGTATACAGTGGCAGTTTTAAACTATCTAACTTACTACATGTTTTAGATAGGTTTTAGACTAGCTTTTTAATTATTATTTTAATTATTTTAATTTTTAAATACTCTGTAGTGTAATTGTGATGTGGTGTTTGGGATACTGTGCTGGAGTAGCTTTCAAATTTCATTGTATTTGTAGAATGCAATGACAATAAAGGTATTCTATTCTATTCTATTCTATTCTATTCTATTCTATTCTATTCTATTCTATTCTATTCTGTAGTCTTCGCATTTAATTAAAATCTTTAGTTCCCTCTAGTGTTCAATTTTTAAAATTGCTTATCTCTTTTATGTTGTAGAAAAAAAAATCAAAACAAGTCAACTTTCCCACAGGAAGAATTCTTTATATTTAATTTCACAAATTAATTTCAAATTTATCTGGATCTTTATTACAACTTTCTAAAATCAAAGTGTTAATTAGACTTTGTTTACTTTTTATTTGTGTTTTTGAAATTTAATAACATCATGTTAAAAAAGAAAAACCCAAGCAATTATCAATTTCTAAGAACCATTAACATTAATATTGACTATTGATATTGATATTGACTGATATTGACTATTCATGTATAGATATCTAAATTAAAGAGAACAAAAAACAACCACATAGTGATGTTCAACCAAATCAGTTCTCTCTGAGTTATTCTCCAAGAATCTATATAGGCTCTGTATATTTATCTGTCAGGAGAAAACTTGATTATTTATTTTAGTGACTACATATTATTTGAAATACATGGAGATGAAAGACAGAACTGGGATATTCTTCTCCCAAGCACCTTCAGTTTCAAACCGATACAGTATGCAATGAGAAAGCACAATTATCAGAAAGAGCAAAATAGTTATCACAGATATAAATATATATAAAATACATTTGTCTATAATCATTGTAGACTTCCACAGAGAAATGTGCCTTCTCAGAGATTAATTAAAAGCCAAAGAAGAAAGCTGCCCAAAACATGAATTTCCCGTGGTCATTGACAATGGAGTATATAACCCTACCAGCAACATAAATAAAGGAAAAGAAATAAAGACAATCTAGACATTAAAATAATTCCTTAATAAGTTTATCAATATCTGTCATAAACAGTTTTACAAAAAAACAATTTAAGAGTTTATTGGGTTTAATTATAGACTTCTTAAATATTAACATTATTCTCATTTGCTTTCATCATCATTATTTTCAAAAATTACCTTTACCTGCAATCTCAGGAAGTTTATTTGTTTATGTGTATTTTATGCTTCAGAGAAAAAAATATGAAATTAGCTTACAGGATAAAATATATAATATAAAAGCAAAAGCATATAATTATATTTTTTCTCTATCTGGTTATTCATGTCAGCTTCTGTTTTAACAGGTACAGTCAAGACAATTAATGTTTTTCTATCTTAAGGTCAAAGACCAAATTACTTTAGCCCCTGAAGCAGAAGAAATTTTTCTTGGAAATAAATAAACAAATTAGTGTGTATTTATTTGTCTCTGTATATTTGCATGTATTTTTGTGTGCATATGTGAACAGTATTTATGTGAGTCCTTGTGTGTGTTTGTGTGTGTGTTTGTTTCCACTATTGTGATAGAAAGAGGATGTATGTATAAGAATATAAAAATGTAATGGCAATGCTAAAGCATTTAGAATGCATAACTTTATTTTCAAAAGCCTCTGTACTTTTACACTGATTTAGAAGCAGGTTACTAAAAATGAACACAAAATTTTACCCATACAAAAACTTCACTTTGCTTAAATATTTTCAAATTTAATAAAATAATCAACTTCATATTGCCACATAATGGCGAATGAGTGGAATGCAATCTACTCAATTGTTGCTTCATGATATTTGATGAAGCTCATTTTTCTGAAGTTGAGTATACATAGAATTTCAGGTTTGTGTGAAAGTGTTTGTGTAAAATAATATAATAATTAGGTATTACTAAGAAAGGCAGTAAATGGAAAATATTGTCACAATATTGTTGTGATTTTTTGTAATTAAAGCACACAGCCCTACACTTCTTGAAACAAATGAAACGTATTTCATAGGTGTCATAGACTAGATTGCACTGAAAACTAAACAGAGGGTAATTATAATTCCTTTGTGCTACTGCTCTAACCACTCCCTTTCTCCCATCCTTCTTTTTCCTTTTTCCTTGTAGTTTCTAAATGAATCAGAATATCGTTCAGTTGCTTCTATGCTCTGTACAGCATACCATTTTAATAGTGTCCCAAGTGAGATATAGTTACAGTAATTTTAATTAGTCATTATACTGAGTTGTCACCAGAAATTATTTTAAACAGACCCAGGAAACTATAGACCAATCAGCCTAACATCAATACCTGGGAAGATACTGGAAAAGATAATAAAAAAACAGATCTGCCAATATCTAGAAACAAGTAAAGTAATAACTAGCAGTCAGCACGAGTTTGTTAAAAACAGATCATGCCAAACCAATCTTATTTCATTCTTCAACACAGTGACTAAATTAGTAGACCAGCAAAATACTGTGGACATAATATATTTAGATTTCAGCAAGGCATTCAACAAAGTAGACCACAACCTACTTCTTAGTAAGCTAGAAAAAAGTGGAATAGATAGCACCACCACTAGATGGACTCGCAACTGGCTGGCAAACCGTACTCAACGAGTAGTCCTTAATGGGTTTAAGTCTACATGGAGGGAAGTAAGCAGTGGGGTGCCACAAGATTCCATCTTAGGCCCAGTACTCTTCAGTATTTTCATTAACGACTTAAATGAGGGAATAGAAGCGGAACTTACCAAATTTGCAGATGATACTAAGCTGGCAGGAATAGCTAACAACACCCAAGAAGATAGGCTAAAGATGGATCTTGACAGACTAGAACACTGGGACGTATCTAACAAAATGAAATTCAATGTAGAGAAAAGTAAAGTCCTACACTTAGGCAAGGAAAACCAAAAGTACACATATAGACTGGGTGAAACCAGACTCAATAGCAGTAACTGTGAGAGGGATCTTGGAGTCTTAGTGTACAACCAGTTAAATATGAGCCAGCAGCCAAAAAAGCTAACGCAATCCTAAATTGTATTAACAGAGGGATACAATCAAGATCAAGGGAAGTACTAATACCACTCTATAAAGCCTTAGTAAGACCACACCTAGAGTCCAGTTTTGTTCACCACATTATAAAAAAGATGTTGAGACTCTAGAAAAAGTGCAGAGAAAAGCAACCAGGAGGATTAGGGCAGTGATCCCCAACCTTTTTTATGCCGCGGCCCGGTACCGGCATCAGCTGGGCGCCGCGGCCCGGTACCGGCATCAGTTGGGCGCCGCCATCTTTTTTTAATGAAAAAGTGCTTCCGGTGACCTCACCGGAAGCACTTTTTCATCAAAAGATGGTGGCGCTCAAGCTCGGTGAGCTTTTCCAGGTAGAAATGGCTTTCTACCGGAAAAGCTCACCGGCTGCGCTATCTTTTTGATGAAAAGTGCTTCCGGTGAGCTTTCTCCCGGAAAAGCTCACCGGAAGCACTTTTTCATCAAAAAGATGGCGGCGCCCAGCAAACCAGCGGCCCGGTAGAACTTGTTCCACGGACTGGTACCGGTCCACGGACCGGTGGTTGGGGACCCCTGGATTAGGGGACTGGAAACTAAAACATATGAAGAACGGTTACAGGAACTGGGCATAGCTAGTCTAGTAAAGAGAAGGACCAGGGGAGACATGATAGCACTCTTCCAATATTTGAGGGGCTGTCACAGAGAGGAAGGGGTCAAGCTATTTTCCAAAGCACCTGTAGGCCAGACAAGGAATAATGGATGGAAACTGAACAAGGAGAGAGTTAACCTGGAAATAAGGAGAAACTTTCTGACAGAACAATCAACCAATGGAACAGCTTGCCCTTGGAAGTTGTGGGAGCATCATCACTTGAGACTTTCAAAAAGAGATTGGATGGCTATTTGTCAGAAATGGTGTAGGTCTCTTGCTTGGACGGGGGGGTTGGACTAGATAACCTACAAGATCCCTTCCAATTCTGATTATCTGTTATAAATTTTGAAGCATTTTATTTTTTTCTTCTTTTGATGTAAATTTCAAACCTTGAACGCATTTGGAATATTTTATTTGTACCTGGAAATCTATAATGTATATTTGGGATGTACCCAGACTAGGAATATTAGTTAAACAACCTGTTATTACAACATCAGAACCTTCATCATGATACCACTTATTATATTACATTTATTAGGCTTAGAGGGTGATCTCCACTGCATTGTACAATTCAGAGCAATAAATAGCTGCCGAGTTTGATTAATGGGTGAAGCAAAGCTAAAGTGCTTAATCAGTCTCCAAGCCTTTTATTGTTATCCTTTTGCATTGTAGATTACTTCTATTACCAAATCAAACTCTTGCAAAAGGAAGACATAATAATTCAGTCTCTACTTGGAGAGACTAAAAATCCATGCAGTTTATTCTCTGAGGATTTCCAAGTAATATTGCATGGTTGCCAAGTTATAGCCCATTAGGGTATGGTGAGTATTTAAGAAATAACTTCAAGGAATAACATGCATGCATGAAAAGGATTATAAACACCTTAATTCTCAGTCCTAGAATTATTACTCCATTTCAAAATGTGTACAAAGGTTCAAACCATTAGATAGATATAATAACCTTGTTGCTTGTATCTTTATGATTTATATTATTTTAGTATGATTTGATTGATTATTTAGTATCCTATGACTATCACTAAGTGTTCTCTCTTATGATTCTTGATGAATGTATTTTTAATGTACACTGAGAGCTTATGCATCGAAGACAAATTTCTTGTGTCCAATCACACTTGGCCAATGAAGAATTCTATTCTATTCTGTTCTATTCTATTCTATTCTTTGCATGTATCATCAAGTGCTATAGGGGAATAAACAGTACATCTAATATGAAGCAGTAGATATTATTCATCATTAAATAAACTTTTCCTTTAAATGTTATGATAAAAATTGCACACAAGTATGTTACCCTTTAATCACTATTACAATAGTTTATTAATAAATGTGTTTTCTTTCTTAAACAATGGCAACACAACACAGATAATAAAGACATGTGTATTTGGTTAATAAAAATCTACTCCTTACAGGATAAGTAAAGAATATACATGACAATTACCCTTATCTCTTTAAATAAACAACGTATTTGTGATTTCTGCCATACTGCATTACCTGATTCCTCAAAAGTCCTAATATGCAACTGCTTCACCAAGCAATGCATAAGGTATTTTATTTAATACCCTGTTTCTCCAACAATACGGCCTCCCCAAATAGGAAGTCCCAGCATGTTTTATAGGCATGAAATGAAATTAAGCCCCTACCCCCAAATTAAGGCCTATATTAAAACATGCGAAATGGGGGGGAATGGTGGGGGGGCTTTCTGTTAGGAAGTACTTTTGTGGCACACCCGGATATGGTGCTGCCTGCGTTGACCCCGATACGAAGTGCCCCACCAACGCTGAGGTCAACATCCAAGCCATCGCCGCCCGCCCGAAGATGCAAGGGGGGGGAATTAAGTCACCCCCGAAAAGACGGCCTAGCCATTTTTTCGGGGCTCAAAAAAAAATAAGACCCGGCCTTATTATATGAGAAACACGGTAGCATTTAAGTCCCATAAATCTGTATAAATAGGAACCAGAAGCTGACAACAAAATGAAAAGTTGCTTTTCTTTTTCCTATTTCCTCCTCCTACCGCATTAAGGTAATAATTGAAATTTCACAGCAAACAAATGTTAAAGAGGCTAGTAGCTCATAAAAAGACTTGAATTAACCAGACAGACATTAGAAAAATCATTTAATGCATTATATTCTTTCTATTATAAACTATCTGTGTAACATACAGATCTCTGATATCTAGAAGTGAACTGGAGCAAGTAATTAAACAGATGTCTTCCTTCCAGAAAATGAGTCTCTCTAGAACAGACCGAATCTTCTATAACAATATAGACATTATATTTATTTATTTATTTGATTTGCCAATTGTTTACAAGATAATAAGTATAAGTGTATACATAGTTGTGAATACATGAAATGGGTACATATAAGAAAAATAAAAGAAGAATAAGAGAAACAATAGGACAGGGACGGTAGGCACGTTGGTGCGCTTATGCACGCCCCCTACAGACCTCTTAGGAAAGGGGTGAGGTCAATAGTAGACAGTCTAAGGTTAAAGTTTTTGGGGTTTGGGGAAGAAACTACAGAGTCGGGTAGAGTATTCCAGACATTGACCACTCTATTGCTGAAGTCGTATTTCCTGCAATCAAGTTTGGTGCGGTTAACTTTGAGTTTGTATCTATTGTGTGCTCTTGTGTTGTTATGGTTGAAGCTGAAGTATTCATTGACAGGTAGGACATTGCAATGTATGATTTTATATACCATGCTTAAATCAGACCGAAGAAGGCGTAATTCAAGGTTTTCTAGTTATGTTAAAAAGTGCTTCTTTCTGTATTCATTGTCCCTTGTCAGATTAAAAACAAAGTGTCCTTTGGTTTGGAAAATGGTTTTGGAAACCAGGAAATGTCCTTCAGAAGTATATAAGTTGAAACTTATTTATTATTTATTTATTACACAACTTTATATGGCTGCCTGTCTACCGAAAGGAACAATTCTGTTGTTCAGAATTCTATAAATTGATTGACTGATTGATTGAATTGATACAGTCACCCATCTCACTTTCATGTGACTCTTGCAGTGTACATAATTAAAACAAAATCAATATAATTTATTATTAAAATGGTTATTTAAAAAGTAATAATAACAAAAAAGCACGGATAGAGTGCAATCAACTTATGCCAACTATTTAATCTAGTTCCATGCTTCTATGGTTCCCCAGGCCCAATGGCAAAATCAACTGTTGAGGACATTTCAAAAGGCCAACAGAGTTCAGGCCAAGTTCACCTTGGGGGCAAAGATGTTTCAAAAAACAGATATCATAGCAGAAAAGACCTTCCTGAGTTACATCTTTCCTTAGCTGATGGGATCTGCAATATGCCCCTCTGCGAGACCAGATGTGACACATGGATGTAATAAGGGCAAAGCAGTCAATCAAGTAACCTGACCCCATGCCATGTAGAGAGCTTTAAATGTCATTATCAATGCCTTGAATTGGATCCGTAAACAAGATGTAACCAAGGTAGCTTGCATCGCAGAGTGTAATGGATGCAGATCCTGAAGCATACTTAAGTGTTCATGATGCTGCATTTTACATCAGATGAAATTTCCTGATATTCTTCAATGGCAGCTTCATGTACAGTGCATTACAGTAGTCTATTCAGGAGAGAACTAGGCCATGAGTAGAGTTCAGCTCTCTAGCAAGTGAGAAAGGTTTGATCTTATTTTCCTTTTCACACTCTCATAATTACTTGCTGTTTAAAGCAAGTTCATAACTGTCTTCAGAATAATGCAGTTATCTTCGTTTACTTGAAAGAATAGAAATTATATTTGGAAGACAAAAATTATGTGATTCACAGAAATTTGTGATGCACAGCCAGAATAAAGGTAGGGGAGTTGGTTCCCAAAAATATGAAAAATTAAAGTCTTTTAATAATGTTACTTCAATCTGAAACAAAGCCTCCTTTTGCTAAAGGGATGGAATGTTCTGATATTTCAGTTTGTTCATTTAAAAAAAAAATCTTCATTTGCTGGAGTCACTTTTTTTTAGTTAGCTTCTTCTACCAACACTGACTATCTTCTTTCCTAGAGTCTTTTATCTCAGCTTTCTGAAAGAAGCAGATTCAACTCTTTCCTCAAATTCTAAATGGTAATGTTTGATAATATTTTATGTATTTTTTTAATAAACTTAAAAAAACCTCATTTATTGAATTGTTGGATTTAAGTACAAGGTGGAACCTTCCCTGCTAATACTGAAAACTGGGTGAGCAATTTCAGCAATTTAATATAATTTTCCAAAAGTTCTGGACTTAACTGGATACCAGAATCCTAAATTACTGTCATCAATTTAACTTAGAATTTCACTGCAGAATGCTTATACAATACCATTTAGCCATCTGGCCCACATGGTGCCAATTTAGAAACATTAAATCTTCTAAGCTTTCTGAGCCCCAAGACAAGGGGATTCTTATGGTTGTCATTGTAGTTATAATTGTTTTCCTCTTTTAATTTAGCTTACTTGATCTTCTCAATATGTTCAAAATGAACTGTACCTTGTTTTGAAAAAGTTGTTTTAAGTGAACAATTCTTAAAACATCTCATGTTCTATAGCATATAAAAGTGAAAGTTTATTTATATCAAAAGTGCTTCCATCTTGACTGTCTGCAACAGTGGTCTATCATAAAGAACTACACTACATTTCTAGAAATTGTGTGCAGACATCTGCAAGTTTTCTGAAGGAAATACAATTACTTCAAGCAAAAGACAACAGTAAACAGTAAATGGAAACTTTATCTGTTGAGGCCGGTTTTGTGATGGTGTTAATTTTTATGGTCATCATCTTGTGTACAAATAGAAAACTTGTGTTGACATATCACATTTATGAAGTCCAAAACAATTGAGTGCTAGGAAATAATTTTTAATATGAGTTGTTCAATAGTAGAGCTGATTATCTAGCATGCAGTAGACTTCCCCTGCTTAGATGTCAGCACTAAGAAAGTGATTGAACTTGATAGCAAAAGCTTTAGAAAACTATCTAACTGACCAAGCTTCACACAGAAACAAAAACTAACATATGTGGCTAGTGGAGTGGAAAACTGAACACTAAAATAAAATTGGAGTATCCTGAAAGAAGTCATGGCTAGAACTTGGGACAGGAACAGACACATTGCCCTTTTTTGTTGCAGGAATTATTTCTTAGCATTGTTTCTTCCTGCTTTTAGAATGACTCCTACAAAATGCTTTCCAGGAAGCACACATGTTCTCTTATTTGTTCACAATACCAAGAGCCATAGGTAGTTGAGCTGCTGACACACAAGTTATTTTGTATAAGTGCAATCCAACCAAGATCCCCAGCCCTGATTCATTACAGTGGGTTTTACACAGGAACACTGCATGAGCTTTATTGAAATGAATGAGTTGCACAGCAGCAGTGCTCGGTGGATAGCTCCTATAAACACATATTTAGAAATACTGCTGGTAAACACACTCCTGCTGCTGGTTGAAAATAATAAACAAGTTCTGCCTATGCATGGTATCCTTCATAATAAAAATTTCCAATAAATGCACCCAAAATCTCCACTGAATTCCCCAGTGCAATTCTAGTCTGGAAACTACTTATGTGTCCAGATGGTATCTAAAATATTTGGATCTGCATTCTAAGAGCCTGTCAACTGTATCTTGTTGTGCTCTTCACATATGACTGCCCTAAATCCTTTAACGATTTGCCTAGGAGCAATTCATATTTTACAGGCATTAGAGGCCAAAGCCGAGAAGATTATGCAGATTTTTTTCCTGCCATTTGTGTATTGTCCTCTAATATTAATTTAAATCAACCACAATCCAGACACCTGTCATTGAGAACAAGCCTCTGAACCTAGAAAGATATTGTGAATTTGTAACTGATAAATGCTAAATAGAGAAGAAAAGGCAATTTATCACTTTTAAAAAACAAACAAAGAAAATGTGCAATGCTAACACATAAAATAACTGAAAAAGCTCCTCTCTGATTACAGAGATAAATTTTAATTGTAAGACATGAATGATATGAATTTCTGACAGAAATTATGGTATTAACTCTAGTTAGAAAAGAAAATTAGAAGGGTGCACAGAACACTCTTAGAGGAAAATTCCAGAACTTTGATGCCTGATTATGGGAAACAACAGCAACCTATCTAGAAAGAGTGCAGAGAAGAGCAACAAAGAGGATTAGGGGCTGGAGGCTCAAACATATAAAGAACCGTTGCTGGAATTGGGTATGTCTAGTCTAATGGAAAGAAGGACTAGGGGTGACATGATAGCAGTGTTCCAATATCGCAGGGGCTGCCACAAAGAAGAGGGAGTCCAAGGCAGCTGAGGGCAGGACAAGAAGCAATGGGTGGAAACTAATCAAGGAGAGAAGCAACCTAGAACTAAGGAGAAATTTTCTGACTGTTAGAACAATTAATCAGTGGAACAACTTGCCTCCAGAAGTTGTAAATGCTCCGATACTGGAAGTTTTTAAGAAGAGATTGGACAACCATTTGTCTGAAATGGTATAGGTTTCCTGCCTGAGTAAGAGATTGTATATCCAAAGTCCCTTCCAAGTCCGTTATTCTATTCTATTCTATTCTATTCTATTCTATTCTATTCTATTCTATTCTATTCTATTCTATTCTATTCTATTCCATTCCATTCCATTCCATTCCATTCCATTCTATTCTATGCCTTTTTGGATAAGGAGGAGGATGGAGAACTAGAATGGCTGTCAGAACCAAAAAGCAATAAGACCTATGGCACATTGCTTTTTCTGCTTCACCACTGACTTTGTGAATACCACTGGCTGACCACAAAGATCATGGATTGCTACAAACAATTCTAGAATTGGACAAGGAAACCTTATAGGTTCCAAGACAATTGCTTAAAATTACTGAATACTGCAGTAGAAAATTACTACAATCTTGCCATGCCATAAAATCTGTCAGCAAGAGTTATTTAACCTTGTATAGTATGACATGTTTCTACCTAGCTTCTACCCATTATTTCTATTCTTTACAAGTAATGAACAAATGTAGCAGGAAGTAGTAGGTATTCCTTTGAAAATTTTATGTTATCTTCACACAATGAAGAACCATTAATGATGAATAATTTCAGGACATATATTGTAAACATAATACTTCTATAATAGAACCATGTGCATGAAAAATTATAAACTTGTGATAAACTGGAAGTTGGCATGAAATAACTAACTTTGCTGCTGGAGTGGCCAATTGTTTTTGAGAAGACTAAGAAAAACACTGAATTTTAGAGCATATCCTATCAAGTATTATAATTTTGAATGTTCCTTTTTTAAAAAAATAAAGTTTTATTTGGGTTTTCACACATACAAAACACAAGTAAAACATCTTTTTTGAAAATAACATGGTCCCGGGTTGAACTTCTTTATACAGACACAAAACTCAATTTCATGCTCCTTTTTGTGTTCTATTCCATATCTTATACTATTCTACATTTTCTATATAGTTTTTCCCCCTCTTTTAATTTTCTCAATTTTATTATCATCTCAATTCAAATCATTATATTTATATTTTTGTCTGTTCTGTTTCAATTTCATATTATCTTTTCTCATTAAACAAATTTTCTCCTGTAGTTACTAATTGGAGTATGACAACTTTATATCTTTTAATTACATCCATTCAACTCTTATTTAAACTTCAATATATACCTTAAGTTTATGACCTTCAATATAATACATAATACATAACTTCCAATCGAATTCTGCTTGGTACATTCTTATAATACACACTATATTCTTTAAAAAGAAAGAAAGAAAGATTGTAAATATGTGTAATTATAAACCCTCATTCCATTCCAGTTCAGTTCTATCATTAATAATCATTAAAATCTTAACATCTTTAACACTTCTTTTCAATTAAATATCATACTTCCTTAAAAACCACTTATAATCTCCATAATTAATTTTTCCCTTATTTCTCTTCACATATGTTTTATAAATCATTAAATATACCTTTTGTTACATTTATTTATTGACAAACATTCCACTGAATTACAATAGCTATTTTATCAGACATTTTAATCATACATTGTTTCATATTTTCTAAAATTATTTCTGTTTCTAATATAACCATACTATCTTATGTAGCTTTGCAGAATCCCTTTTTCCATTAAGGTTTCACCCATTATCTCTAAATAGGCCCTGTTTCTCTATATTTTGCTTCTGTCCTTTATAACTTCTTTTCCTTTCTTTCTTCCCTCTCATCTTCTCCCTCCCCTTTTTACCCCCTTGTCTCTCTAGTTCTAATTCTCTCTTCTGCATTTCCCTCTTCTGTTGCTTTCTGATTTTATACTTATTTTTCACTCTATTTTTTTTGGGGGGGGGAGGGGAGTTGTTTTTCCCAATCTTAAACTTTCCATTCTCTTTCCCCCCCTTTCCTTTTTTCCCCCATCTAAGATTACTTGTTCATTAAAGATGGCTTCTTCTTTGTCGCAATCTTCTTGTTCTGCAGGCATTTCTTGTTGTTTCTCATAATTCCAAATCTCCATTTCTAAAAACTGAAAATCTTGTGCATCTTCTTTGTACTTTTTAAGTTCCATTTTCAGTTCTTCTAAAAGTGGAGCCATTTTAAACAGTTTTAAACAACCACCCGATTGATTTTTCAAAACAATAACCAAGAATCCAGAAATCATCAAGTAATCCAGATAGTCCCAAGTTATATCTTCTTATTTCTTTTTCGACTTTCTCTTCCTGGGGTTTTTGTTGCGATATTTCAGTTAGAATGTATCTTTTGGAAGTCTTGTTGAGATTTTGCTGTAAGTTCTTTCTCAATTCCATGCAGTCTCCTCCCTTCCAGATCCTGCCCTTTTAGTCTTTTTCTCAACTTTCCTGTTTTCAAAAGCTTTTAATTATCCAGAAATCTTTATTATCCCTTTGACTTTTTATTTTCAGCATTAAATGCCTATTGATCTCAAAGTGGATTTTTTCCCAATTTCTTGCTTAAGTCTCTTAGCTGTCAGTATAGGAAAAGGAGAAAACCAAATATTTTCCCTTTTCTCTCTCCTTCGCAGCTTAAAAATCTTCTTAGGGAACAATGTTATTGTTTTTTAATAGTTTCAATTCCAGGGTACCTTATTTGTTGCTTTTGCTGTTTGACCCGGTCAACCAAAACTTTCTCTTCTTATCTTCCTCCTGCATATTCTTTTCCAGTCGAGTTCTTCTTTGTGGTGGCCATTTCTGACCACCGCTGCAACTGCCTTCAGGAAAGGGAGTAATGGCCAGCTGGGGAGGAGAGATGCAGCTCTCCTCAACCCTGCAGGCAGTCTCCCCCCTCTTCACCACCTCTATGGGGTGGCTTAGCCCTGAAACCAGCCAGCTCGGGGCGCTCCAGCAGCAAGCACAGATTGAAGCCTCGCAGAGACGAGGTTTCGGTCTGTCACTGAAGAAACTCAAACCGGAAGCCTCATAATTTTGAATGTTCCTAAGTGTAGATTATTCAGTAGAATTGATACATATATCCTCCACACACACATATATATATATACAGAGTGACAGAGTGAAATATATATTTATTCCTTTTTTATTTTCTCTCATAACTGTTAAAAACAATAGTAAAAAAATTGACTCTCCAATAATTGTACCATGGGAGGTAAGAACAGCCTGGGAAAATTGTGAGGAACCAACTAATTCAACCCTTTTTCCAGTTAACAAAACAGAAAAAATATTTTACTGACCTGCAGCAGGTTTAATAGATATTCAGTTTGCCTCAACAACCAGTATCCTGGGATTGGGAGAATTTGAATCCAAAATATCTAAATATTTCATAATGAAATATGAAAATGTTTATTTGAAAGTGAGTTAGAATGAGTCCCCCACTCTGTGTATGAGAAAAGGAGGGAGGGAGAAACAACTAAAGGCAACATTTAAAAACAGAGCAATGTGCAATGCATCATTGATATCCTTTATTGAGTTAGAAAGTCCACAGCTAGATATGCTACTTTTAATGTGGCCACATCACACATTTTCTTGAAAGACTTTCAGTTTTGCAGTTATTTTACATTAAAGATGTAATTGCATACTTAAGAATACCTTACTGCACCTATTCGCCTATGAAAGGTCCTCTCACAAAGGATTCCAGGAAGGGAGAGAACAACATGTTTAGCAATTTATTGACTTTGTCTTCACATTGTTCCAAAATGTTCAAGAAAGTCGTGCTACTGTCATTAAACAAACCAAACATTCATTTTAACCCAATTTGCGTGTGGCAGAAGAATAAATGTGCGGCTCATTGTTAAACCACTGGATGTCAGCTTCTCATAAGTTCAGGTCAGTCTGTTCAAGTTTTCTTTGTTCTATGAATCATAAAAAAAACAAACAAACAAACAAACAAACAAGGATCTCAAATGTATTGATTTATGTTTTGCTACTTAACTTACATAATATTATATTTTTGGAATATAACTACTCTAACTTTCCCAAATGCATACTTATTCTTCTAAGTAAATGCTGTTCTTAGAAAACTTTTCAACAGAATATAATACATATTATTGGACTGTATTAGCTGCTGCTGTCTATGGATTCTGTTTCAGTGAACGTGCAATGTGTTCTTGAAATATCTGTGATATTTTTATTTTTCATTCAAAACCTTTCATCTGATTACTAAAATCTCATATTCTACTACAACAATTTTTTTGCAGATCCACTTTTGAAAAATTTATCATGTATCATTTTCATATTATCTCCATCTGGCAGTCTTATCTAGAAGATTGTCTCTCACATTATTTCTAATCAAAATAATTATTTCAGTTACATACACATCACATGTTTAAGGATGGTTACAAGGTTCTGAGCCTATATTATTATTTGAAATAATATTATTTGAAATGTTCTCCACAGATATTCTCCAGATTTCTATTCCACTTTCATGTTTGACATTCCCAGAGAGATTTTTAGAATCACAGTCTTCCCCCAAATGCAAAGTAGGATGGAATACAGTATAAAATAGTCACTTCCTAAGACAAACCATTTTTCTAAAAATAATAGGTTTGCAAGAAAAGAAAGAAATCAGTTAATTTATAGATGGAAATAGTTCATCTGGAAAATGTCATATATTCCAATCTCCATAATAAATCCCCTTAAATATTAAAACCAGTTGCAAATAATGTATAGCTTTTTAAATTCCTCATAATAAATATGTGTTCACAGCAAAATACTGCCATGGAATTTTATATCAAATTTTGATGTTATTCCAGAGTCGCAGATCCACTAATTGTACAATCTGAACCTATTGGTTTTTAAATGGAAATATGTTTACAAGTGGAAGAAAGCAAAAAAAAAAAAAAAATGAATGTATTCATTTATTTCCCTCAATATATATTGCACCCCACAAAAATTATGCACACCTAGGCATTTTTATAATCAGCCCTTCCAGATACATGCATTTTTGTATCCAACATCTCACAACTGTATTTTGTAAGCAATTTTTACCTCACAAATTTAGAGAAGTATTCAGTCCAAGGAAAAATCACTGTCCAATATATTTATTAACTGGGGAAGTGTAAATAGGGTTGGCTCATTAAAACATACACACAAAGTGACATTCCATGTCACCCCTAAATTAGAAATAGATGATTGAAATGTTTCAGAAGAAGAAAAAAACCAGCATTTAAAATGGTTTGAAGTGGACTTTAATTGCTCTTTCAATCTGTTAAACAGAGCTTATTGGGTAAAATGCAAGGCATAATGATTTCCGAACTGCAGTTGCTAAGGGATTTGTGTGCATAATTCATCTTATGCAGAGATTAATGTTCACTACTACATAATTTTCCACTGTATACAGTGTATACAATTACTCACCTTGTTGTAAAGTAACAATTGATAGCACAACTAATTGCAATGAAGGCAGTTTTTCTTTAATTTTGCTCCTATTAATAATTTCGAGTTTGAAGAAAGATATATTTTATTTCTGAATCTGAATATATGTATATATGCTTCACATGTTTCATGCAGTTAGCAAATATAAGAATTATTGGGATAGTAGACAGTATGGTAAGGATGATGAGACTTTTAAACACAGAATATTGAAATCAATTAATACATTACAGTACATAGTTAAACAACACCGACTTAAATTCATAATAACTTGAATTTGTTAAATAGATCATATTGGTAATTGCCAGTATGTTCTTCTGTATTGTATAAAGTACATTCATTTTGAATTATCAATTTATGAAATGGGAGAAAAACATGAGAAATGACATGTAAAAAAGTCTTTGTCTCTGAACTTCAAAAAGGACAGTTGTTAGCCCTTAAAGCATTTTAATGATGATATGTTGTTTCTTTTTTATTGTAGAGCTGAATTGATACTTTCTGTTGTATTACCATTAAGTTATTGCTTATTTATTTGTTTGGTTATAATCTCAGTTTTTCCAATTATCATGTTTCAATTATCTTACATGAAATCTCTCAAGATCTTACCATGAATTCACTGCAATGTTGAAAAATAAACTTTGAGATTTCAGACTATTATGAAGAAAGTTGTGATCATAGACGTTGGCTATCAGGGCATGAAAATGTTAGTGTGTGTGTGTGTATATGTGTGTGTGTATGTGTGTGTGTGTGTGTTTTCTTATGTTTTTGCGGGTATTTATACATATGGTATTTAGGTTTCTTCGGATATTTTCCCACGTCTTAATATTTGTGCTTTTATTATTGCGACGTTTTGGCAGAATCTCACTTGCCATCCTCAGGCTTGTGTATTGGGTTTTTTTAATCGTGTGTATCAGGCTTGGCAGCCATTTTTTATTTGAATTTGGTGCTGGCTTTCTGCTTTATTTGAAACAGACCTAGACTCCCAGCCAATCAGGATGAGGAAAAAGCCATTCAAATAAAGCAGAAGGCCAGCACTAAATTCAAACAAAAGATGGCTGCTAAGCCTGACACACACAATTAAAAAGAATCCAATACACAAGCCTGAGGATGGCAGATGAGATTCTGCCGAAACGTTGCTATAATAAAAGTACAAATATTAAGACGTGGGAAAATACCTGAAGAAACCTAAATAACATACACACACACACACACACACACACACACACACACACGGATCTTTGGTTATTCGGGTTTTCTCCCGCGTAAAATTGGAAGTATCCTGGCGACGTTTCAACGAAATGTCATTCGTCATCTTCAGGCTTGTGTCTTCGGCTTTGTGCTTCTTGGAGTAATGTGAGCTTGCAGCTGCTTCTTCCTTTTAACTGCTAGTGGGGGTATGACTTGATTGGGTGGGGGCTTGGCTGTGTTCTGATTGGATGGGGGGGTGTTCTCATTGGTTGGGGGTTTGGCTGTGTTCTGATTGGTTGGGGGTTGGCTGTGTTCTGATTGGCTGGGGGTGTGTTCTGTTCAGGTGGGGGCTTGGTTATCACAAGTACTGAGTACATATGCATGCTTATACTTTTCAGAGGTCCGATATTGTTCTATGTACAATCCTTGTTTTATTGATTGCAAGTTATATTCTAATTTTCTGAGATTGTGGATTTGGGGTTTTCACAGCTTGAACTATCTTGCTTTGCATGTAATGAGTCTATCTCATATATTAGTTTCACCTTTTAAGTTGCATTACTGAAATAAATGAACTTTTGCACGATATTCTAATTTTTCGAGTTTCACACACACACACAGTAGAAAGGCCTATAGAATTTGCAGTTTTCTTTCCAAGATGCAGCAGCTGTTTGAAGCAAATATACAATAGCAAAGACTAAGAAACTATCAAGGTTTCATTCTTTTTTGCCAAACCCAAACAGCTGCTACCATCAATGCTGAAGCAGATGCTCGTGCATGAATACTATTATTGCTAAAAAGAACAGACTAAGCAGTGATAGCTTGGCTCACCATAATATTATATCAAAATAGTTCTAAATTCCTCAAAGTGTTCATATGGGAAAAGGGATTAAACTTTTTACGATGGGTATAGGTTTGGGTTTTTTGAGGGGAAAGAAAAATGATACAGAAAAGGATTGTTTTTTTCCTTTGTATAATAATAATTTATTAAACTTACATGTCGCCCAACTCTTAACAATTCTTTGGCTTTAAAAAAAGAGGAAACAGCATCATAATAATTGATTTAATACATCCCAAACATTCCAATACATAAAAATGTATTTTATTAATAGGCACTACATAGTATTTAATATAGTATTTTATAGAAATGGAAGCAGGAGTTGAATGGATTAAATGAATGTACTAAAAAAGAAAAGAGATTACAATCATCTAATGACAGAAGCTTCTGAACAACATATTGTGTAATAGCTACCCCTACCCAGCTTTCTCTGACTCAACAAGAGGTAACACAACTGGCAATACTGATAAGATAGATACTGAGTTTCTATCACTTAATTTTATGTATCTTGTACATATTTTCCCTGCCAAACAGGTGTGAAATCTTCTATTTTATTGTTCTCCATGGCATCTAGTGTTTTTCATATAGCTGACATATAATCTTAGATACTCACAATAGTGCATCATGAAAAAAAAGGATGTAAACTTAAGGTAAAGGAATGGTTACTACCTGACATGAATGATAATTAAGCTGAAGTACCCCTGCATGTTCAGAAACCTAACAATTTACTCCAAAGAAAAAGACAGGCTTAGAGTCACTGTGGGATATGGAAATAGTCTATGATAGTCTATAATTATAAAAGTCTGTAATTCCTATAGAAATTAAGTGTCCAAATACCAAATCCATAAAGCTGTACAACCATACTCTTTCTACCTCACCCATCTTACAGGTAAAGGTTACTATTGAAAGTGTGAATGCCATGTTTTTAAAACACTACCAAACAATTTCATGAGAACCTTGTTTTCTCATTTTTCTAGACATCACAATGCAAAATCCTTTATATGAGGTGTACAATTTAAAATTATTTTCTACAACCCAAACTGGAAATACATACTTCTATTCAGGTCTGAGGGTCCATTTTCTCAATATATGGAATAGGTTCCCTTGAAGATTTATGCTTGTCCAGAATTAAGAGTTTGCTTTTAAAGCCTTTGTTGATTCCATGCATGTTTACCATGTAAAAGGAAATTAAAAATATAGGCCATATGAGTCTTGACAGCCTTGACAGCCTTCCTCACTCTCCAAGGAAGGAAATGCAAAACTGTAAATCTTTCTTGCAGATTAATGAATTTATGATCATATCATGCATAAATAAGCCAATTCTCCACCATGCTTTAGCAGTATCCAAGTCTAGTATTTCCATCCTTTTTTGTCCTGGTCATAGTAGTATTTAGATTGAGCATTGGTTGGACAGCAATAGTCCATATAACATATATATATGTTTTACCACAACACACATACCTTGCAAGTTTTTCATTTAGTAATTAAATTTGGGGCAACAGGTCCCTTTGAAGATATATGGCTGCAGCTTGACCATGAATAAATTCATGTGATACCAGCAGCCCTGAATATGATTCCACTTTAAAGCAGTGTCATTCAGCCTTTATTTCTCAAGTGTAATATTAGTAGCCCAATTTTATAGTAATGCTGCGAAGATTTGGAGAGAGAAAAAGTGATACAGTTGCTGTTGTCCAATCAATGTGATTTTATTGTCTTAACATGGATTGGTTTTGTAAAATACATCATATTTTGACCATACCAATTTTATTGTGATTGGTTTTACAGTGGTTTCTATTTACTGTCTTGTCTTGTCTTGTCTTGAGAGAGAAAGTAAACATACACCTTTCTAGAGAAAGACAAATTTTGGAGGTCTAAAGATATGGGATGATCCAGATGAGAAAGCAAAACATAGTACGAAAGCTTTAATATATGGGCAAATAAATACAAGTGTTGTTGGAAATGATACAGTCATGAGAAGCAAATAACAGTCTTGTGTTACTTATTTCTCAAGATGGTATCATTTCCAAAAATGATGACCAAGACAAGATATTACATCAATCGTGAAAAATTGTCCAGACAAGAAAAGTCTAGAGATACTACAATATTATTTTAAGGTTACATTAACAAAAGCTTAAAGTCTGAAAGTGCATCTCTACCTCCACCATACCTTTACAGTCCTAGAAAGTAGGGAGGATCCCTTCTGAGACATTTGCCACTTCCTCATTTCTTCTGCAGACTCCATTATCACTTATTTGATAACTGTCTAGTCAACTCTTCAACCTTTCTCTCAAGATCATTCCCATATACTGTTATACCCATGGTGGGATTCAATTTTTTTTACTACTGGTTCTATGGGCGTGGCTTGATGGGTGTGGCTTGGTGGGTATGGCAGGGGAAGGGTACTGTAAAATCTCCATTCCCACCCCACTCCAGGAGAAGGATACTGCAAAATCTCAATTTTCACCCCACTCCAGGAGAAGGATACTGTAAAATCTCCATTCCCTCCCCACTCCTGGGGGAAGGTTAATGCAAAATCCCATTCCGCCCCACCCCACTAACCTGCTTTCCAGCTCCATTCTCCTGTGCACAGCAACAAAAGAAGACCCAGCAGATCAGCTGGGAGTGAGGAGGCAGAGAATAGATGGAAGTGGGGCCAGTCAGAGGTGATATTTGCCAGTTCTCTGAACTACTAAAAATTTCCACTACCGGTTCTCCAGAACCTGCTGAGTACCACCTCTGTGTTATACATTACCATTAAGAAACAAAAAAGACACAGTTGAGTTGAAATAAAAATGAAATCATTAACGTTATCCGTTTGAAAACAGTTTTTATCCTTTCTTAAGAAATGTCTATTTTCTTAATTGAATCATCCAATCCAAATTCAGGCCTATCTAATTCAGAATCTGCCTTCAAATTGCTTAAAGTTTTCTTTCCTTACAAAGTTCCTTTCCTGTACCTGATCTTTTAAGGAGAGTTGCTCAAAGGCTCCAATTTAGACAGCTGAAGTTAGGTAAAAAAAAAAAAAATTAAGTTTCACTCAGTGTCTGTGGGAAGAGTAATTTGTTTGCTATGATACAAACAACCATGGTATCTATTATGGGGGTTCTTCCCCTGTCAGTTCTCTTTATCACTCTGCAATCTTTTGAACATTTGTCTGAAAAAGGCCAAGTGAAGAAGAATGAAGATAAAAGAAATCATCCTTACATCCCTTAGCTGCCGGGTAAGTGCAAGAATCCTGCATCTCATCCATGAAAATGTCAGTGAGGATTCCTCCTTTCACTGCTCATGTCCAAAACAATGATTTTTTTAAAAAAAAATAAAACCCGAGTATAGTAAAATAAATCAATAAAGCAAAAAAAACAAGAAGAAACTTTTGGAGGGTGGATTTCATTCTCCCTCACAACAGGAAGCTTTGCTGCCCATTTACAGCTTAGAACAAATTTTCTGCACCCAATGTATCATACCGGTTCTTTGTTTCTCCAAGTCTCTAATTAGCTTCTCTTTCTATGGCACCTTTTCACAGAAGCTCCCTTGTGTGTTCATTCTCTCACCCGGTATTTCTTGGCAGCTTACAATGAGCAGGGAGGCTATACCAGGACATGAGTAACTCAGACTGTTAAGGCTTCTTGATGACTTGCCTCACTACGTTGCATCTAAGAACTGTTCTTTCAGTCTCATTCTATTCCCTGTGACAGGGGAAAGGCTACCTCCCTCATACTAAAATGCCTCCATTTGTTTGATCTGCTGGCTGCATTCTGGTTTTGTGCTGCTGGCACTTTTCCTTGCCTCGTCTCTCAAAGTTTCCTGGTTGGCACAGCCTATATCTCCTTTTTTTAATTATTTTATCAGCAGTATGCAACATTTCCCACTCTGTATCTTTTTGAAACAGGGTTAATAGGCTTGATAGGGTCTCAGTGAAACACATAAAATCAGGAGCAGGCAGTCAAATCTTCTGGGAGAAAGCTACCTTTTCCAACTGCATACCCACCCACCCACCCATCTAAACACACACACACATTGGGAGTAGTCTCAATAAAACAATGCCACATTTTCTGCAGTGCTTACTACAAGGGGCCTTGGAAAAGAGGATGGAACAGAATACAAGCTTGAAGAAACAGGTCAGGGAAACACAAAGCTACAAAAAGATTAGCTAGCTGAGGGAATACTTCTAGCTGCAAACTGCAAATATGGGCAGCAATGTAAGGCTTGGAATCAGAGGGAGACTGATCGTGATTATAGATGCTGCAGAAAAAGCTGTAAATATAATCCCAAGGAACAGAAACAAGGAAGCCAAACTGAAGTACATGATGTGAGAAATGTGATGTCTTCAGATCATTTACAGTACAACTCGGGCAATCCTTTCCAATCAGTTACTGCTGGCAGATATAGGCATCCAGTAGAAACCCTGATGATACAAACATGCATCATGACATCACTGCTCAAATGTCCCAAATTCAGCGATTTGGTGTCAGTCGTGTGAGGCATGAATTACATAAGCATATAATTTATATCTTTTACACAATGACATATAATTTATATCTTCTACACAATGACATTAAGTCTTGCCCTTCCCCCTTTTCATGCTTTTCCTCTGGATGTCCATGCTAGTAGAGACTAAATAGACAATGAAGAGAGCTTAGTGAATAAAGACAATACTATGAAGCAAGTAGATTATGTAGAGTAATGCAGACAGTAGCACGAATTGAACAGCCTTGACAAAATTTCCTGAAGTAAATTATATTAACCTAATGATTTGGTATGCCCACTTATCCCTAAGCTGGTCAGAACTGGTCTTTATCTACAGACAATGAGATAATGTCTGCACAGAATACAGGTGCAATGAATTTTCTAGAAGACCAATCTGTGCATGACTTGATATAACCTTGCTTGGTTATACATAATTAATTATATGAATATTCAATATTATGCACACAAAATCATACATATTCTGTTCCTGCCTTATCTCAAATGCCCCTTTTCCATCACCTAGAGGTGCTTGATAATCATTATAATTTCCTAGGGAATAAAGGTGCACCTTGTTATTTTGTCTCCAATCTGTTAGTTGATTGATCTGGCATATTTCCACTATTAGAATCAAATTGAGTATCCAAGTATTTATGTTAGGATTGACAATAAGAGAATTTAGGGTAGGTTTGGAACAATTGACTAACACATACTTAAATAGAAATAGTTAATAGACAGACTTGAATCATCCTTGGGTAATTATATATTTTTATTGCTAATTTACTGCTAATTTGCTGTTCATTACTGTCTCTCCATAGTTCTCATGCTTTCAAAATGATCCTTTGAATAAATTAAATATGGCATGCCACAAAAAGAATATTGACATAATAAATCCTAGCCAAAACTTCTATCCTCCCTCATGCAGTGGCTTCTGGGTGTTAAGAAA
This sequence comes from Notechis scutatus, assembly GCF_049901735.1. Classification (NCBI taxonomy): domain Eukaryota; kingdom Metazoa; phylum Chordata; class Lepidosauria; order Squamata; family Elapidae; genus Notechis; species Notechis scutatus. The sequence goes on from NC_142011.1 coordinate 72,615,459, forward strand.
GGGTCCTGCTTGAATTCAGAGACTGCTGGTTGCTTGATAGACAGTGCAATAAACAAATAGATTAGTGGTTGAATAATGTCATGGAAAAGAAATCTAGCTATTGATGGCTACCTTATAATACCCATCCACCCTATGTTCAAGAACTCAGGAGTTGGTGGAATTGTACATATTATATTAACTGTCAAAAACTAAAACCATTCTGTGATTGTCCTGAAAAGCAGGTTCTTTAAAAGAAAAAGCCAAAGCATACAAATCGTCATCCCTATTGTAACCAACATTAAATAACAAGTAACAGATAACAGATAATCAGAATTGGCAGGGACCTTGTAGGTCATCTAGTCCAACCCCCCACCCAAGCAGGAGACCCTACACCATTTCTGACAAATAGCAGTCCAATCTCTTTTTGAAAGTCTCAAGAGATGATGCTCCCACAACTTCCAAGGGCAAGCTGTTCCGTGGGTTGATTGTTCTGTCAGAAAGTTTCTCCTTATTTCCAGGTTAAATCTCTCCTTGTTCAGTTTCCATCCATTATTCCTTGTCTGGCCTACAGGTGCTTTGGGAAATAGCTTAACACCTTCCTCTCTGTGGCAGCCCCTCAAATATTGGAAGACCGCTATCATGTCTCCCCTGGTCCTTCTCTTTACTAGACGAGCCATGCCCAGTTCCTGTAGCCGTTCTTCATATGTTTTAATCTCCAGTCCCCTAATCATCCTGGTTGCTCTTCTCTGTACTTTTTCTAGAGTCTCAACATCTTTTTTATAATGTGGTGAACAAAACTGGTTGCAGTACTCTAGGTGTGGTCTTACTAAGGCTTTGTAGAGTGGTATTATTACTTCACTTGATCTTGATTGTATCCCCTGTTAACGCAACTTAGGATTGCATTAGCTTTTTTGGCTGCTGCTGCTGTACACTGCTGGCTCATATTTAGCTGATTGTCCACTAAGACTCCAAGATCCCTCTCACAGTTACTGCTATTGAGTCTGATTTCACCCAGTCTACGTTTGTACTTTTGTTTTTTCTTGCCTAAGTATAGGACTTTACTTTTCTCTACATTGAATTTCATTTTGTTAGATATGGCACAGTATTCTAGTCTGTCAAGATCCATCTGGATCTTGAGCCTATCTTCTTGGGTGTTAGCTATTCCTGCCAGCTTAGTATCATCTGCAAATTTGGTAAGTTCCGCTTCTATTCCCTCATCTAAATCATTAATGAAGATATTTAAGAATACTGGGCCTAAGACAGAACCTTGTGGCACTTCACTGCTTACTTCCCTCCATATAGACTTAGACCCATTAAGGACCACTCATTGAGTATGATTTGTCAGCCAGTTGCGAGTCCATCTAGTGGTGGTGCTATCTATTCCACTTTTTTCTAGCTTACTAAGAAGTAGGTTGTGGTCTACTTTGTAGAATACCTTGCTGAAATCTAAATATAATATGTCCACAGTATTTTGCTGGTCTACTAATTTAGCCACTGTGTTGAAGAATGAAAGAAGATTTGATGTTTGGCTGATGATCTGTTCATCAGCTCTTTTCCAGTCCTCTGGTAGTTCCCCGGTGCAGGATTTTTGAAAGATATGGTGCAGTGGCTAGTTATTACGTTATTTGTTTCTAGATATTGGCAGACCTGTTTTTTTTATTATCTTTTCCAGTATCTTCCCACTGAAAGGGTGCGAGCGAGCCGCTCTTAGGAAGGACTTTGTGCATGCCGGGCGGTATTGATGTTAGGCTGATTGGTCTATAGTTTCCTGGGTCTGTTTTTTTTTCCTCTTTTGAAGATGGAAACCACATCAGCTCTTTTCCAGTCCTCTGGTAGTTCCCCGGTGCTCCAGGATTTTTGAAAGATATGGTGCAGTGGTTCTGAGATGACCTCTGCCAGCTCCTTTAAAACTCTGGGATGTAATCCATGAGGCCTTGGTGATTTATGTTCATCAAGATAAGACAGGTGTTCTCTTACTATTTTTTGCTTATTTTAACTTTTATTTCTGATCTGTCTGTTATAGTTATGTTTTTGCGTGAAAACTGATGCAAAGAATTTCTTTTTGCGTGAAAACTGATGCAAAGAATAAGTTAAGCAGTTCTGCTTTCTCTCTGTTGCCTGTTACTTCCTTTTTAGTGGACCGACTGTTTCCTTAATTTTTTTCTTGTTATTTATATGATGGAAGAAACTTTTTTTATTATCTTTAACTTTTGTTGCAAACTTTGTTCGTTCTGAGCCTTTGCTATCCTGACTTCGTCTTTGCAGATTCTGGCTATCTGCTGATAATCTGCCTTAGTTGTATGTCTCTCTTTCCATTTTTTGTACTTGTCCTTTTTTTCTTTCAATTTGCCAGAGAGATCTTTGTGCAGCCATGCTGGTTTCTTTTTGGATTTCTTGTTTTTCTTTCTCAGTGATATAATGCTGGTCTGGGCTTCTATGATCGTACTTTTCAGAGTTTCCCAAGATTCTTGAGTTGTTTTTCCCTTTAGGATTTTCATCCATGGAATCTTTCCCAAGTTCTCTCTGAGAGAATAATTTCTTTGTGCCCCATTCAAAATTATTTACCAACCCTGAATTCTTCAGACAAATTTTATAACAACTGAATATAGAAAGTTAGAGAAAATGGCAAATGTTTTTTCTGTTGAATATCATTTAATTAAAAAATGAACTACATTTTATATCAAAAATATGACATTACATCATTTTCAATGTGTATTGCAGTAATCACGATTTCTCTTAATGATACTGTATCCTTGCCAATAGTTTTTAAATAAGAAAGGCTTTAGAAATAAATATTTGGAAGGTGTTGCAAATAATCCTACAATAAATATGGCCCATTAAAATTCAAGTTAATTGGATTTGGGCACCTTCAATATTATGGCAGATACAAAAGGTTTAAAACTATTTGTAATATTCTAAAAACATTAAAATGCACTTTTCCACTGTAAAAACTTGCATAGATTTATAACCTTTGATAATGAATTTGAGCACTGTAATCATTTAGCTTTTCCTGCTTTTAAAACATAGAACTTTTCCAGTATAAACACAGGACACTAAATGGTAAAGCAGTGGTAAGAATGCAATAGTGCAGGCTAACTCTGCCTACTGCTAGGCGTTTGATCCTAACTGGATCAAGGTTGACTCAGCCTTCCATCCTTCTGATGGTAAAATTAGCATATTGTTGGGAGCAATATGCTAATGTAAACTGCTTAGGGATTGCTATAAAGTACTATGGAGCAGTATATAAATCTAAGTGCTATTGCTATTATATATTGGCTTCCTCTTTTGCAATGTGATATAAAACAGGACAGATCCATCAGCATTAAACTAAAATTTTATCATTGACTTGTTACAGTTACAAATGATTATTAATACAATTAGAATCACTTTAGGAATTATTTTCCTCTACAATGGTCCTCCACTTGAATAAACTAGGCAGAAGAAGGAATTCAAGGCAGAAGCTATCATAATTCTACAGCATAATACCAGGATTGCAATTGTCATATTGCTCTTTAATAGGAGCCTTTGCATAGAATGAGTTATGGGCAGCTATATAGAACTAGTCTACAGATGAATATGAATCTGCCAACCATATATAAGTTGTAATTTTTTTTTTTTTTTTTTGGTGCTTCTTCATAGTGTTTTAGTGTTTGACCATTTTTACTAGTGCTGTTTTCTCTATCTCAAAATAATATTTTGGGCTTCTATTCAGGTTGCTACAATGATAAATTTTTTCAAGCATATATATGGGTATCTGCAGTGAAAAAGTTTCACATGACTTTGTGACATTATATGATTTTTTTCATGGGTCCTGTATATCTCTGTGTGATTATGTTGATGGAGCTGACATTATTTGAGTGACTTTGGCAGGAACAAAGGTTTTGGGCAGTAATATGATGGCGGGTACTTCTAATTAATAAATATCTGTATTAGTACACAATAGCTATATTTGTACACATTGTGGGGGTATTATAAAATTGCCATCGCATGATGCCATTATGCCCTATGTTTTGCATATGATCCAATCTAAATCATCAGATTTTGTTAATCTTGTATTTTTAGTGCCAGATAACGACTTTTCAATAGCAGTAACAGAATTATTGTATACTATAGTGAATTTAATCCTCATAGATACACTTACTGCAAAGTTTGCAGAATTTACTGCGAGCTTTGTGAAGATAAATAATGGCACTTAAAATTCAAGATTACATTAGATTGCTCGGCAACTTGTCTAGCATTTCATTAGCAGGCTTCCTACATATTGCTGCTTTAATTAGCCGTTTCACTATGGGATTTACCTGTAACTGTCTTGGGTGGAAATTGTTCACTAATGAATTATTCCAATAAATTAAGAGTCTGGGAGAGTTCTCTAACTATCTAAGACCAATCAACAGTTTATTAGCAAACATGTAATTATTATACAGGTAAAAAGTTAGTAAATAAAAAGTGTGTATGTACCATGTACATCTCAACATGGTTAAAACAAAAGTAAAAGAAAGTGGTTTCTGCAGTCTCGAGAGCATGTGTTTCTTACATAAAAATATAATGCACATTTGATATTTTTATTTCTTATCTAACAATCAAAATCCTTGAAGTGGATTTATAGTATATTTACAATTCAATGAAGTATTTAGCAGAGATGTTCCACTTGGTCCCAACACCACTAGAAGTATATAAAAGGGGAATATAAAAGAACCATTTTTTCTGTGACAGATCTCAAACTTTGGAACTCCTTGTCATGAGTGATCAATATTTTTTATTATTATTCTTATATCATTCCACTTTAAACATTCATTAAGCAGTTCTTTGTGTTGGATTGGGTCTTTAGAAATAAAGGATGATGACTATTTTTGTTGCTTTAATTGCTTGTTTTTGTTTATTTTTGATTATACAATGATACAGTAATAATTGTATTTTAATCCTATTATTTTATTGCTTTTTCATTTGCCTTTATCACTGTTTATTAGTGAAAAGACAGAATGTATATTAAGGGAGAATATTTGTTACCTCTTACTACACCAGTGCAACCGCTTGCCCTTCGAAGTTCATCTCTGGAGGCTTTTAAGAAGAGACTGGATTGTCACTTGGCAGAAATGGTGTAGAGTCTCCTGCTTAAGCAGGGGGTTGGACTAGATGACCTACAAGATCCCTTCCAACTCTGTTATTCTATTTCCAAATATGAAGGGTCAGAAATCATTGGGAATAAAGTTATATTTATATTACTCAATTCAGCCCTCAAATGTCCACGCTGACATCTAGGCATTAAACAGGGAAGGAGTCCCTATGTTTTAACCATTTTATTTCTTCAAACTAAGCACTCATAATCATCATCATAATAAAACTAAATTACTGGAAGTTTACATATGAAAATAGTTGTAGAGAGAAATAATATCAAAATAAAATAAAATAAAATGATTTACAAATCTCTCTCTCTCTCTCTCTCTCTCACACACACACACACATGATGAAATGGTTTTAATCATATACAGACACACATATAATATACATACACATACATACATACATACATACATACATACATATACATATACATATACATACATACACTCACATATGATTAAACATTGCAAAAAAGCACCCAAAGGGTTCTCAGAATGTGAGGAACAAGATTCTCAGGTCTCATGGAACCAAGATTGAATTGTTTAGCCTCAATTCTAAACTTTATATCTGGAGGAAACCAGGGACTGCTCATCACCTGCCCAATATAATCCCAAAAATGAAGCAAGGTGGTAGAGGCGTTTTTCAGCAGAAGGAACTGGGAAACAGGTCAGGGTTGAGGGAAAGTTGAATGGAGCAAAGTACAGGGATATCCTCTGAAAACCACAGTGTTCAGGACTTCAAACTGGGCCAAAGTTTCACTTTCCAACATTACAACAATTCTAAGCACATAACCAAGACAACACAAAAGTGGCTTAGGGACAACCCTGGTGGTGGCTCAGCCAGAACCCTGACTTAAACCCTATTGAACATCTCTGGAGGGATGTGAAAATGGCTGTCCACCGACAGTCGCCATACAACCTGACTGAGCTTGAGAGGATTTGCAAGGAAGAATGGCAGAAAATTCCCCCTCCAGATGTACAAAGCTTGTTCCATCATACCCCAAAAGACTCAAGCTGTTATTACTGCCAAGGGTGCTTCAATAAAATACTGAGTGAAGGGTCTAAATATTTATGCCAATGTGATACTTCAGTTTTTTTTTCTTTTTAATAAATTTACAGACATTTCCAAAAATCTGTTTTCACTTTGTCTGGGTACTAAGTGTAGACTAATGAGAAAAAAGGAATTTCAACAACTGTAGAATCAGGTTGCAGCATAACAAAATTGACAAAAGTGAAGGGGGTCTGAATACTTTCTGAATGCACTGTATGCATACATACATACATACATACACACACACACACACACACACACACACACACACACACACACACACACCACTACCACCACCACCAAGGTTAAGGTCTAGATCCCAAAAAGACAAAAAAGGATGGGTTTTTTTGATAAATCATCAAAAAATGATTTATTTTACTGCACTTTTATTATCTAGTAATTACAAGTTTTGCTAGTGCAGTTAATAGCATATTTGAAGAATGACTTGATATGAATTTCTGGAAAAGGGCCAAAGGTTCCTGCACAATTGCTCTAATTATAAACATTTAATTTATTGAAGATTTCAGACATACATAGAATGAGTACTTAAAATATATACATGCTGCAAACAAGCATCAAAGAATTCACTTTTCACTTTTCACTGAACATTCTCTTATAACGTAAGAAGTTATCATAAGGCATAAACATAATCAATCCATTTCATGGAAAGTAAACAAGCAGTACATCTATTTGAAATAGTAGCTTGTCTCTTCTAATGGAGAAAGCAGTGGTATCAACAATAAATAATAAAGTATATATTGCATTGAAAAAATTAACAATACAAGAACATTTATCTACATCAGGCCCTGGACCATGGACTGCTATTGATCCGCGGCCCGTTGGGAACTGGACCACACAAGCAGCAGGCGAGCAGACAAAGATTCATTTGCACATACACCCGATTAGGATGCTCACATGAAAGCATCCCCTTCTTCCTGCCCCCACCACCACTGCTGCTGGTCCATGGAGCTAGAATGGTTGGGGACCGCTGATCTTTTTTCCTATATAATAGGAAAAAAGGAACACGGAAAAAATATAATAATTAATATCATTACAAAGTTATTTTTGTTCCCCAACAGCACATCTAACAGTATTTTACTATTACTATTAATCTTCTCATCATTCCTTATCACCTATCCCCTCCCATTTGTGACTTATAAGACCGTAACTTTGTTGCTTGTATGTTACGATTTATATTGACTGTTTCCTAGTATGATTTGATTACTTATTGTACCCTATAACTATTATTAAGTGTTGTGGAGCTCTCGCCTCACAATCGAGAGGCTGTGAGTTCAATCCTAGGCAGATCTCCTGCTCGAGCAGGGGGTTGGACTAGATGACCTCCAAGGTCCCTTCCAACTCTGTTATTCTATGATTCTATGATTCTTGACTCTTGATGAATGTATTTTTTCTTTTATGTACACTGAGACCATTTGCACCATGACAAATTCCTTGTGTGTCCAATTATACTTGTCCAGTAAAGAATTATATTCTATTTATTTACTGAAAATTTGGTCTATAGTTCATTGCTATAATTCAATCTATTTGTTCCAAAATAATGATTTTACATGATTGTGGCCTGGTTTAAAACTTATACCCATTATATTATGAAGTGGGGCAATAAATTTTATGCTAGGATCCTTCATGCTCTTATAGGAATATGGAGATAGATATCTGGAAGATGTGTTGTATAAACACTATGGTAAAGGAACACAACTTTTTCACACTTTTTTTGATCATGTATTGAATGAAGAAATGGTGCAGAACAAGGCTTCACTGGTTTCTTTGATGTTCCCTATAGGTTTTAGGAATGTCCTTAGGCTGCTCTTATGTTACATATATGCAGGTGTAGAGAAACATATTATAGATGGCCAATCCAAAATATGCTTTATTTTCAGCCGTAGTTTCAATAGCCTATTAAAAATAAGAATGACATACAAGAAATCATAAATATCTAACTGTCTTCTCCAGATATAAAACTACATATTCACAGTTACTGCCTTGAAATGGCAAGATTTTAGAATGTCCTCATCAACCATATGCAGACAATGCATAACAATGAAAAGATGATGGGCAATTGAAGTTCTTATGGATAATAGTATCCATGTGATACATTACACTGATTACTTACTAAATGATATTCAACTTCAGAAAAAATACTGAGCTGAAGTGCCTTAGAAGATACATTTTCTGTAAAAAAAACCTACAAGATTTTCTTTGTCTTGTGACTTCTGCAAAGGATATTTGGTAGATTTTTTTTTCCAGATGTAATCCACTATTTTTTTTTTTTTATAGTTGCCACTTTTTTTCCAGTATCTTGAAAGATGCTTGTGCAAAACAAACATTTTGGGAACAAAAGAGAAACATCAGAAAATATTAAAGAAACCTTCCTTTTTATGGAGAAATAAGGTGAAATCATGTTTTGTGATGAATCCATTTCTTCCATTTCTTATTTACTAGGGGACTTCTCTAATCCAAAGTTTGTTTAGACATACACAAGCACTCCCATAATAAAATTTACAAAACTCACAGGACAATTTATTTTCCTATGATTGAGTCTTATGCCAAAGAGTAAGACTGGTTCTCTTAGAAGATGCTTGATCTGATCATCTAAAACTACTCCATAGAATTATCCTATAAATATCATCAATTAGTTCTTAGTAATGATTCAGTTTTTTGCATTAGCCACCTTTAAATTTGCTACTTCATTCTATGGAAGACCTTAATAAAGCCAACCAAGTTGGAATTTAGATTTGATTTACTTGTTTTTTGGTCAGTGGGAAGGGAGAAGGAGGATTGGCTTTTAATCTAGCTGGTGGAATGATGTCACTCATGTTCCAGACTGTGCATGCTTATTTTCTAAGGGGGAAAAAGGGAAGTTCTGTAAAAAAGATTTCTCCTTCTCTAAAGCACAACCTTCAAACCTAGATTCTTCTGCATTGAGGCTGAGGTAAACTATTATGAATCACAGGACTACTGGCAGCATATACATTTCTGATATAACAAAGAAAGTTGGCAGCCTTTCCTTCCATGCAGGGCTAGAAATACCACCGCTCCTGGACTGCTATTTCCATACCCTCTGCTCACAAATAAAATTGAAATATTTAAAGTCTTATCATTCAGTTGTAGGAGATGACCAGGCTGAGCTCATGACTCCCTGCATTTCCACAAGTGATCTAAGTCCAGCCCACCTTAAATGCCTTTCTTAACTTCCGCTCTTTCCCCTTGACCATTAGTTGGTCAGATTCTTGTAGAGAGCTTCAGTTTACAATAAATCTTTATACTTATTTCAACTGCCTGAATCTCCTGATTTCTCCAGTGCTTGACATCAGCATCTTCTTGTAAAAAATCTGATTTGTGCTGTTTTTCTTAAACAATCACATTGAAAGAGCACATTGAAAGTCATCTTTTAGGATTCATATTGATATATGAAGACTACTTTTTGCTTCATAGTGAGATGCAAACTTTTTAAAAAATCAAATAATCAGCAATCACTCAGCAAAACACCTCCAACTGAGTAAGAAATGTTTCTAACCTCTGTATATAAATAATATATAATACTGTTAGTATACAGATGAAAGAAGCCATGTTTAGCTGAATATCTAAAATGGCTTATTTCATTATTCTACAAATATCCACAAGAGTTCCTCATCAGGTAGCTCATATGTTAAAATGCAAACCAAAATGCTGTAGTATTTAATGAGAGCTAGCATAATAAGGCCCATTGAACAATGTAACAAAATTGAAGTTGGGAATGTTAGAAGTGGTTTCCATGCACAAAATCAGATAGAACAAGAGCAATGAGAGTTGAGACTACACAGTACAACTTTGATAAATACCAGAAAGATGTTGCCACAGTGGTGGGTAGTTTGTAATTATCAGAATACATTTTCTAATTAGATCATAGAAAGCAAATATCCCATGTCTTCTGTGACTTAAGCCTATTAAATTAAAGGAATGCCAGTTCAGCCTTGTGGGATGAGTGTATAGAAATATGTGCATTTGCCTTTTCTTTATGCTGGTTTCTCAGATATGAAAAATGCTAAAAAAAAAAAAAAAAATCAGGCAGTTTCTGGATTGGACTATGTGGGGCAGATCATAGCATTAAAAAGTACAAATGTCAAAAGTATGATTAAAACTTATTGCCTAAACTGTCGTTTCTATAAATAGGATTGAATTTCTCACTTCTTTTTTTTTTTAAACAAGTTTTATTAATTTTTAAAGACATACAAAACATAGATACACAAAAACACAAAACATAAAAGCATAAAAAATCTCTTTTCTGAAAGTAGCTTAGTCCCGGGTTATAACTCTTGGTACAGACACAAATTCAAATTCATATTCATTTTACATACCATTTCATATCTTATTAACATTTTCAATTTTCTATATAACTTCTCCTCACTTTTAAATTTTCTTATTTTATTTATCTCCTCTCAATTCGAATCATAATATTTATTATTCTTTGTCTGTTCTATTTCCAACCATCCATTTATTTTTCTTCTTTAAAAAAGAAGAAAAACTTCTCCTGTACACTAAATGGAGTATGATGCCTTTATCTCCTTCCCCTATATTTATAATACTTAATATAAAACACATAACTTACATTGGGATTCTGTCTGGTACCTATTTTCCATATTTATTTCCCCCCACACCTCACATATTATAGCTCATTATTTCATTACAATGTTCCTCCTTCTTCTACTTCGAATCTCTCATTTCACAAAAAATTTCGCTAATATACCATAATCTAATCATTAATATTAACAATCATTTATATCTTAAACATTTTATCCATTTCAATTAAATATCATGCCATTATGGGAACACTTATGCTTTCCAAAAATTATTACCTCCCCCACATCACATGTCTTAAATCATATTTCATTACAGTTCTCCCTTTTTCTTAACAAAAATTTCACTAGTTTATATTAAATATTTTATCACATTTTAAATTACATATTATTTCCAATTTTCTATGGTTATTTCTAAATACAAATATAAAGATGCAATCTGATGTACCTTTCTAGAATCCCAATTTCAATAAGATTTATCCATTATCTCGAAATAACTTTTGCTTCTTCACATCTTCCTCCCCACCATTAAGGCTTCTCATCCCTTCCTTTCTCCCTTGCTTCTTCTTCTCTTTGTCCTCTTTAACCCCTTGTTTCTCCACCTCCCTTTTCTTCTGCTTTCCCTCTTTCTGTTGTTTCCTAACATAATGTCCCTTTTTCACCTTATTCTTCTCTTTTTGGGTTGTTTTTCCAGATCTTAAAGTCTTCTTTTCCTTTTTCTCTTTCTTTTTCCCTTCTCCAACCAAAGTTATTTGTTCATCAAAGATGGCTTGTTCTTTATCCCCATCATCCTGTTGCTCATTCTGCTTCACATAAGTATAAACCGCCATTTCTAAAAATTGAAAAAGAGTGCCAAAAACATCTTTCCCTTCTTGCTTTTCTTTTTCATATTTTTGATATACAAGTTTCAGTCCATCCACAAATGATGCCATTGTGTAAGGAAAAAGTTTTTCCAAACAACCACCCAGATGTTTTTAATCAGAAATAATTCTCAAAAGTTCCAAAATCACCAAACAATCCAAACAGGCTGTTTCTTTTAAATACCTACTTCTTCTTCACTTTCTCTTTCTGGAGTTAAAGTTTAATCACAAAGTTCCCTTTCAAATATATTTTTTAGAAGTCTTATTGATGTTTAGTAACTCTTTAAAATTCTAGGCAATCTTCTCCTTATTTTCAAATTTTGCTCCAATTTTTCCCCCCTCTCCCTTCCCACTCACAGCCAGAAGAGTTTTTTCCATCCGCTATCACGTTAGGAAGGAGAGTGGAACAAAAAAAAAAACACACTTTCCCTTTTAGAATATTTGCAGCTTGTTACTCTCACTAGAAACAATATATACTTAGCAGCCTTCAAGGTTCCAGGTCACTTTCTTTTGCCTTGTCCCGGTTGAAAGCAACTTTCACAATTCTTCAAACTTTCTCCCTCCTGCACCTGCTTGTCCGGCTGCAGATTTCTTCGTGGCGGCCATTGCTGACCACCGTTCCTCCGCCTTGGGAAAAGGGGTTTTTGCCGGCTGGGGAGGGGGTCTGCGACACCCCCAAACCCCTTTCCGGCTCCCCCCTGTCTTCAGCTGCCTCTATGGGGCAGCTATATCCCCCAGATCCAAACGGATCGGGGGAACCTTGGCGGCAAACGCAGCAGGGATCGCGCGGTGTCGCGTATCCCTGCCGCCACCGAAACCTTGCAAACCGGAAGTCCCGAATTTCTCCCTTCTTGTTACATAGAAATGTCTCCTTATCTGGGAAATAAATGAACAAACAAACAAACAAACAAATAAAATAATGGACCATAGAGAGGCCTGATCAGAATACCATGATGAAAGGAAAACTTCAATTTAATTGTATCTACTTTTTCTAATTCCATTTACTAACTTCATGAAAGTTTTAGTAGGATAAATTGAAAACAATTGCTTGCTTAGTTAATTTTGCTCCTCAATAGAAAAACTTTAAAATAACTTTTTAAAATTAAGTCTGAAATTAATTAAATTAAAAAAAATGTGTGAGAATCAGAAAAGAGTATCTATCTGATATTACATTTGTTAGATTTTAAAAAAATATGTAAATCCAAATGCTCATTTTTCATTATATTATTTTCTCATGGGGCCATTGTCAAAACCATTGCTAGCACAAATCTATTGTGCCATTATAAAGACACAAATGATTATTTATGTCTGAAATGTTTTATTGCAATTAATAGCTTAAAAAATCTTAATATGAAAAATCTATTCCTGATTTGGCAAGAATAAAACTGATCAGGATAAAGTAACCTTGAAATTCCCTAATTATCAAAGCCTACAATGCCTATGTGTGGTAATAATTACTACATTTAATATCCAGAATGTCAAAGATTTATCAATACAATTCAGTTGTTTTAATCAAGACTATTAAAGTGATTTTTAATCTCAACTGTTAAATTCAGCTACTGCTCAAAGCAAATTAAGAAGTCTACAGTAAAGAGGGCAAACTATAAAGAATATCTAACAAGGAATTATATGAGAAATTCCTTTTAATCTTATCGAGTAATACATTTCAGATAACCCAAATAAGTGCTTGTTCTCTACAAGAGCTTACATAGTGCTTACGTCATCAGCAGAATCTAGACAAATTAATAGTAATGAACTAGTTTTCAGTCAATTGCAAAGCTCATTGTAATTGCAAAGGTCCCAGATTCAGCTAAAGTACATTTATAGTTAAAGTTAAGAAACTAATATAGACAGGGAATATAGAGCCCAATAATGTAACTTAGAATAAGGGAAACGTCTCTGTTCCTAGTATTATATTCAACTGTTTTTCTGGGATGGCTAGCATCCTAGCAACAGAGCAAGGAAAATCTTTTGACAAGGGCTAATTTTCACAATACACTGACTCTTGTCTTCAGAAAAAATCCTTGATATTAAGATCCAGGCTGCTACGACTTAGGGTGGAAATAGTATGATTTTCTTTATAAGGAATCACAGAAAAATTTACAGAGATTTTTCTAAAATATCCTTAAGCACTTTCACACTTAACTTATTACCGTGATAAGCATATACATTCAAATGGCTCTGAAAGATATATTGAATTTGAATGATGATTGTGACAACTATGCAGTAAGACTGGAAAAAAAATACTTTTGAGCAGCAATGGGCATAGATGTTAAATCTTATTTAATAGATTGATCTGAAAAAAGTCAGCATTTTTAGAAAACATCGCCATGATTACAGAATCCTTCCCTTATTGGTTATATGCTTACTTTCTTAAATATAAGTAAAATGATATTCAAATTCCAATATTCGTTTATAATCACTATAGTGGAGCATGCAAATTCTAATAATGGCATCATGACCCATCTCAGAAGGGGAAAACTGGTTCATAATGATAAATGGCATGACCTTCAGTACCTGGGGCTTGAGGAAGGGTCTACATATAGTCATTCATGCATTTATTCAACATTCCTAAATGATATTATAAAACTGATTTGGTCTTGCAGAGGTTGAGCTTCACTTTCCACTTATGTACAGATGTGAATATTTATGGACACTTCCAAAGTATTTTTTTCAACACAGCTGTGGTATCTTTGTTTTTAATATCTTGATGAAATGTCAATGTGTATCATTTATAGCTGTCCCTGGAATTCAATTGCTGGAATTATTCAAAATTGTTATCTTGATAAAATGGAATTGAAAAAGATTCCCATAAGCATATTCTATCTTTTGCATTTGCTGAAGTTTAGCCCATGGTAATTTCCATGGAAAACCGTATATTTGCATAACCAAGGCAAGCTCAGGAGGTTTTAATGCCAAGGCATAGCAGCAAATAGCATCTTCCCTTTCAAGACAAAGGAAGCCAATAGATAATACAACAAAGTATCATTTACCACTGCTAAAATGCAATAACTCATGGAATAACTAGCAATATACTGCTCTTTCATGACAGCCATCTACTCTGCTATGCAGTGGAACTGGCCATGCTTCTGAATGCAAATTAAAAACAATTAAAAACAATCTGCTCATTTTAATATATTTATGCTGGGTTATTATTGAACCATCTTTTCCAATGGAAGGTTGCTTCCATAGTATAAAGGACTTGCTACCGTAATTGCTTGCTATAATTTATCCTCTTACATTGTCAGAAAAGGTTCTTCTTTAGAAGCTGCTTACCCTCTGACATATGGAACTGATGCTTGTAGAAGATATGAATAAACAAATTAATCAAAAAGTGAAAAAGATGAATAGTTAAAATAATAGTGTTTCAAAAGAATGAAGATCATAAAAGTTTGTTGTAACATTAAGAAGCCCTTCATCAACTTACTTTCCTCCCATCATTAGACAACATGGAAGCAGAATTTCTAATAAAGTCTGTATCATTGTGATCTGCTATTAGTACTCTAAAAATTTAAGAAATCTTAGTTTTCTCCTTGGTTTGATTCCCCATCCTAAATCTTCAAACAATTAGAGATATTCCAGCTAAATACTTTATATCCCAATTAAATATTCTACATAGCATACTTATTTGGATATCATTTTAGTTTTAGGAAATTACCTTTTTTCCAATACTTGGATAATATATGAACAATATATTACCTAAACATTTTTATATTTCTTTTTATATTAAAATATTTTCATTAACACTTTATTTGTTTTACCATTTATTTGCTTTACCAGACAGTAGTAATGGATAGAAAAGACTACGAAACAAAATTGACAGACCTACTCCAAGACTCCACATACAAACCCATAAACACGGACCCAACCACGTATCTGGAAAAATTAACCAAGAAGAAAATTATAACGAGCCACATGAGCAAAGAGATACAACAGACGATCATCCCAAGAGAAAAATCTTCCAGATGCCCCAAACTATACGGCCTCCCAAAAATACACAAAGAAGGCATACCTCTCAGACCCATAGTCAGCTCCAGAGGAGCACCACTACAAAACCTAGCTAAACACTTAGCAAAACAGCTACAGCCCCATGCTGAAACAGCAGCTTCACATGTACAAAACTCATACCACTTCTTGGAAATGATCAAAGATCTACATGTGGAACAAGAAGATCTGCTTGTAAGTTTCGATGTGGTTTCACTATTCACTGAAATCCCGATAAAAGAAACTCTTGAAATCATCAAAAATAAATACCAACCAGCTAAACACCTCATGGAACTAACAGAACACTGCTTAACCAACACATATTTCATATACAAAGGACAAAGATACAAGCAAATTGAAGGAGCCCCTATGGGATCACCACTGTCACCCATCATTGCAAACCTGTTCATGAAAGAATTCGAATCCAGAGCCCTGGCTAATGCCACCCACAAACCCAAACTATGGTTAAGATACATCGATGACACATTTGTGATTTGGCCCCATGGAAAAGAAAACCTAAACGATTTCCTAACACACCTAAACAGCACACATCCCAAAATCAAGTTCACCATGGAAACGGAAACAAACAAACAACTAGCATTCCTAGATGTACTAATCTACAAAAAAACAGATGGCACACTAGGACACACCATATACCAGAAGAAAACACACACCAACCACTACCTCAACGCCCAATCCCACCACCACTCAGCACAGATAAACTCCGTGGCCAAAACACTAATTGCTAGAACCAAACGCCTAGCAGACAAGGCACACATTAAGACTGAACTATGCACCCTGACTAAAGTACTGACAGCCAACGGCTTCCACAAAAGCAAAATCACCGGCTTGATCCACAAAAACACACTGAGACATAATGGAGACCTAGAAAATGAACAGACCTATGGAACAGCTGTCCTGCCCTACATAAGAGGTACTACAGACAAAATCAGTAAGATACTACACAGGCATCAGATCAAGACTGCCTTCAAAACAGACAGAAAAATAGCAGCCATCCTTAGAAACCCCAAAGATAAAATTGACCTGGAAAACCAAGGCATATGTGAAGTCCCCTGTGCATCATGCCCAGCCACATACATTGGACAGACCAATAGAAGAATAAGTACCCGCCTGGATGAATACAAAAATAAGCTGGAACACACTTCCTCACTAGTCCAACACATGAAAGCCACAGGTCATAGCATCAACTTCAATGGGACCCAAACCCTAGCCACTATAGAAAACCCTAGCCACAGAATTATCAGAGAAGCCATAGAGATTGAAAAAAGACCTGAAAGCAGGAATAGAAGAGTTGATTCCACCAGACTGTCAATTATTTGGAAGCCTGAACTCACAAACAAAAAAATCTCTACACCACAAGCCAGGCAAACACCTGGGCACAAACAGATCCCCCGATACCTCCAGCTCAAACACATCCCAACCAGGCACCCAGATGAAACCTAGCTTCCTAACAAATGATAGCCGTCCATTTACTCAGAGCCAAGCTGCACTAAAAGCCTCCAATACAGGAACACAATGTTGCCAGCCAACCAAGACAAAAAAAGCCACAAAACAGACAGAAGATATTAGAAACACCAATCAAGCAGAACACAGCAAACTCCAAGACCAATAAACACAGACCAAGACTCCCAACCAATCAGGATGAAGAAAAAACCATTCTGGCACAGCAGTAGGCTAGCCCCAAATTTAAAACTGAAACAACTGTAAAAGTCTGACTCACAGACGAACACAATACAGAAGCCTGATGATGGCAGATGAGATTCTGCTGAAACGTTGCTACAACTTTAAAAGCACAACTATAATGACGTGGGAAAATACCCGAACAAAGCTGAATACCATACATGTAAGTATCCACAAAAACTTCTAGTGAAGAGAGTCAATCTTACCTCCACATTTGGAATGTACTAACCAGATCTAGTGGGTAATTTCTTCTTACATTTCCAACTACATATTGTCAATATTGATCCTAACCAAATCATGTGCATAATTGGTTTATATTAGAGACATTCAGAACTCAGGTATCTCTTAACAGTGCCTTGAACTTGCCTGAAATTACATCAAGCCCTACATCACTTAACCCAATGTATCAGATTAAATTGTTATTGAATTATTTTTTGTATATATACTATATTCTCTTGTGTAATTTAGTTACAGTGTAAAATTAGTCCATTATATTTCAAAATAAAAGGGAGAACAAAAATCCAATTAGTGCCATGTAAAATTCTGGAATCCCCAAAGACCTTTCCCATTGTAATTATTAAACAAATTTATATGGTCACCCAGCTCATACACAGTGACTTTATCACATTCTTGTTCCTTTCATGTAGTTCTCAATGTGTCAATCTCCTTGCTACTCTATTCCCTCCATCAAAATTATATAATATTACCACACATTACAGCAGTAATTTTGTGTATTTGTGCCAGTAATTTTTGGATAAAGATTTATTCCTCTGTTACATAGTTATTTAGAAGTAGCTTCACATGTCACTTTACTTTTACCATTAAAAATGTTTTGTTGCATTAGATGACTGCAAAAGCCTTTTAGCAGTTCCATATAACAGGAACAATTTTGAAAATACTTATCATAGCCACAAACACTCCTCCCTCCAAAAAACACTAGGCATTTTCTCTATTCTGAGAAAATGCCTAGTACAAAACACAAGCAAATTGATTACTGCCATACCCAGCAACCAGCAAAAAGGAAAATGCAAAGGAAGTGGTCAGTTTTACTCATACACAAACAAAACAAAAACACAAACAAAAATATTCCACTGGATCTAACATTATATTTTAAATGCTTTTGTATAAAATTATTTTATAGATAATAGAGATAAAAGTATAAAATCTGTATGATAGTAGGTTAGATGTAATTGAGTCAATCTAACAATAGCTAGGAATATTACAAAATTTTGCACAGCTGCTGTTATACTACATTCAAAATTCATATAACAATTGTAGAGCACAACTTTCCAAACTTGAAAGACACTGGCATAACTATTTATGAGTACATTCATATTCTGCTGTACCTATACTGCATAACATTATACCTCAATAATCTTAATATTTCAGCAGTTAGGAAATCAGCATTTTAATTTTCTTAGCAGTCTACCATATAACAATATGAGTAACCATTTAAAAGTTAATTATTATGATTTGTTGCACCTGTCAATCAGATGTTTAGACTTGACCTGGCATTTTTATTTACTTATTGATTGCTTCCCAAGGATCTGGGATGGACAGATGTTGTTCGATGGTATTAAAGGTAGTCATAGTTCCAAGGAAAACTGACTTTGCTTCCTTCTGTCTTACTTGTTCCATTTCTATTTGCATCTCTCTGTATTCTATATTCTGTTACCTTCTCTGATTCTTTCTGTTCTATTTTGCTCTCCCTAGGTACTGCCACATCTACTGCATATAATTTTTTGTATTTCTTGTCAACAATGGTTAAGTCTTTGATGTGCCAGTGCCTGTTGAATTTTATGGTCCCACTAATTCTTGCTTGCAGGCAAAGGGTATTTCTTGCAGATTTGCCAATGTACCATTGTTGCTACTTTGTTATGCCATTGTTTGTAGTCAGTCTGTGCTTGCAGAAAATAACCAGGTGATTCAGTGTTTCATCAGCTTCTTTACAGAAGTGGCACTTGCTTTCTGTTGCTGTCTTCTCAATTATGGCTTTGTATGCATTTGTTCTTTAGGCCTGGCCTTGTGCAGCCAGAATTAGCCCCTCTGTCTCTTTCTGTTTTTCATTGGTCTTTCTTGTATGCCAGTCTGGTCTCTAGTAAACTTCCCAGTATACTAGCTTCAATGTATCTTCTTCACTGTCCTTCAGATATTCTTCCAATGCCCCTTTCTTCTTCTTAAACCATCTGATATTGTTATTCCTGTTGAAATTGATACATTACTCAGCTCCCTGTGACTCTGGGAAGTTCAGAAGTAAAAAATACAGAAAACAATAAAACAATAGTAACAACAAGGAACAAAAGTTAGCAAAAACTGTCAGTGGCTGCATGGGGCAGAAGTGTCAAAAAAGTGAAATGATTATGCAACAGCATTATAAAAATTCTTCCCTTTTCAATATGCATCAACATATATAAAAATGGTATCACTGATCTAGTTTTATAACTCATTTTCTTTTACTCAATGCAACCCTGCATAGTCACTTTTTAATCTCAGTTTTCTTTTTTATATCTGTAATATTTATGAGGGTATTGTGCTTAAATTTGGTTGATGACTATAATAACAAGCATTAATATAATGGTTTTTTTAAATGACAGCTTCAAACCTACTGTCTTTTAGATATTATTTTAACATATGAGATAATAAGAATATTATTTTAATATCTTGTATTTGGAAAGTCCTCGCCTATTCCTTCTTAATCCTGAATCTTTCCTGACATTTGTCCTAGATTTCTTAAAATATTTGGTTATTGACCGTTCTGACTGGAAAACCACAGCAATTTTTAAAATAGAAAATGCAGAAGTGAGCTACATAATATAATTTTTATTCATATGCAATTTCAATTAACCAGTATTTGTATTTTTGTATGCATACTTTATTTTCTTAGATTTAAACATTTAAACATTTTGAAGTCTATATGGAGTGGATGTAAAAACTCACTAAGTGTTTAATGTGACAGCATTATTTCAGAGTAGAAAAAAAATACTGCATATGGAGTGTTTTATTCACATGTGATTTTATTTATTCTTTCTTGTTTTTGGGAGGCCTAGGGATAATTCTAAGCCAAAGGATATCACTAGGCAGAGATACAAATACTTCCTATTTGACTGCCAATGCAGAACTACACAAAACTCCCACTGCACTTGTACAAATGTAGCTTAGAATTGCACATTTTGTACTGAATTATGCATTAAAAAAGAATGGGTACATCAAACTATTTAAAATAAATAGGGTATCCTGCTTTATTTTTTGCTCAGAAACAAATATTTTCACATGCCAATTAAGAATTGGACTTGACAGTTTATTTATTTATTTATATTTATTTATTTTTGTCAATTGCTTACAAGATAATAGGTATAAGTAAAAACATAGTTATGAATACATGGATACATATAAGAAAAATAAAAAATAAAAGAAACAATAGGACAGGGATGGTAGGCATGGTGGTGCGCTTATGCACGCCCCCTACAGACCTCTTAGGAAAGGGGTGAGGTCAATAGTAGACAGTCTAAGGTTAAAGTTTTTGGGGTTTGGGGAAGAAACCACAGAGTCAGGTAGAGTGTTCCAGACATTGACCACTCTGTTGCTGAAGTCGTATTTCCTGCAAACATGTACATCTATCAGTCTCATTGTTCATTGCTGGAGTAGTGTAGATATTTTGCATTTCATAATTACACTTGTGATTGCTTGTAAAGATGAAATTACAAGAAAGTTTTCCCCTTCCATGCTAACATACACACTCATTCTGGAGTTTAACTGTGAAATACTTTTGCAGAATATAACAACTAATTAATGCTTAAAAGTCTGTTGAAAATCAACAAGGCACAAAAATAGCGCTGATTGTTAATTTTGAAAAAGGAGAATTTACATCAGTGTGGCAATTCTAAAGCCCTTATAAACTTAGGTCATATACGCATTTATCATTCAAGCTGCTCTTTTGTGCTCATGGCAGTCTAAGGCTGAGCTTCAAGAAAACATGTCTGGACTGAGACACTGTGGCAGTACTTTGCAAATTATTCAGTCTGAAGTATATCTACCACATCCTTCCTTTGAAAAATTTCCTCTGCCCTCCCACCTTTCTGTTCCAGGAAAACAATGTTCAATTATTTTCAGGTCTTGAAACGCATAATTTTATATGTGTATATCTATCACAGATAGACAGACAAACATTAAAACAAATAAGGTTCACCTGTGCCCCAGAATTCACACACACACACACACAGCCACCTCCTTTAAAATTAGGGGGGGGGGTGTGGAATCAATAGCTTCTAGATCTTGTCTTTATTACAAGTTATAAAATATTCCAGTGGCTAAGAACTTCACCTCCAAAAATATTTCACAGTTAAAATCCAGAATAAGTGTAAACTTGGGTCATATACATATTTATCATGCTCTTTTGTGCTCATGGCAACATCAAACTGGGTCTTTTCTGAATTTTAGGAGAAACTAATAAAAAATTTTAATATGTGAAAAATCTACAAAGCTCAAGTTCAGATTTTGTGTCTTTATCAATTACCAACAATAGTTGCAAGTACTTTGGTGGTATTTCTTGTACCCTAATCTAAAACTGCTGCTTGTCCAGTCTAAATAAGGATAATATGAACCAGATTGATAGGCTTGTTTCACAGATTTTTGCTTATATGGGCTTTTTAAAGTTACCATATTTATCAAGAAGCATTTGTCCAATATTATAACTGAGCAGTAATAATGATTTTCTTAAAACATAGGCAGAAATTAAATAACAGTAAGACATTGACAATGTAAAGTATAATGAATTATATCAAGTAGATCTATTTAATGTACACTGATAAAAAGGACTTTAGATTTCATTTTTTTGTTTTTCATTTATTATTTTTATAAATAACTCAAGAGAGCAAACATACTAAGTACTTTCTCTTTCTCTTTTTCCCACAACAACAACCTGATGAGATAGATTGGGCTGAGGGAGAGTGACTGACCCAAAGTTATCCAGCCAGTTTTTCATGCCTAAGGCAGGACTAGAATTCAGAGTTTTCTGGTTACTATCCTGGTGCCTTAACTACTAGACCAAACGGATTACCTAATTAGTCTAAATAAAAGGTTTTAAAGCCACCAAAACAACAACCATCTGCTGTAAACACCAATAAAGAAAACTTCCCATGGATTGATTTAATCTAAAGAGATAGTGTTTGTGGCTCAATATTCTGCATAAGCAGTTTACATAGAGATGTAATTATAAAAACATCCTCCTCTAAAAACATTTTAATAAAGGCATCAATAAATACTCTTTTTAAAAAAAGAATTGAGCTATAATCTATAATAACAACAGATTTCTGCACTCACTCAATTCGCAATTAGGCAAATATCTTCTTAATATAAAAGGGACCCAATAAAAGCCCTGGCATCTGAATGAAAGAAATCAAAATTTTATTTTTTTCCCATTCAACAAAAAAATAAAAAAGCCATATCCAGGCTTTTTATCAACTAGAAAGGAATTTGCCCTTTTCTCAAATCAAGTCATTCTGAAAGATAGTGGGTTATGCTTCGAACATTCTTCAGCAGTGAAAGACCACACCAGACAACTTGAGGGCATTCGTTTTTTTGAATCTGACTGGGGTTTTATCTTAGAAAGAGCTCTGAAGCAAGGAAACCATCTGACAAGCACAATTTTTGTCACAATTTTTCTTCAATGCAGTTATTCTTTCAGCCATAGCCTTAAAAGAGTGGTCCCAAACATGTTTTATAGCATCTTTTTCTTCCCGCTTTCATTCACACAGACAGTAACCTAGTCCATTTCGTGTGATGCTTATCTAGGTTTCTTTTCATGCTGCCCTGGGAAATATAGAGGAAATATATAAATTGCATTAAATTGCTATTCTTTTAAAATTATTTCTTTGTTGTCTTTAATAAATGGAAACAAAGACTTCTTCATAGCAAAGATTCGAACAAAGTGAAATCAGAAAAAGATTTGGTTTTCAAATACAGTATTTAGTGTATGTGTGTATATATATATATATATATTCTTAAGTTTTCATGGGTACTTACATGTATGGTATTCAGCTTTGTTCGGGTATTTTCCCACGTCATTATAGTTGTGCTTTTAAAGTTGTAGCAATGTTTCGGCAGAATCTCATCTGCAGAAGCCTGATGATGGCAGATGAGATTCTGCCAAACGCTACAACTTTAAAAGCACAACTACAATGACGTGGGAAAATACCCGAACAAAGCTAATATTATATATATATATATATATATATATATATATATATATATATATATATATATATATATATATATATATATGTGTGTGTGTGTGTGTGTGTGTGTGTGTGTGTGTGTGTGTGTGTGTGTATGTATATGTATACGTATATGTATGTATGTATATTGTATGTATGTATATATAATATATAAAGTATATTGAAAAAAAGGTAAAAGTTTCCTTTGTTGTGTCCATCTCCGTTTCCTGGCTTAGAGAGCCAGCATTGTGCAAAGACATTTCTGTGGGCATAAGACCAGCATGACTATATGCTAAAGAGCACAGAATACCATTATCTTCCCACCAAAGTGGTGCCTGTTTATCTACTCACATTTGCATTCTTTTGAACTGTAGGTTGGCAGGAGCTGGGGCAAAAGCAGGAGCTCACCCCATCATGCAGTACCTGGGCCTCAAATTGCGATCCTTTCAATTGACATGCCCAATGTCTTAACTGCTAGGCCATTGCAACCTCCAGTATTAAGTATATTAAATGATAATTATCAGTAATTTCACTCTACCAACTGCATTTGTGATAACATAGAGGGGTTTTTGCTACCATCCATGCACAACAGATCTATAATTCTTCATATATTTACTAATTCCTTTTTAATTTTTTATTTCATTAAATTCAGTTTAATTAGCCCCTGCATGGCATGGGACCTGACTATTTGAGGGATTGCCTCTTCCTGATCATATCTATCCACCCCCTAAAGTTGTGGGTTCCATCTGTTAAAGAATTCCATCTGATTGGACCTAAAGGACATGTCTTTGCTGTTACGGCTCCCGCCTTCCAGAACACAATTTCTCCTAAGGTGAGGTTAGTCCCACCTATGCTAGCCTTTTGGAAGGTTTTTAAAATGGATTTTAAAATTTTAACTTTAAATTTCCCCCCCCCCCCATCAAGTATACATATTTATCAATCTGGATAAAACACTGATATGAATTGGAAATCCCTCTAAAAATATACTTCAATCTTAATATTCATTTTTACAACATTTATGTATTTCCATTAACTCACTGGAATTCTAACCATTTATTTATAACAATATTAATCTGTGAGGAAGAATTTGAAATGCCTATACAATATAAAGAAGTTTTGTTGGGATAATTATTCAAGCTTTAATTTTAACAGACTGTCACAAACACATTATAGGTACCTAGATTTCTGCTGTTTTAATAACAAGCTTCACTACTGATTATATGCTGACTATAATCTTTTCCTGTTTTCTCTGACACTGAATACACATAATCTTATTAGAAAAAAGAGGGAGGGAGGAGGTAGCTGAAGAAAAGAAAAGTAGTAATAAAAATATATACTGCTTGGTTTCAAATGAAAGCCACATGTTGTTACTACACTAACAGTAGCTTTCACTGCATGAAAGCCACATGTTGTTACTACACTAACAGTAGCTGTGGAGCAGTGACCTCTGACGCTAGTGAGGAGACATTCTTGTTTAGAGGTGGTATACAGCAGGTTCTGACCAGTTCTAGAGAACTGGTAGGAGAAATTTTGAGTAGTTCGGAGAACCAGCAAATACCACCTCTGTTATATGTACAGAATAATCCTTGAGTAACAAGGATATGCACATAGAAATGTTTATGAGAGTAGTTATGAATAATTATTCAGCCACATACAACTACACTAAATTGAGTTAAAGTTTACTTTAAAAAATAGCACAGTCCAATAAACACTCCAGGTCATATACGTTTTACAGTCCAAATGAATATCCAATTACAAAGTCTTCTTACCAGTTGCCTTTTTCATTTCCAGTAAACAACAATATCAAAGTATAAGCACAGCATATATCTTAGATAGCAACAGAATGTCAGAGATACAGAATGTCAGAGAGAGACAGCATGTCAGAGATACAGCATGTCAGAGAGAACAAGCCATGATCTCTAGCTCCCTCTTATGGCAATCTGCAATACAATCAACCAATCGGAACACAATACAAATCAATACAGTGATTTTGTCTTAAATCTACAAAACATACATTGTTGGTGTTAGATCTGGAGGAGTGGACGCAAGTAACGGAGACGAGGCATCGAATAGTGACTCAACTCTTTATTTGTGACTTCAGAAAAGGAACGGGGGGCTTGGGCAGCAGCAGCTCCTTTTATAGAGCTGGCTGCTGTCACAATGTCCAATGATTTAAGTTTGCCGTGCTGGGAGCGTCCAATCAGCGGCGACCCGCTGTCAGCCAATCAGATTAGCCAGAGGCGACCAATCACGATCTGCTAACTGTGGGCCAATCAGAAGTGCAGGATTACGAGCCTGCTGTGGAAGTAAAACTATTAGGATTCAAAACCAATGCGTTTGCTTAGTTCGTAACAGTTGGTTTATATATTACTAACCCAACTAATTGGTGGACAGATACCTAATAACCTCTGACTGGAGATTTTACAGTATCCTTCCCCCACCATGCCCACTAAGCCATGCCCACAGAATCGGTAGTAAAAAAGAAATTGAATCCCAACTCTGTTCTTGTTGCCATTCAAAGAATAAGGTTAACCTAAAAGAAAGAAAACTATAGCTGCAAAATTATCAGTGCTTTTTTTTTTTTTTTTTGCTGACATAAGATAGAAAATACTACTTTCAATATAGAGCAGGAAAACAGAGGCATAGGTCACATAGAAGTTGTCTGTCCCTGCCCTCCAGAATCACTTGATAGCCTGTACTTGAGACAGGACAAACTAGCAGTATGAATATCTCCTACTTTGTGAACTACATACTTCAGTTGTCATTCCAATGTACGATAAGTTCCTTAATATTATAGATAAAAATAAAATAAACTTCTCTACTGAATTCCATAATAGTCAAATATTGTGTGAATTAGACCAAATGTACAGACAATAAACAGATATCCAACTGACAAATTGCTAAAGATGTTTTCAACTATGTGTAAAATTTACAGTCAGCTGTTAAACAGAAATGCTGTGTAACTGTTGTACCGCATATCTGGATTCCAAGAGGCATGCACAATCAATATAGATTTAATCTAAACCCTCCCTCCCTTCCCCAAAGAAAACAGTGATATGCTTCTCAAACCCCTCAAAGGTTGCAACTGAGATCTTACTGATGGCATTACATACTTCAAGAATCCCATTTCCCTTCTTTCGTTCATTGCCCTTTTTGTTCATTCTTTTCTGTATTTCGCAGCAAGTTCCTTCAATACAAAAACTTATTAACACAGTGGGAATTCTGTGATGATATAAAAGAAGAAGCAGAAGAAATACAAATAGGTTAAACTCATTCATATAAGCTATAAAGCTTAAGAGTGGGTATTCAGAATGCCTACATTTTCCTTAGTGGTGCTTGCATGTGCTGCCACCTAATCTGTTATGCCCTCTGCAATCAATTTGTGTGCATGAGCACAACTCTCACATATGCACACATGTCCAAATTATTACGGAAACCCTTTACTGGAATCAAGGAAAGCTTTGAAATCTGTGCAAACTGCAAATCCAAAAACAGTTATTTTATCCTCTAGTAGAAAACATATAGTCATTCCTCCAAATATGTCAGAATCAGAAATACGAACATTGTTTAGAGAATGTTCAGTATACAATCCCTTTTGTTTATTATTTTTGCTCTTCACCACAATCATGTATTAGGTGTCTCAGGATCTGAATGTTTCAACAGATGTTTCAATGTTAATTAGTTATTTGCCACTGAAAGCAGTCTTCTAATTTCCAGTTGATTCTATCAGGAGCATATGACTACATATATATGGACATTGGACTGAAACAACAAAACTATGTATCTTTCCAGTTTTGCAGGCTTTATAAATCAATCAAATCTATCTCTCCCTTTCCCTCTCCCGCCCCGCCACCCTCTCTCCCTCTTATGTACTCTCAGAATATTTTTGTTTAGCTTTTGGCTAAAGCACAATATAACATTTAAACAACACAAAAATAGTAAAATCTATGTACCATGTCATAAAACTGCATATATTTGGAAAAAGTATATCTGTTAAATATTACAAAAGCCCTGTTCAATAAGTAGCTTTTGGAAATAAAATACAATTCTTCCTCATCTACAATCACTCATGCAGATTGAGATCACTCCATTCTGATATCTTATAACCAACTCTGTAACATTGCCAGGGCTAGGTCACTGCACATCTCACATTGTCTCTAATTTATTCTCTTCTCATCCGCCTAATTTGGTCTGGTTTCTGCACTAAAGGAACAAACACAGAGGGATGGTGTCCCAAAGTTTGTTAGGTTGAGGAAACAGAGATTGCAGTGTCCACTGACCCTATTTATTTCTCTGATACAATGACATTGTTACTCCATTAGCTAACTTCAACCAAAATATCAACTCTATGTTTTATTACAACATCTTTTTCAGACAGAGTGATCTACGCAAAATTGGCTCAACTACATGATAAAGCTACTTTTCCTATGCTGATTATTTGTGAAAAACAAATCACTTGTTCAGTTATTACATATGAATTGACATTTAAAACAGTGTCATCCATTTGCTCCCAGATTTTTTAAAGATTTTTTGTATCACACTTTTTTTCATATGCATCTCAAGGCAGCAAACATACCATTACATTTCCCTCCTCCTGTTTTCTCCCACAACAACAACACTGTATGTTGAGTTGGAATTTTTTTGCATAGATACACATAAAAACACACATGCATACTGATACATATATTTGATAGGGTCAGAAGATGAATTAGGATAATTGAGTTTTAAACATTTTTAACCTGAGAAAATATTGTGCACATTAATGTGTCTATCCAAGAATACAATACACAGCAGAAAATTCTAATGCACTGAATTGATAGCATGTATTTGATAAGTTCCATATTGCATTCATCATTGTTTTGAATGAAATATGGGTGGGATCAAAAAGACAATATTATGTTGCTATACACTGTAAGGAATGCATCACAGTGCATCTTGTTGTCACCAAGGGATATTTGTATTCTTTTGTAATTATCTTATTGAAGAGCCTCTTTTAGGATGAGTGATTTCCAACATCATCTACCAGCACATACAAATATGATCACCAAATTACAAATGTTGCTTGTGAAACCAAGCAACAATTAATGCCATGGAGCATTTGTAAGTCTAATTATATATTAAAGTATTTAATAGGACATCTTATGATTGGATAGGTACTTGCAGTTTCTTCATATACTGTAATAACTATTAAAGGTCTTTGATAAATGCTGTTAATATCTCACATTTTTAATACTATATTCACATGAAAGGATAATAGGCAGGTCATTTTCAGAACCATAACTATATTGTTCTACAACTTAACTATGTTGGCCATAGTGATAATTAACAATGAAGTAAAAAAAACCGCAGAGAGGAACCCTTAATCTATTAATACTGAGATAGCAGAACTAAAGCAGTGGTTCTTAAACCGTTTGACCCAATTACACTTTTCCTAGTCACAAATAATGTCATTACTCCCACAAAAAGAAACAAACCCTATTTTAACCCAGTTTCTTGGCAGCTGCATTCCCAAACTGGATTCTCAACTCACAAACCTGCAATTGCAAATTACTTCATTATCCTCAGAATATGCCCAAGATACCCCCTTAAGGGTAGTCACCCCTACTTTTAGAACCATTGAATGGAAAGGTCACTTCTTATCTTCAGTATAAAATGTCATTTATCCAAAATATTAATTGTTACTGAAAACTTATTAGTATGTGCCATGCGTTTCTTGTTCCTTTGAAGTATTTAAAAAATGACTTTGCTCAACAAGTTCTGGTAGATGGTGTTTATAATTAAAAATGCTGCTTAAGTTTCTATTTTAAAAAAAATCCAAAAACAAATAAAATAAGATGAATTTTACATATATCATTAATTTGAGAAAAATGGGAAGGGGGAAAAGAAACAAATGCTAATTGTTATAAAGATGCGGTAGATTTTTGGAAATAATTAACTTTGTTGCATAAAAATTAAAGCAACATTCTGCAGGTTTTTTTTTTCTCACATTCCTCTCCCCAAACCACAGCAGCTCTGTATATTTTCACAAGGAGTCCCATGGCAGGGCAAACTTCAAGGATCAAGCCTAATTGGACTCATATGGAGCATGGATATGTATTTTCCTATAAAATGAAAATTAAATGCAGAAAACTCACAAATTAACAAGAATCTCTTCTATTGTTTGCTTTATTCACAAGATCTTAACCTTGGTTTATCAGCCTAAATGTCCGACAGTTACTATAAGAGCAGACAATTATAGTAACATACCCAACTAATTTGCACATTAAATATTTTTAAATATTAATGCATTTAATGTATTTTTCAGTAAATATTCTGAAATGATTATTAGTATATTCATTACATTGAACAATATTGTCTAAGTTGGCCATTGTCTTTGGTGATAGGTCCATACAGATGTGATTTGGAGAGTTCATTTGCCCTTTCCATTTAGTAACATTCCAAAGTGAACACTGGAACTGGAGATGACATGGTACAAAAGGCCATAAGGAGAACAACCAAAATGACATCTCTTTTGGATTGCAGCTATCTTTTCTCTGTATGGGGCTTTTCATGCAGAAAAGCATTAGCCTGGGGACTCAATGAAGGAATACCATACAGGAGGTGGTATTAGATTAATAGCAAACCCTATCTCCCCATTGCGTATCCTACTCCCTCCCCACCATCTTTTAATTCATATTGCTGAACTTTCATTGTTCATTTTATGGGTCTAGCTCTAACATATTCTCTCACTAAATTTCAGTTTCATTCCTTTCCTTTTTGCAAAATGTTTGCTTATTTTGCATTTATTTATTAAATGTACATGAATTCAATTCCTATAAGTAATTCATAATTCATCATGACACTCATGAAGACTGACTAGATAGCAACTTGAAGCTAAAAATAAAAAGATTAGCACTGTTCTTCCCACTACCTCTTCAATTACCATTTCTCTTTTTCAGGCCCATTACTTTTTCTTTTCTTTTTTCTTTTAATCTGCAAAATAATTCAGTTATTATCTTTGAACAATAGGCTTTATTAGTCACCCATAACAAGAAAAAGTATGAGGTAATCAAAATAGGAAAAAATGTATAAAATGCAATTTGGAAATAATGCTAAAATAAATTCTCACCAGGAGGATATTCTCAGAAACACATGTTTGGAGGTTAGACATTTTACCTTGGCAACAAAAGACAAAGCTAATAAGTTCAACCTTCATCTTGCCATGCTAGGTGGAATTAGTTCTTATTAGCTCTTATACTAATAATAATTCACTGTCTTCATGTTCAAAGACAGAAAGTTAACTATATAATAAATGAATGGTTGGATACCTTCCACCTCTTAAGCTTGACTACTGTAGCTATATAAGCAATCAACTATCCAGTTATTTGCTCTTTTCATCCTGGAGATTTCACTTTTGGTTTTATTCTTAATTATGATGGGGTCCAAAACCTTTGTCTTGTATTATAAAATGGCAGCATACAGTAAGTTGTGACATGTAAATACTATGTTAACTGACAATGCCACATTATCGAAGAATGAAAATGAGGAGGATTTTATTAGCACATAAAAGTGCAAATAAAAGAAAAAATAATTGGTTCTATTTTATAGAGTTAAGTCAAAAGGTGGCAATGATACAAAAATATTAATAACACTTCTGCATTTCCCAATGTTGATAAATATACATGCTTTTATTTAAAACTTTGGCAGCCTTTCAATAACACTGTCTTAAAAGATCATTACTGATATTTAATGATTTTTTTAGAAACAGTACTTGATATAAATCTCTCATTAAAAACATAATTAACAGCAATTTATGGAGAAGTACTTTGTATTATTTATTATATTATTTCTCATGCTTCTTCCATGAGGCAATCCTATTTTTCTTACTCTTGTTTAATCTTATCTAATTATATTCTATTAATCAGTGGATGAAGTTATCCATTTTGTTTGCTATTTTAATGCATTCCACATATAAAAGCATTATTTAGATGTATAGGAGTATATAGGACTTGAAAATGTGTGCATTTCTACATTTCTAGAATAATTTTATAACTGTTCATTTGAGTGAAAAGATTTACAAAGACCAATTTCCAGAGTGGATGGTAGAAGTGTACACATAATCCAAATTTGTCTACTGAAGAAAATTAATTCCCTATTTAAATATATTGCATGACTATATATTTCTAGGTCTTGGGTTAAATAAGCATGATGTATTAAAGGAAATCTAACAAATATCAATAAAAAGTGTCTTCCTGTAGTTGTGTTATTCTATGATAGATCTAATCGCATTCAGTAAAACATCCTGTTGTAAAAAACCTTCATAAATTAAACTTAATGTAATTAATATAACTATATCATTGCCATGATTTGTATTCTAAATAAGCATTCTGATGTGGCTCAGTATCAGCATTACCTTCATGTTTTATACAACAGTTTTTCATTGAAAAATATTGATTTCTTAATATTGTTTAAATGTTTATTAATAATAAACAGCTCCTGATATGATACATGTCCATTTTTAAAAGAGATTTTCATGGCAGTAGCAATCAAGACTGCTACTTTCCTTGGATTTCTATGTTATAATTGAAATAAAATAAAATAAAGTATGGATGACAAGAACCAAAAGGAATTGTACAATTTTGCAGATCATTTGTTAGAAATCCAGAATAAAAAAAAACCTGAAAAGAAGCTCATTATTGTATGAAACAGTGATATTTCTTTACATTAGTGTGTGTTCTTGTGTGCTCTTTTCCTTAAAGTCAATGGAGACACAAACATAGATTTTCTTCTGTAAATCTGGTGCCCTTTTTACCAGACTTAGTTTTGTGTCGGAATCAGCTAATGGAGATTTAGGTTCAGGTCTAAACATTATGATCTCTTAACTTGAAATCACAGCTAGGAAAAACTCAGAAAACACTAAAAGGCTTGAATAATCTCTTCTGAAAATAGTCTCCCTCTTAGCTTTTTAAATCTATGTTGCTTTGGCTGGGAGAATTAAAAACATGCCTCTTAGGGAACCTGTTGTCCCAGCAGTTTCTTGTATTTTGTTGCCATTCTCAGTTTCATCGAAGTAGTTTAGCAGCCTATACAAGAGACTCCCATATTTGGTTAATTTTTATCTAAGTTAGAGAAGAATTTAAAGTCATCAGATGTTCCCTATATTTCTGAAAAAATAATTACCAAAGTTCCTGAAGTTTATTTCTAGAGAACCTTTTCTGACATCTCTAGAATATAGTCAATAATTCTATAAATGTAAAAGGAAAGCAATGTGAGCTTTTGAAAGAGGCGATTTTAATAGTACAATATGAAAAACGAACGTTTTTTTTCATAACTGTTGTATTACTGTATGCATAATTTTTATTATGTCAATTACTTTAGCATAAATAAATTTATTTAAAAATGGTGAAATAGTAACTAAGTTACTATTAAATTCAGTAACTAAGCAACCAATATCAACATCTACTAAAATAAAGGGACCTACTTGAAATTCAGTATTATCAGTAATACTCATCCATACAAAGTTATAAGAAAGGACTGGCATTCAGTTATAACCAAATATCAAAACTAAGGTTCCAACACATGATGTTAGCTTTCTCCAAACTGTTACCTTTCACATAATGAACATTTTGTTTTTTAAAAAAATCCTAAACAGCATGAATATTGGTCACAGAGGTTGGGAAATTGTGTGAACTGAGTACAAATATATTGAAAGAATAAAGGTTGAGAAAGGGTACTTTAAATGAACAGGCTCATTCAGTCAAAAAAGCAAACATTTCGTTATTAGATTTCCATTTCCCTAATATTATTACATTCTTCATTATTCAAAAGAGTAAAATCATAATTACATACTAAGCAGTAGGAAACCAAATATTTTGCAATGTTTAAGTAACTCAATCACTTGTGTGGCAGAAAGTGTAGAATAGCTCAATATGTAGCTCAATTGATACTTCTTAAAGAGGTTAAATTTATTGTAGGTAAAGGACTTTGTTTTACTATAATTATTGGTGTTGAGATTGTAAATATTGTATTAAAGCAATAATCCCAAGCAGAGAGAGATTATCTTAGAAAATTAATGACATACAAGGAAATAAAAAAAAAAAAAACCTTAGAGCATTGACAAAAAGAATAAAGCTAGTTAACTGAAATGAAATATAGTATTTATATTTGATGTGATTATAATTACTTATAAAAGCATCACAAATAGTTTGTAATATATACTGTGGATTGTGAATCTGAAATATTCTGTATTTTTAGAACAATGATTTGAATTAACAATTTGGCAAATATTCTTTCAGTCTTATGCTACAGAATATAGTTATGCTTTCTCCAATCCATCCTGTTGCAGGACATACAGGAGTCCTTGACTTCCACCAGTTTGTTTAGTGACTATTTAAAGTTACAATGGCATTGAAAAAAGTAACTTATGACTGTTTTTCACACCTACGACCATTGCAGCATCCCCATGGTCACGTGATCAAAATTTGGATGCTTGACTGACTCATATTTATGATGGTTGCAATGTTCCAGGTCATGTCATCGCCTTCTGCGGCCTTCTGACAAGCAGAGTCAATGAGGAAGCCAGATTTACTTAATGATCGTGTTACTAATGTGTCAACTGTAGTGATTTACTTAACAATTGTGGCAAGAAAGGTCATAAAAGGGGGAAAAACTCATTTAACAAATGTCTTGTTTAGCAACAGAAATTTTGGGCTCAGTTGTGGTCGTGAGCTGGGACCACCTGTAGTTTCTTTTGTAATAAATCAAACAAAAATGTTCATCAGAAGTAAACATTTTTGGAAAGGAGAGGAGAAATCAATGTTGGAATGTGGATTATTCAATATTCAACATTAACTTAGCTAAACAAAACCTCTTAAAAATGAAAAAAAATAAGTTTTTTTTTATTACATCTAGAGAAGAGCCAGATAGATAGATAGATAGATAGATAGATAGATAGATAGATAGATAGATAGATAGATAGATAGATAGATAGACAGATAGATAGATTTTCAAGTGAACATTATTAATTGTGGGTCACCTGAGGTTCTTATTGCCAGGGGAAAAAGTAACAGTGGTTTCTCCTTGAAATGTAATGTATCAATGGCTTTGGATACAAAGCTGGAGAAGACGTATTCTGTACCTGCCAAATGTTATGAAAAAAGAAGGCAGAATGAATAAACTTGGAAGAAACAAGCAGTTTGCAATCTCAATCAATGGGGGTCAAACAGTCCAACCCTGCAGTTCAATTTCTAACGGGTTAATTCATTTTTTAAAAAAAACATATTAAAGCATAAAATCCTAAATCGGAAAACTGGTATATAAAATGTATAAAAGCTATATATTGTTTTCAGTATTTCAATAAGTCTAAATGATAACTGAGCAGAAACTGAAAATATTGTTGTTGTTTTTTAAATAAATACATATTGTGGATTGTCCATTGCTTTTATATAAAATATTTATCATCACAAATATTTTTGAGAATCAGAATAAAGCTGAAAGGGACTTTGGAGAAGTTCTAGTCCAGTGGGCCATGGACCACTGGTGGTCTGCGAGAAAATTTTGGTGGTCCACAAAGAAATGTCACTCCCAAAGCAATTAATCCAGACTACAGAGAAACACGAGGCTACGCTGCCCACATGGTCCGCGGGAACACAAGGCTTGCATCACTTGCATTGCGAACAGCACGAGGTAGTGAGGGGAGGGGGGAAAGGGTGGAGGGGGGAACTTGCCCCAAGTGCCCCACGTGCCTGGCCTGGCTGCTTCTTTCTGCTTCTTTCTTCTGCTTTTGGCTGCACACAAGGAAAACAGCCAAAGTCTTTCTTTCTCTCCCCCAAACTCTGCCAGAAATGAGTCTTTGGGACCCTGCAAGGCCTCCTACTCTAAGAGGCTGCGGCAGCATGACGTCTCACAAAGACTCATTTCTGGCTGAGTTTGGGGGAGAGAAAGAAAGACTTCTGCTGCTTCTGTTGCTTTCCTTGCATGAAGCCAAAAGTCTCTGAGAGACTTTTGAGAATCGAGCTGGAGATGGTATCCTGCAATCCCAAATAAAGAATGATCGATCAGTAGGAAAATGGGGTGGGGAATTTTCCTGAAGACTTTTTTGGGGATTTTCCCAGGGTCCCTGGTCCATGGGATTTAAAATTATGAGTTTGGTGGTCCCTGAGGTCCAAAAGGTTGGTGCCCCCTGTTCTAGTCCAACCCCCTATAGCATTTCAGACAGAGGACTGTCCAGTCTTTTCTTTCTGACCTGAGATTTCAGGTGAAAACTCAGCAGCTGATCTGTCTAGCTTGTAGACTCATTGATCAACAGTTAAAAATGAAGAGAAGGTAAAATCTGTGTGTAGCATTCCATATATATCAACAAGTGAACTAGAATTTTGCCAATGGGCATCAGGGAACTTGTTTTTCATAAAGCTCACACATTAGGGGAAAAAATAAAACCACACTTGTGACAAACAGATTCATTCAACAGCTTGCATGATAGCTTAGATAACAGCTGGTGTAACAGCTGTTCTATGGTAACAAATCAAAAAGCTTCTCCAGTTTTTCTTTAAAAGGAGCAAGTTGCCTCTTTATGTATGTGCTTATGATTGTGCAAAACAAATGCACAAATCTATCTATCTATCTATCTATCTATCTATCTATCTATCTATCTATCTATCTATCTATCTATCTATCTATCTTGGAAATTTTCTGTTATCAGAGAAAGAAAGACATTGAATTTAGAATCTGATAGTTAAATGTATTGGCAAGGAGACCAGCTTATGCTGTAACAGACAAACAAAAAACAGGGGTATTAAAAAAAAACTTCACCCAAAACAAAAAAAATATTAAATATCCTATCACCGTATTCATAAACACTACCTCCATCTAGATCCAGTTCATGAATTGAACACTTATCAGCTAGGACCTGATGTAATTTCCTTGACACAAACATTAACACTCATTGTGGCAGAAAAGTATGAAAGTTTTTTACAACCAAAGTGAAATAGACAAATGACGTCCTATTCCTCAAACCTACTATTTTCTTTAAATGGAACATAGAAAAACTAGAGAGTAGAGAAGTAGAGAAGAGAGAGAGATATAAATATTTATTTTGGAAATTTCAAAAATGCCCTTTCTTCATGATAATCCTTGGCAAATTCTCAAATGCCCTGGTAATGCAGCTAAGCTACAATTATATTACTATTTATTTATCAAAAGCAGGATGGCTTAGAGTTTGATTTATACTGCATTAATAAAAAATGTTATTTATTTCTTTGCTTATTTATTTATAAAATTTATTGGCCACCCATCTTAACATAGGGTAACTCTGGGTGGCTTATAGTTATATCTTAGTTAAAACAAAAATGTTAAGATCAAACCTTAAAATGAAAGACAATGGGGAGGGTGGGGACGGAGTGGGGATGAGATGGGATCTGCTACCACTCTATCAACTACCTCCATTGCGCTGATCTCTCACAGGAGCACCAAACTGACTGGCACAGCCATGTCTGCTGGCACGAATCTTATGGACCAATCCCAATTAACTTGGATCCATGCCATGAAGAGCTTTAAAGGTGATCACCAACACCTTAAATTACACCCAGAAGCAGACTGGCAACCAATGCAGAGCAATGGCATTACGATGGTCATTCTTGGCGCCCCAAAAACTAACTACGCTGCCACACTCTGCACCAGCGGCAGCTTCCAAGGGCTTTTCAAGGGTAGCCCCATGTAGAGCACATTACAATAGTCCAGTCATGAAATGACTAGGGACTGAACGAATGATTTATTTATTTATTATAATTTTTGGGAATCCAGCAAGTTTAATTGTATCAGCTGATCAAGAATATTTAATTTGGAAAGTGAATATTCTTCTTTGTTGATGTTTAGGTCATTGGTAATCACGTTAATGTTGAAGGGAATACAGTTGAAAAATCATAACGCTTTCCTCCCATTCCTACCTGTTCTAGTAGCTCTTAGACAAACTGGAGACATCCTCTTCTAGTTTACTACAGGAATAGGTAATCCAGATATTTTAGAATTCAATTCAATCAGTGTCAGATACCAGAACCCATGGTGACTCTGGGAGTTACAGACAAAAACTAACTGTAAGGAACTAGATTGACCACCTCTGGTTTATTTAAATACAAAATGCTATTTCCAAATACAGGCCAATATACAGGAATCATTTCAAGGGAAACAACAAGAGCAAGTTCTTGGATAGAAAGATAGAAAAGGGGGGGCAAGAAATAGACAAGATCTAGAGACATACCCAATTTTTAAATGACTTTATAGGGCTGCACCCAGCTTAATCTCAGCAGAAGATGAAAGTGTCAGCTGTGCTTTTGCAAGGATGCTCATATTTGCAAAACTTTCCTAAATACATGAACTGAGCCACATTTGGATCAGGCATCCACATAATATAACAAATTTTCCTTTTAACATTCAGCCTATAGTACAATGTCATAAACCGAACCTAAATAGGAATATTTCTATGAATAAAAGAATATTTTATTTTATCCAAAAGAAGTGATAGTTTACAGAACATTACCCTGCCTAAATAGTCAATTTGGCCATTATGAATGGAACTATTTTATTTTTCTGTTAATTGATGGAGCTCAAGTCTGATTTTATTAATTTACAAAATTGTTGTAAACTACAAAACAGAACTGTCATGAAGTTGTTATCTTACCTGTAAATGTCAAAAAGTTGGGTCTAGTTTGGAAAGATAGGTAAATATGATTAAGGGTGGATTTCAGTGGTATAACTTATCACTGGTATAATTTATCACTGGTATCTTTGGAAATTCAAGAATTTCTTTGCTAAGTTTCAAGAGAACAAGACCACTAATCTTCCTAGCTTAATACTGTCAACATTAATGAGTGGCATGCCTGCAGGGCTGCAAGCTCTTCCTCAACCCTCTCAAGAGATATAAATGCACTGAAAGAGAGATTTTGTGCGTTTACAATACATACACTAGCCACTCTGATTGAGCTATATCTCTTCTCTAAAGACAGCATTGCCTACAGTTCAGTACAGTCTAAATGATTTAATTTGCTTTTATTTACTTTAAATACAGTTGACTTTACAGTAATCCTAAAGAAAGTATTTCTTCATTTAATAATATTTATAGTTAGGAAACTTATAATTTTAAAAATGGGAGTTTTATTCAATGAACTGACGTGTATATTTGAGAACCACAGGTTCAACTTCCAGGTGTGTATTTGTTAATTTAACAAATATTTGACAGAAAGATAACTTCCCTAAATAGCTTCTTAACTTTAAATTCCCACATACGGCATATATACATATACATATACACATACATATACATATACATACATACACATACACACACACACATATATATCTATATGTTTTCACAGATTTTCACGGATACAGGTATGCAGGTCTTGGCGTGTTTGGGTCTTTTCCCGTGTAAGATTGAGAGTACCTTGGCAACGTTTCGACGAGGTCCCACTCACCATCTTTAGGCTGGTGCTTTTGGCTTTGTGCTTGTGCGAACAAAGCATGATCTGACCTGCCATCTCTCTATAAATACTGGTGGGGAGGTTGGCTGTGTTGTCATTTCTTGATTGGTTGATAGAATTGATGTTTGCAGATTGGCTGGCTTTTTCGTAAGAACATGTATGGCTGAGGTATTGGCTGTGTGTCTATCAGTCTCCTGTGTTGTAACAAACTGGGTAATGGGCTGTGTGATGACCTTCTGAGTTCTATTGTTTTGACATCCTGGGTCTTGTGCTGTAATCTCCTGGGTTGTAATGACCTGGGTCATGGGTTGTGTGATGACCTTCTGAGTTCTATTGTTGTGATATCCTGGGTCTTGTGCTGTAATCTCCTGGGTCATTGGCTGTGTTGTAACATCCTGAGGTTTTGTGGTGTAACCTCCT
The DNA here is from genome assembly GCF_049901735.1 of Notechis scutatus. Taxonomy (NCBI): domain Eukaryota; kingdom Metazoa; phylum Chordata; class Lepidosauria; order Squamata; family Elapidae; genus Notechis; species Notechis scutatus. Next base: position 72,654,812 of record NC_142011.1, read on the forward strand.
GAGTTCCGTGATATGATATCCTGAGCGGGTGGCTGTGATGTGAAGATACCTGCATACCTGTACCCATGAAAATCTATGAAAACAAATATCATACCTCTACGGGGAGGAGAGCTGACCAGGACCTACGAGAAACTCAAAGTTCAAAGAGCCACCATCATCTGACCTCACATTCCTACGCAATTGCCAAGACAAAAAAGTGATCCCCACATACTTCCAACTCAAATTCTATTCCAAAACCTCAGCCACTGAAAGGATCCTGAAAAGAACGGAATTAGCCCTAATCAGAAACGAACCCCACAGGAAGAGATTTCTACTAGACCAAACCAACAGGGACCTACTTACTCTCCACCTCAAACTCAGCAACAAAATCTACCCAGCACTCTGGGACAAATCCAAACAACTAGCCCTCTGAAAAGCCAAAACAGAAACCTCCCACAAGACAGACACACACACCAGAAAACTCCACAGACTAGAGAAACACCAGAAGCCCAACCCCCCCACAACAGTGCATGACACCAACAGTACACAACATATCAGACAGAAGCAGAAACCAATGTCCTTTCCAAGGGATTCAACAGTCACCCCCAAACGCATCGCCAACGAAAACATTATATGCAGAGTTGAAACTAGCCTAACCAAAATTAACCCAGATGTAGCCAATAAAATCAGACTTGAAGTCACCAACGTCCTCTGCTCCAAATCCAAAATAAAAGCCTCCTCCATCAGTGAAGAGATGCAGCAAAGAATCATCCCCAGAGAAAAATCATCCAGATGCCCTAAACCAGGGATCCCCAACCTTTTCGACGCCGCGGCCCGGTTCCGGCGTCAGCTGAAGCGCCGCGGACGGTTCCGGCGTCAGCTGGGCGCCGCCATCTTTTTTGGCGAAAAATCACTTCCGGTGACATCACGGAAGTGATTTTCGTCAAAAATAGCGGCGCCAGCGCTTCTGGTGAGCTTTTGGGTAGAAATGGCTTTCTACCGGAAAAGCTCACCAGCGCTGGCGCCGCCATCTTTTTGTGAAAAATTGCTTTTTACCAAAAAGATGGCGGCGCCCAGCAACCAGCG